>NC_046229.1:4873638-5192567 GCF_009819885.2 Catharus ustulatus | reverse complement strand
GAAAGATCTTTCTTGGGAGGAAAGAAAATCATCCTCAAAACCCACACTGCATTTCATAGCTCTGTGGAGAGGAAGAAGAGAGCACATGGGCAGCCCTCCCCACCACCTGCATGAGACTAATGCTAAGTGATCCCACAGAAGACCCTGGTAAGGTAACAGCACCTCCCAGGCCATGAAAAAAGCTCTGGATTTTTCTTTCTGTTTGCTGCGTTTGCCTCCCAGAATGTGTCACTGGATTCACCTTTGTTGATGTGATTTTCCCCTCCAAAGGAAGGGGAGAGAAGCCCAGACCCCAACATCCTCACACCTGGCTCTGGTTCCTGGTTGGAGCCCTGGAATTGATGATGTGCCAAGTGACAAGGGTCTGACTTCAGTCTGGGTGTCAGATGGGGAGGGGTGGCTCCTGAAGGCAGGTCTGGGGCAGGGCTCAGCTGTCAGCATCATGAAGGGTAGGATGGGAAGCACAGACATGACCATGGGCAAACAGAGGTGTTGGACTCAGTGATGCTCAGGTGAAGGGATGGAGCAGATCCCTGAGAGCTAGGGAAGCATCTCAGCATGGCTCTCATGGCTTTTGTGGCTGTAGCATCTTATCTTCAAAGAGAAATATAAAGATTTTGGTATCTTGCATCGGTCCTGGGAGCTGTGCACGTGCTTCAGGAGCAGCAGCTCTCCGTCTCATTTCTATCCCTGCTTCTGATTTACTCTGTCACCTCAGGCAAATCATTTAACCCTGGCTTCAACCTATTTTACGGGGATGTTGCAAGGCTTAATTAGGGCTTGTAAAAGGTCTTGAGTTCCTGAGAGGTGCCTGCTGGATTAGAGTGATTAATCACATGTTGATGGGAGAGATATTGCGGGGGTAAATCCAAGCAGTCAACAATAGGGCAGATGATATTTTTCCCTGGGGGAATAAGACAAGGGGGTTGTGAAAGCGTGTACATATCAGGTTTATTAATTCTGGATATCAAGCTGTTGAAACTGTAGAGAGGCTCTGTGGTCAAAACCACAGAAATCTGACTGTATGGTTGAGATAAAGACATTCTGCATTTCCACAAAAATCAATCAAAGGCACATAAATTAGGGTGTTTCCCCCCCAGACTTCAAAGCCACAAAGGCGAACAAATTGCAAAACTTCAAGTTTTGGAAATAAATGTTTGGCACTCGCTCTGAACACCACCGGAAAACAGCTGGAATCACCTTGTTAGTATTCATTGCTGTGGTGCCAAAGGGGAGATTATTCAGAGAAGCAGAAGGAGGGGAAGAAAAACCCCCCACATTTGCTGAACTTCGTGCAGTTTTTCGCATGACTGCCCAATTGCCTCTCCATATAGGAGAGGAGGGGGAAAAATGCCAGGCTTTATACAGCGATTTTCAGGGTGACCCAGTTCTCTTTGCAGAAGAAACAGAGAGGGAACAGCCGCCTGCTGAACTCTGATTTTTGGTTGATTTTTTTGGCCCGGTTCTTTTCTGCTCCAGCTTCATCTCCCTCAATAGGCTGCTCCCTAATTTGCAGCAGCCCGATGAAAAGGAGCTGGGGCTTGGGAAGCAAAGCAGGCGAAGGCTGAGCAGCCTTTGGTGGGCTCAGAGTGCTGTGTGTGACAAAGGGGGGACCCCTGTGCTGGGTGTGCACAGATTTCACAGATTTGCCTTTGAATAGCGGCGAGAGCTCTCCAAGGAGCGGGGTGACTGCGAGGAATGCAGCGAGCCCTGGCTCCGGCAATCCGGGGTGATTTCATCCTCTTTTCAGAGACACAGCATAAATCAGAGCTGTTTTGTAGAGTGCTTGGCTTGCCACTTCTTTTATTTTTTATTTTTTTTTAATTTTTTTTTTTTCCTGGGGGAACATCCAGTATCCATGTGCTATGGGAAGGATGCTGCAGGGGACAGGGGCTGGCTGTGCCCTCTCGGTGTGCAGCTCAGTGAAAACTGGATTTTTATTCTTCCAGGGACCAAACAGAGCCAGCCAAAACCAGAGATTATCATCACTAAGGAATCCTGCCTGGGGAGCTCCCACCAACCAAGAGAGCAGTTAGTTTGGGATATTTTAAAGCTTTTTTTTTTTTATGGCAAGGCAGTTTTAGTTGAGCTAAATGAAGCTTATTGCAGTGGGGAATTCAGCGTGCACATGCTTAAAAAATCTTTAAAGATTGGATATTTAACTCCAGCAAATAATCAAGTCCCAGGAACAATTTAGATGAGTAATATATTAAAAACAGGCTTACACAGATCCAAGAAAAACGTTGGAGGATCCATAGGGGTCATTGTTATGCACCGCAGGCTTAAATATATTGACTTTTACAACTGCAAATGGATGGTTGCAGAGTGGTTTCCACCGAGAGCAGTTTCAGTTGTGATAACTCATACAAAAGTGAAATTCAGTCTTGTGCTCGGAGCCGCATGAGGTCTAGGAACTGAGTGAACTTAATCTTTATCTCTCTCCAAACATTACATCTCTTTAATCCTTGAGGCATGCCATTCCTGGAGGATCCTGCATAAAGGATGCAATAGAGCAGGGCAGGAATCAGGCTTGTTATTTATGGAAAAAATCTGAAATTAGAGAAAACACGTTCTGAAATTACAGGAAAAGAAAACATTTTCCAGAGGGGAAGAAAATCTCAAACCCAAAAATAAACTGATTTTTTTTTTTCACCAATAAAAGTTTTTTTTTTCCTTCTCTAAGATTACATCATTGTATTGCAAATGAGAGAGAAGGATGAAATCTGCCAGCCAGTGCTATGTCAACCCTTCCGTTGCAGGAAAATCAGAATGCATTTTGTGAAGGGGGCTTCTTTTTGATGTAAGTTTTGTGAAGCTAATAGATTTTTCTAGAATATTATCCTTTTTCTGGGGAAAAAACCACCAAAGCAGTAAAATAACAACCAAACAACTTTCTTTTGGAAAATGTGCCAACCACTCTGCTAAACCCAAAACATTTATGGAAGTCTGAGGTTTAAAAGTGCATAGATAAGAAATATTTAATGGACATGGGTAAGATGTGGCCATAAATACTCAGACTTCTCTGTGGCACTGTGAGTTGTTATTCTGGACTACTCAAAAAGATGTAACAGTGAAATCAGCTGTCCTGGCAATGCTTTGGGATCACTGGGGTTTCCTGGCTGGGATTGGTGCCTGAACCAAGACACACTGTTTGCATGCAGCATGTGCACAGAGCTATCCCATCCACTGAGAAGTGCTGGTTTGCACTTGTCAGAATTGTACAAAACTCTTGAATGCTACTGAGATGAGTTGAATTAATTTTTAATCAAATTTATGCTCTCGTGCCAATAAAAAAACAGTTGATGGAGCTGGGTTTCCATTGGCACCAAGACCTAAACACTCAGCAAATAAACCAGCATGGGGGCTGTAATCAGCCTGGGAGGAACAGTCCTGGCACAGCCAAATCCCCCAGGAGTGTTGAATAGCTGCATTTCTGTAATGCTTCCTCCTATGACGTGGTGTGACAGCAGATATTTCCTCCCTGAAGATGAATTTGTCACCAACAAAACCAGGAGAGGTGGCAGTGGCAGAAGCAGGGCTTGTAACCACCATCAGCAGCAAGGTATTTATCAGGAACCCAGGCATCTGAAGGGAAATATTTTGTTTTATTCCAAAAAGACTCGTTTCTGGTCCATTGGAGGAGCTATGCTATTTGTTAATTAGGGAATTGGGAGCTGGGGGTCCATGGGTTGTAATCCTTGGCTGAGTGAAGCAGTGTGTTCATTACAGCTGTCACTCATCTCCCTCCTCTCTCATTTTCCTGATCTGTAAATTGAGGTTAATACCCTCTGTACACCAAGGGTGCAAGGAGGATTAATCAGAGGGCATCCAGAGCACTGCAGCCTTTTCCTTGGGTGGTGGCTGGAGCTCCTGGAGAAACTGAAATGTCTCACTGCGAAATTCTGTTTTCCATTGAGAGCCTGAATGGGGGCACTTCAGTTCTGAATTGTTGAAGTGTTACTGTTTTCACCTCAAAATTACCAAAATATGGAGCAATTGTTTCTGGCACAAGGAGGATGGGAGGAAAAACTGACCTTTGAAAAGTGTTTAATAGATTTACCTGAGAAGGGGAGCGCGGGGATTTTTTTTGGTTGAAAAAAAATCCCAACTCAAACACCCTGAATACTTGGCAGCTGCATAATCATGACTTTAATAGAGCCCTCGGTTTTCCTGTTACAATAAACGAGGTCTGCTCTGCATTAGAAACAAAGCAAAGGGGAAGCAAACAAACCCAAACCCCAGCCCTCGTGGCAGTCCAGGGAAACGGGGTCACTATTGGGCACATCTCAAAACCTGTCCAGGAACTGAGTGTTCTCCAGCCGGCTGCATTTACCCACCAGCCTCTTGTTGGGCTACATTAGCAAACAAAACAAACTGGGCTGACAGTTTGTGCTGCACTGAAAGCACCACTCCCAATGGCTTTTCCAATCCCAGGGATGGAGCAGGCAGCTTAACTACTTATTTACTCGAGCCTGCTCACCCAGAAAAGACCCAACCTGATGGATGGCCCTGACCTCCCTGCTCTGCATGGCCACCAGCCAGACTGCCACTTGGGTGTCTCCAGCAAGCCTCCCATCTGGCAAGAGTCCAGCCTATATTTTGCTGCCTACCAGGGTAAGAAATACTACACCTCCCCGAATGGGTGAACCCGAAGTCACGCGCGGGTTAAAGACAAGCATAAGTTATCTGGACTTACAGCCATGAAACCATTCTCTGGAGGAAAGGGTAAATAAACAAATCATTTATTAGCAAGTTAAATTGTTTTTTCTTTGAAATGCAAAAATGTGCTCTCTGGTGAGTTATGTTTTTAGCTTCACCCTTCGATCTCACCAGGCGTGTCAGGAGCAAAGCTGCTTTCAAGTCGCCCATCCAGCTGGTTCTCTGCAGGGCAGAGTAGGGGTGGTTAATCACTCAGGACACCACTGGATTGGGGAAATTCAGCCATTGGCCAGCAGGATATGGCTGAAGTTATGGGGCAGCACCAGTAAAGACACCCCAGTGTCCTGCAGCTGGGGTTTTGCTGCAGGGAGGATGATCTTGGGTACCACCAAGGAGGGTGGGGAGGGTGCTCACACAGAGGTAATGAGGGAGCAAGGGAACAGCTCTGTGGCACCTGTGGGCATGAGATGTGTCTGGAGAAGCTGCTGGTTTTTCCTGTGGTGCCCATTCCCCTGGGAATAGGGGTCTGCCATGGGAAGTAGGCTCTGCTCCCTGCTCTGGTGCAGGCTCTGGAGAGGGGAAGGTGTCAGAGCTGGGATGTGATGTGACGCCCCTCCTGCACAAACCACACACCATGGGGACATCTCCCACACACAGCCTCATTCAGCTGTTTCTATTGGTGCTGTTTCATTTTCCCCACTTAGGAGAAGGGGCAAGGCCAATAGCCCACCCTGCAGAACCCCTGGCTTGGTGGGCAGCACATCCTTCCTCCAGAAAGGAGATGGAGCTCCCAGGGTCACCTTCTCTCACACTGCCATGCCCAGGGGACGTTAATTATTCCATCCATCCCCAGGAAGCTTCTGTGTCACAACTCAGCTCACAGTGAGCAGAGGTTCACATCCAGCAGTTCTTGGATTCACTCTGGATGTATTTTTTCAGGGCTGATCCCTGGGCTGGGGGAGCTCACACAGGTAGGAGATGCCTCTGCACCTCTGACCCTGGGTGCTGCCAGCTGGGAAATCGGGCTGAATTCCTGCAGTTTGTGCTCTGCCCTGGCTGTCAGTGATGCTGGAGAAGGACCCTGCTCGCTGCTGCCCCACGGGACTGTGCTGATGAGTCAGGGAGGAAAAGCAGCGATTTTGTGTGCTGAGGAGGAAAATTAAGTGGGGAGATGAAAGTGAGAAGGAAAGCCAGGGGAGAAATCATTACTGGGTCATGTCAGCTTAGCAGATGAAAACTCCTAATTCCTTCAGGAGGGTGCAGGTCAGGGACAAACCTCCCACTTTCCTCACCTTCAGAAATGACTTTCAAGCCCATAAAGTGTCTTAGAAAAGCCAGCTCAGCACAGGATCAAACTGCTGCTGCTGAGGACACAGGCAAGTCACAAATCACTCATATCACCACGAGCAGGTCATTTGTGATGGAAGTAAATATTTTTTCATGTTGCTGTAAATAAATTAGACTCGCTACCACAAAAATGTTATTTCCTCTCATTTCTGGTGCACCAGCCAAATGAACCCACGGACACACAAGCCCAGCACAAACACCTTCCTCCTGCTGGTTGGAAGAGTTAAGGTACTCATAAAACACTTGGGTTTTTGGAATAAACTTTCATGTAAGAGACACAAATCCAAGCAAACAGATAAGTGTAGAGCCCTTGCCATGGCTCTGGAGCTCCAAAGAAGCTGTTGGCTGGACTGAGCCAGCTGTGATTTATAGAAGTGTTTTCAGGATCTCATCATCAAGTATGTCCTAAAAACTGCCTTCTCCCCAAAGTCTGGTCTCTAGAAACCAGATTCCTGACATTCCTCATATTGTCCAGCTCAGACCTGTGGTACAAACAGCATTTTTGTAAGGCTGTTTGAAAAGTGAGCTGTGGTTGTTATTGGACTCTCTCGCTATCTTATTTAGACTTTTCTTCTTTCTCTACTGTTATTATTTATGAGCACGAAGCTGGGGCTGCTGTTTGGAGAGGGATTGTTCCTTGAGTAAAATTGTGGGTTTCAGTGGACTGCAGCTTCTGAGAGAACACTTTGAGTCAATAAATGTGCTACCACAATTCCATAACTATCCACATGAGGACTAAAATCAGCTGAGGAAAAAACCCAAACAAATTTGTTATTTTTGCTGTGACTACTTGAACCTGCAGGGTGAGATAAAAAACACACCTTGCTGTCTGATTTAAACACCACTGATTTATTTTTAGCCCTGTGGCCAGTGTGGGAGCCTGTGGCTGAAGCAGAAACAGGGATGCAGTGGCTGGATAAAGTCTCCTGGGCTGCTAAATTCTTTGTCTGCCAGTTTAAATACCAGTGCCAGGCAGCAGCTCAGAGCTCCAGCATGGGATAATGGGGAAAAATGGGAAAAGTGGGATTGGCATCAACAGATTCATGTTCAAATCCTAAATCTGAGAATCATGAAGTGCATGGAACTGGAAGCTTTTGCTTTGGGGGGAATGGGAAGGCAACCTTTCCCTTAGTGCTGGCATCTTCCTATTGTTGACCCAATTTCTCCTGACCTGACCCATGTGAGGCCACATTTCACCTTGTGGTGTTTGTCTTCCCTTTCCTGTGACCTGAGCAGGGCAAAAGCAGCCCCAGCAAGCACAGGACTTGCTCCTGAGAAGGACTGTGTGTGCTCAGAGCTGGCTCTGAGCAGGAGGGGTGATTGTCCTGCTTGGGGAACCTTGGTGTTTGCAGAGGGGGAGAGTGAACCAGCACTCGTGCCACTGAGGTCACAGCCTTGGGAAAAGGTTTCTTGCTGTTTCCAGGCTTAAAGACAATCCCTGCCATGAGCTCTGAGGGGATTTGCCTTGCCTCATGCCTGCTTTGGAAGGCAATGAGGGCCCAAAAGTGCAGAAACAGCTGAGGATCTTGTAAAGGGTGAGGTGCATGAAACTGCAAATCCTGGGAAAATAAGGGATTGTTTCAGATGAACACAGGCCATTTAATATTGATTAAAGTCTCTGATGGCACCCAAACCTTCCTCATGGGACTGAAGGGTGGAACTAGGAGGAAGGGAGTCCTGTACTGCACACAAGGTGGAGCACACCACGGTGGACTTTTCTATCCAATATTTGTCTCCAGCCTCTGCTGCTTCTTGGAAATTGTGTTCTATCATCTTGTTTTCTATCATCCAGGCTGATGCCCCACAGAATGCACAGTCCTGAGTCCCAGGCTTGCTGGGGTTTGGCTGAAGCCTGCACATGGCAGCATTTCTGCATCCCCAGCTGGAACGATGCAGAGGCCAAAATATCAGTGCTGGGGTTCCAAATGAACTGCTGAGGAATTTTCTGGATTTCAGGCACTCTAATCCATGGACCTCTACTTGAACCTCAGAGCCACTCTGAGCATGGGACTCTGAAGCTCTCCAGAAGAGCCAGCACTGCAGCCAGAGCAGTCTGGGCTGTGTCTCCATTTCTCAGCATCAACTGAAATGGAAAGGCCACAAAGACATTATCATTTATAAAAAGACAGAAACAAACACTTGCATTTGGGAAAGCAAATGTCACATCATTGATCTAAAACTGAGTTGTTTACAATGAAGAGGGGTTGATATTTAATGGAAGGTTAACTCTTTTTTTTTTTTTTTTTGGGTGCCTAAAATTACCAGACTTTGCATAAAATATGGTTCTGATTAAGAAACATCTGACTTAACAAAAGCAAAGTCAAAGTTAATATGTGCACAGTTTTGTATTAGCCTGCCTTTAATTTTGAAGTAAAACTCTAATGACTACAGTAAATTTGCTCATTTGTGAAACAGATAGGAAATGCAATACACTGAAGAGATTAAGGCAAGAAAAACAATCTTTTTTTCTACAATTCAGACGAGCCATGCTGCTGCCCAGTCCTCTGAACTGCTTCCTCTAGGCTCTCTCAGAAACAGGGACGTGGATTTTTCGAGGATACCTAAACTTCCACATCACAGAGGAAAAAATTCAGGATACAAAGAGAGATTTGAGCATTTTCCTGGGCAGAATAATGTTTTAGTGGAGACAGAATGTGTGAAATTGGGCCTTGCTGCAAAGGGAGAAGACAAGTGGGGGGGAAAGAAAAGAAACCTAAACTCTGCAGGTTTTTTGAGAGTGAGCCACCACGAGCCCAGAGAGGGCAGGGTTGACTCTGTGAGTCCTGTTTTGGGCATCCAGAGATGGATCACAGGGCAAGATCTCATCCTGCAGGAGCACAGAGCAGCAGCCAGAGCCCCCAAATGCAGGGTGAAGGAGGGGGGTGGGAAAGCTTTGCTGGAGGAATGTTAGGAAGGGAATGGGTGCTGTGAGCACTGAATCTCAGTGCCAGCAGGCAGCAGGGTCCCTTTTCTGTCCCTCCAGTGCCACCCTGCTCACACTGCTCTGCCATGTGCCACCCCAGCATCTGCTGCTGCCCAAACAGAGCTCACCCCAGGCCCACCAAAACCACAATCTGAAACAAAAACTTACTTTCTTCCAAAACAAATAATGCAAATGTCACTCTTTTTCTGACAGGACATCTTCCATGACCCATTCCATCCCTTCCAAACCAACATCCCAGTGGGATTGTCCCACGCTGGGGTGGCTGGGGATGGGACCTGAGCTCAGGACTCGAGGCAGGGGATGGCCACTTTGCTTTCCAGCCAGGTTTTTATTTCAGGCAGGAGGGAGTGCTGGATCTCAGTGATGGGAAGAGCTGCTGGGTCCCTCTGGAAGGCTCTGCTTTTGGCCCTGATGAGCCCTGTGGTGGCTCTGAAGGTGACAGGGAGGGTCTGAGGGGACTGGGGGTGTTTGGGGAGGGAGCACCCCCGGCAGACCCCAGCCCTGGCAAGGAGCTCAGGTTATCTAAAGAGCACATCAATCTCTCAGCCTGCACAAGGGATTCATAACATACAAACAGTGCTGCTTTGTGGGGCTGCAGTAAATTTTATTATAACTTCCTTCCACTTGATAAGCACTTCCATGGGGACAGAGGTGGGCAGAGCTGCTCCCCTCCCATCCCATAGGGCAGCCCCAGGGTCTGGGAGGGCTCCAGCACCCTGGGCCCTTCACCACCAGCTGCAAGCCATGAAAAAGAGTTTTTGTTTTGTTTTGGTTTGTTTTCTGTGACTGGATGGAGCCTCTCACCCCCACTGGCTGACCCGAGGTTGCATCTTGCACACCTGCTGTTTAAAAGTCCCATAAAATCTCATCATCCCAAACCCAACATCCCCACACCACAAGAACAAAGCAAGAAACAACCCTCCTTGCAGGAAAGCCATGGAGAAAACCCATAACTGCTCGAGTTTGGGGTTTGGAATGCAATGAGAACCATTGCTGCTCTCACTCTCCTGAAGATTCACATGTTCTCCAAATATTTACAGAGAAACCTGTGCTTGTGGATGTGGAATGCTGCTTTTCCCCTCTTCTGTTCTTCTGTTCTGTTTTTCCCTTAATGTTGTGCATGACAGTGTGTGGCAGCCCAGAGCAGGAATGGGATGAATGCAGCACTGCTGCTTGGTTTTTCTCCTAGCAGGAATGTAATTTTGTGTTGTTTTTCATCACTTTTATCAAGTGGTTTATCTCCTGATGGAAGGAGGGTGGGAATCCCTGCCCTGCTCCCCAGTTTCTGGTGCTGGGCTGCACAGGAAACTTGGTTTTTGGGGTGATTTACACATACACATGATTTAGAGTTTAACT
The DNA here is from genome assembly GCF_009819885.2 of Catharus ustulatus. Lineage (NCBI taxonomy): Eukaryota > Metazoa > Chordata > Aves > Passeriformes > Turdidae > Catharus > Catharus ustulatus. Next base: position 5,182,261 of record NC_046229.1, on the reverse strand, counting down.
CATAAAATCCTAGAATGGTTTTGGTCAGAAGGGACCTTAAAGATCTTGTTCCAAACCCCCTCCCAAGGTGCCAAAATAATCAACCAAACCATGGATAGGATGTGTCATCAAGCTCTTTGCTTTGGTTTGTTGTCTTTTCCCCAACATTATTTATAAATATTTATAAATAATTTAATAAAGCATTATTTATAAATAATTATTTCTAGGTTTTCATGTGCCACACGAGGGATGGGAGCAAGGTGAAAGTCAGACAACAGGAGAAGGTAGCTGCTAGGAAAAGAGACCCAAACCCAGAAATTTGGTTTTGCCACGGGAAAAGTCACTTGTGCACATAGTGGGGGATGTTCTTGCTTTTGGGGAGACCACAGGACAGATTTGAGCCAAGTCAGAGTTTGGAGATGACCCTGAGCAGGCACCCAGGACAGACACAGCCCTGCACCTCCCCTGAACACAGAGCAGCCCAGCAGGAACATTTCCCCCTTTTTTTGAGCAGGTTTCTCACTGAGCTGTGTGCAGATGTCCAGTCCTGGCTGGCACAGTGCCACGGGGGATGCACTGCAATAAACCTGGATTTTATGGAAGGGAAAACCTCTGGAGGAACCAAGCTTTGAACCATTCAGTCTGTGACTGTGCAAGGCTGGCAGGGAAAGCTGTGAATGAAAACTTGTGGGACCCAGGGTGAGCCAGTTAATCTAGATGGGTTTCCTTATTTTTCTTTCCTCATAGGCATTGAGTGTAGGTTGAATTTTATCCTGACAGCCAAATGCTGGGCTGCCTGTGTGTGCCCACACTTCTGAGCTCTGGGAAATCTGAGCTGGGAATGGAAAAACTGCAGAGCAGCAAAGCATTTTTGCTATTCCTAGAGCAAATCCACTGTCCACTCTCATATTTATCAGCAAAAGGGAGGATTTCAGGGTGCTGGGACTGATATTTTCCAAACTGAGCTTCCCAATAATTCTGTTTTATTTTATTTTATTTTATTTTATTTTATTTTATTTTATTTTATTTTATTTTATTTTATTTTATTTTATTTTCTCTTTCTTTTTTTTTTTCTTTTTATTATTCTTATTTTTTTCCTTTTTTTTTAACGGAGGTTGATTAAGTGTAAAAGAAATTTGGAATTTAAAAAAATCTTTCCATCCCAGCCTCCTCAGAGATCTTATATATCAAAGAAAAATGAGTGGAATAGGAAGAGAGGATGTTGTGAGGATGGTGACAAGGTCAGGAAAACGGCAAACAGACGTGTGGGATGCACACCTGGGATAAAGGACTTGAAATAAAAAGTAGGGGAGGATTAGGAGTTATCTGGAGATGTAAATTTAGGGTAGAATCCCCATGTTTACAACAAGAAGAAAATATAGGGGGTGATAATGGAATCACAGAATGGTTTGTGCTGGAAGGGACCTTAAAGATCCCTTGTTCCAACCTCCCTGCCCCAGGCAGCACCTTCCACCAGATCTGGGATTTCTTGCTTCCATATAAGAGGAGTTATGGATGCTCAGACTAAAAAATTTGGCAAAAGGAATTTTTATCACAGTCCAAGACACAAATACATTTCAGGGAAAAAGAGGAACATTGCTGATTTTTTTTAAAAAAGTAATAATTTCCCAGAAAATATGGGGAGTTTTCAGTAACTTTTCTAAATGCTTTTGTGAAAGCTTCAAAAATTTTTGTGGGTTTTTATCCTGCCATGCTAATCTTCACCCAGCTTAAGAGACACCAGCATTTTTGATGGAACTCCCACTCAAGCATGTTTGCAGGAAGTCAACCCATGAAAAACTATTACAAAGAAAAATTCCTTGGGCAGTTCTATGCATGGAATTACTCAAAACCCCACCGCAAAATATTGAAAAATCTGCTGAAATTTGGGGGAAAAAAAATAGAGTCTGAAGGATCATGGAGAAATGAAAGCATGAAGAAAGGACTGCCAGCCAAAAAGATTTGTATCATAATACATTCTGACACATAATAAAGAAAATAAATGAAAAAAAGTCACTGGATCCATTTTCTGCACATCCACATGGAAATTCATCTCTTCTTTTGGGATTTGTTTTTGTTCTCCATGTTCTGCTGGGGCTCTTGTCGACATGGCCAGGGGACAAAGTCTTCTCCAAGGAGAAGTGCAGGTCCCACGAGGCCATGGGGATGGGCAGGACAAGATCAGGGAGTTTTCCCAGCAGGGATGGGATGGAAAAGTCTCTGAGTGTGAGGAATGCACGACCTGCCCCCAGCTCTTAGCCAACACATCCCCCCACTCTGGGGTTTGAAATGAAACCTCTTCACCTTTGTGCTGGGTTTTCTGCACTCTTTTATATTGCACTGCATCGCTCAGATCAAAACCAGAGCAGAGAAAATTCTCCTTGGCCCATTCTCTTTTCTTCTCTTTTATGACTCTGTGTGAATTTCAAAGCGCTTCAGGATTAGGCAGAGGTAAAACCAAAAGGTGCTCACAGCCTTCATCTAAAACGGATTCATTTCTGTCACCAAAGTACGTTAAAAATATAAATAAATAAAACACAAACTAGATCCAGGCAGGACATATGGATGTGAGGGTTGAACCCTGGGTGATTGTGGTGTATCCTGAGTGTGTGAGACACACGCGATGCTGAACAAAATGTGATTTTTCACACAATGTTTGTATGCTTACATGGAACTTGTGAAACATTAAAGTTACTCTTCTAAGACAAAATACTCCAGGCAAATCTTCACACAGGCCTGTATTCACTGGACATCCTGATTATCTGCTCTGCAAAGCTGCCTTGTGCAGGACAAAAATAACAAATGGAAACCCTTGCAAGGGCTGCACATCTCTATTTTGTTGGATTAGCACTCCTACCTGGAAGCATCCAAGTTTGGTGTGTCTTTAGAACCAGGGGCTTTGGAATCATAGAATATTTTAAGTTTAAGGATTGCCAAGCCCAACTCCATCAAGCCTCAGCAGGAGCAACCATTGTCCTTGAGCCATTGGAAAACAACCAGGAATTCTGCTTTTAGCCAGTGTCACAGCCTGAGCTGCAGCCAGCAGTGTTTGTGCCAGAAAAGCCTGGAAAGCAATTCCAAATATACATTTTACCACTGAAATGCCAAAAAGATTGGGGAAAATTGAAAAGGGTGAAAAAAAAAATAATTTAATTATATTTTACCAAAATGTCTGAAATTTGAGTAGTGATTCAAAACCCCAGGTAGTGCCAACCATGCTAATGAGTTGTGACAATTAACCATGCCAAGTTATGTCTCTGCCAACACACTCACCTTTTTTATTCACCAGTAACTCCAGCTCAGGGCTCTTCCAAGGCTGGGTCTGCCTGGAACACAGAATTTCAGAATTTGCTCCTCCTCTTTTCTGACCCAGAGGCTGCTCATGTCTGCTCACAATATTCAGCAGAACATTTTTCTGGGATGTTCAGATGCTGGTTTTGTGCCTTTCTAAATTTTTGGGGTGTTATCTCCTGTGATTTTTTTTTTTTTAATTTTTTTTTTTATGATTGTGGCAGCGTGTTCTGCCAGGCATTCTGGAGCATGGACTCCTTTCTTCAGAGCCTTTGGAGGGATGTGTGGAGATGGGAACTGAGCCCCAAGTGCAGTGTGAGGCTCAGGTGTGAGGAGAGAACCTTGGTTTTGGAAAGCCCTGGCACAGCCTGGTCTCTTTGGACAGACCTGGTGGTTTGGACACTCCAGCAACATCCACATGCAAAGATTTTTCTTGATTCACAATGTTGAAACTAAAAACCACTTGGCTTTAAACTTTAAGCCTCTGCCTGCATTCCCCTGAGAACGAGCGTTTCTGGCAAACTCTAAGTTCTTAAATATCACTTCTCCAATTACATTCTCACAGGTTAGTATTTATGCAGGCCTGGCTTTTCCAATCCACGGAGCTGGTACTGGGCTGAGCCTTAATGCATTACAGGTGGCTGGTGGTGCTTTGGGCTCTCTGGCCAAACTGGTTCCAGATGGCCACACAGTATGAGTAATAACATCAGCTCATTAAGTTGCAAGGTTTCAACTACAATCACAGAATTATCAATGAAATAAAAGCTAACGGCGTATCAGCTGCACTCTAAGCCATAAATAGGATTTACAGCGAAACAAAAACCTTTTTTGAACCCAGATCTCTCATCGTTTCAAAGCTGGGTGTCCACAGAATGGGTTTATTCACTAGCAAAAAAGCAAAAACAAAAAAATCTGCCCCACCCTCTCCAAAATGTATTCCTGAAAGCTACTGCTCTGCTGCCCTGGGAGCTTCTGATTTTGGAAAAGCCTTGGATTGGGGTCACTGGGAATGTAAAGCAGCATTTATCTGTGATGCCTTAGAACACAAGTGGAATGAGCCTAATTCTCAGATCAGAGATAAGCATCAGGAAGCCTCATTACCTCGAGTTTTAATCACGGTTGCAAATGTTTTTCTTTGTGCAAATGGCAGTCTGTGTGTGTTGTGTGGCTCCTGCAGGGTGTACAGGTGGCTCCTGCTACTCCATAGCCTGTGGCAGCAGTGGGTTGTTGGTCTGGATGTCTTCCCTGCTCGGAATCACCATGGGAAAACATTTCCTGGAGCTGCCAGAGTGTCTGGGGTGCTCCAGGTCCCTGATCTTGGCTATCAAAGGAGGGGTTTTGCATCACAAAAATGTAAAAATAATAGAAAAATACACGTAAATTAAGTCATGCCTCTTTGAAATTTCCAGTCCCAGGGCTAAGCAGGAGGTGTCAGTACACAAATTCAGCAGCTGCAGTAATCCTTTTGTAAATTCTTAATCCTTTTGTAAATTCTCCTGGCTTCTCTGACTTTTGGTTCTCCTGTCACCCATTCCAGGCACTTCAGAGCCTGGTCAGCCTCACAGAGGGGAATCACAGGGAGGGCTCACACTCCCTCCTGCTCTTTCTTGCATTCTGCTAAATCTGACCCCACTGCCAGGAAATCGGGACTTCACTAATAGTAAAAACCTAAATGACTTAAAGAAGCAAAAAACCCCAACAAATAAACATTAGGTACGGTGTCATGTGGCTTGGAGAAAGGTATCTTGCATGTTGAGGTATAAGTGATGCCAGAATTCTAAACAGGGGATGTTTCCAGCAGAACCACAAGGTGTTCTGTGCTCCTCCACAGCAGCCACCACACAACCAGTGTTGGAAACAGGAGGGGATCTTCCCTGCAGCTTTTAGCAGGCTGCTTAAAGCCTTGTGAATTTTGTGTTCCACAGGTTTGTGGGAAGCCTGAAGAAGCTTTGTATGATCTTGGTTTGGTCCTAGAGGTCCTGGTTCTGTTTAAAGCATTGATTTAATCCCCTGAGTCATGCTGACAACAAGCAACAATCTGCTTTGCTATTCTCCATGTGGATAAGAGTCAAAATCACTCCCTTGGTAATTACAGATGTTTTCTTTAGATTTATCCTACCTGCTCAGCCTCCCCAGCTGTGTTACAAGTGGAAGTAAAAGTCCATCTCCTTCTCCTCCTGTTTCCAGCAGCAGGATCATGTATGAGTCAGTTCAAGCATTTTGGTGTTAGGGAAGGTGAGTACATCTAGTTTGGGATTTAATTATCAACATTTGGGATTTAATTATCAACAGACCTGATGCTGTAGGTAGTTCTCTGTCCATCCTGCAGTTCTGATGCAGATGTGCAGTGTCACTGCTTCCAGATGCTGACAGCCCTTTCAGAGCCCTGGGCACCAGCCCAAGCAGGGATTTGGTACTGAGGAATTCTGGCACCAGCTGCGTTTCCAGAGATGTGCACACTGAGGAAATTATTGTGTGTGAGTGTGATGCAGAGACACCACTGCAGGCTGAGCTTAAGCTCCTGGGCAGGCACAGTATTGATCAAAAGTCAGGACTGTGAGAAAGCATGGACAAAGCTACGTGGTGACACAGTGGGATGGGTTTTCTCTGTCTCAGGCCACTCTTTTCCTTTGTGTTTTTAGAATTATAGACCTCCAACCTCAATACCCCACAAGGAGCAGGTTTTCAGCAAGGTTCCTGGTGTTACTGTGAGTTTTGGGGGTGCTTTAAACACACATAGTTTGGGTGATGCAATGGTGATGTCTCAGCAGGGTCATCCTGCCTGGATTTAGACCTACAAACAGGATTGATGGAGAGAGCAGAAAGTCACTCAGGGGCCCTAAACTTGGGGCTTGGTGCTGGATGTGCTGAGCTGGGACTTGCCTGGCACCAGTGTTAAACAGGGCACAAACCCATGTCCAGGCAGGGCTTGGTAGCATGAATCTCCATCCTGTTTTTTGGGTTGTTTTTGGGGGTGTTGAGGGTAGGATGTGCCCTAACAGAGGAATAACAATGAATTTATATTCATATAAACATGAATTTATATTCAGCCACATCTGTGAGAGCAGGATCTCTCTGTGGCTTTTTGGGAGAGAGATTTCCACCCCACCCCTCCTACCAAAGCACACCACAGGGTCCTGCAAATCCTCAGGAGACGTGATTGCCTCTCCTGCAGGGTCAGCATCCCAGTTTGGGTCTTTGCTCTGCATAACCAAGGTCTGTGGGTCCAGGTGGGTGATGTCCAGCCTGTTCCTCTGGTGTCTGCTTGCTGTGAATGTGGGCACAGAGCTGGGTCCTGCTGTGGAGCTGGGGGCAGAGCTCACATGCCAAGCAGTGATGCTAAAGGGAGCCTTGTGTGCAACATGAGGAATGCCAGACCTACCCTCTGTCTCCAGGGCTGTCTCCCCAGCCAGGCTCTGGATCTTATTTGGATACAGAGAGATTTATAAGGCATTCTCTTAATTAGGGGCCCCTGTTTTGACTGAGAGAGGATGGGGAATGAGGAGACCTAACAGGGGCAAGGGTAAACAGTGGCCTGAAAGGGGAGGCTGGGGGACCTGTGGCGTGTGCTGTAAAGAAGTGGGGGCAATAAAACACACCAATAAAAATGATGTGTACGTCTGCAGCCTCATCTAGGAAGGGGGAACAACAGCTTGTCGCTTCTCAGGGCAAACAAAAGAAACCCCTCCATGTGAAAGCAATTATTGGAAACACATGGCAGAGGTGGACAGGGCAGGCAAATCCAAAAGCCATGTGATATTGCACAGAAGAGCAAGGCTCATGTGAAGCCTGGGAGCTCATATATTTCACAAGCCACAAAGCACAGAGAGTTTGGCCTCCTCCAAAAGCTGCAACTGGGAAGGCTCCTCTTATTTTGGCCTTGAGGTCTGTGGACAGATGGCTGAAGTTTGGGAAGAGGTGCTGGGATGAGCAGTTGGCATGCTGCTGGGGGGAGCTGGAGCTCTGCTTGGCTTTGCTGTGGCCTTTATTGAATTTGCAGCTGGTCAGTGGCACAGCAGCACTGCACTGGGGTGCAGGGAGAGGCACAGCTGTGTGCTGCTGAGCCAGCTCTGCTTTTGTTTGATTTCAAGCATGGACTTGTGATCATCACCTTTAAGTTTTCCACCAGTGTAGTGGCAGGATGATTTTCACCCAGAAATTTTGCAACCGTGCTTGCATGAAGAGCAAACAGCATCAGGGTTAACAGCTGGACATGATGGTCTTGGAGATCTTTGGCAGTCCTAATGATTCTGGGGTTCCACAAGGACTGTGGTGTGATCTAGGTGTTCCTGAGCTGCTTTTACATGCCCTGCTGCTCTGAAGGCCACAGCAGGCTGGAACCCAAGGTGTTATCCAGCTCCTGTGCAGAACTGGAATGCTTTCCACCATACAATGCCCTGAAGTTACAGAGGGATTCTCTTTGGTGAGACCCAGACCAGCTCAGCTGAGAACATTTGCTCTTGGCAACTTCTCTGAACCACTTTTATGAGCTGCTTCACATCCACTTGCAAAGAACGTGCTGTGAACTCCAGGCATGTTTCATTCAGTGTCTCCACTGCTCCAGTGCCAGGTCAGGCACTTTTCTGATATGTGCCAAAGCTCCAGTCTGCCCAACAGTGACCCCAGTCAGGCTAAATACACAAGCTGCTGCTTCCAATGCCTCATGTTTTCCCCAGGCTGTGTGGAGAAGCACCTTGTAGAAGATAAAATTATTCCCTTTGGCTTTCCCATTTTAGCCCAGGCTGCAATCCCTACAGATCGTTGCACTTTGTTTCCCCAGAAGTAACCAGACAACTTTCTTCTCTTTAGTCTTAATAGTAGGAGCAAAGATTGGGAGAAAGTGAGTTTTTAAATTGCAAATACCCTCCCTGTGCCAGTTTGTTGTCAAGCCTGGGACAGCTCTGGGCTGCTGTCGATGCTTGGCATCCACTGTAGAACAAGTGATTTGTTTGTAGCCTTGCAGTCTGAGGTTGGACTGGGAAAAAAGAGCTTCTAAAAGGGGCTTTAAGCCTTGTGTGAAGGCTGCTTCATTTCTGATGGACAACTTCAGGTTTCTTCAGGTTGGATGTGAAAGGAGCAGCTCTGGCTGTGAAATGCATCACTCCTGCGTGTGCTGTCAGCTACAGAAAGTGATCCTGCCTTGTAAGAAACAACAGAGAGGAAATGAAGTTCCCTTAACTCCTGAATATGCCACGCTCATGAATGTTAACATGATTGTGGGGTTGTTTTTCCACTGAGCAAGCAGATGTTTTAGTGCTCTGAGGATCACCTTTGCTGCAAAGGGTGGTGCTTACACCTCTGAGGGCAGTGGAGTGTTCAGGCTCAGTAAACATGTTCTGCTCCATCTCACTGAGCACTGAAAGCACAAACTGCTCTTGGGTTTCACTGCAGAAGGGGCAGCTTTGCCAGTATAAAGAAGAACTTGTTCAGGGGCTGCTTTCATCTCTGTGCATTATCAGAGCTACTAAAATAAGGAAAGAGCCCTTTAAGCCTCATTGGACAGTGACACTAAAAATACCCCACCAGCTCTCTCAATCCCAAGCCCCAAACAACTGAAAAACAAAAGCCAGCCCCAAACCCTAAGCCCTGGAAAACCCTGTGGTATCCATCACTGCCATGTATAATCACAGTTAGAAACCCAAATGAAGTCTGCAGCCTGTCAGCCCTGCAGACAGATTTGGTGGTGATATGAGCAAAGCCAACATTTAAAAATGACTGAATTCTCATTATAAAGATACATGATCCTCCTTCTCATTGAGAACAGTTGGGCTTTGCTTCCAGTGGAGAGCCAAGCCATTTATTTTATAGCTCCATTGTATGCTGCACTGGGAATTGTTCCTGCAGATAGAGGTTTCTAGCATGCTTTTCCTATGTACTTTGTTCCACATGCACTGTGCCCTTTGCACATGCTGAGGGCTCTCCCATGAATTACACTTTGCCTGATTTGGTTGGATGGCTTTCCTACATTTGTGTCCTATAAATTGGCATGGCAATGTATTTATTTTGGTAATCAACCAGTTCTTTGTAAATCTGTGAGCTTAATCCTCCAAGAGAGGGAAATAAAATGCTCAGCCTTTTTTTTTCCCTAACAATGAAGATAAATACCTTTATTTTCATAACTTTTGGACATCTTTTTTTTCGTGGCATCCACCCAAATCATGAGGTCCTCACTCAGGCAAGAACAAGCAGATGTCATTAAGTTCCTCACCAGGCTTGTTAGGGCATGGAAAAACTTAACATGGTCTCATGGTTTTGCCATCGAGCAAGAATTCAGTTCAACTGGGCTAAGCTTTTGCTTCTGCCTTATATTTCCAATGTGACCTCGTTTGACCCTGTCTCTGTACATCTGCTCCCCCAAAATCTCCTGCTGTTGAGCTTATAAATCTCCTTGGTTCAGAGGCGCTCTTGCTGTGGGTCGGTTCGTGCAGGAATTTCAGCCGTGAGGCGTCGCAGAGGCAGAGCAGACACTGGAGCAGCAACTTTAGGCTCTGCCTGAGGTCTAGGAATGACCCTGCCCTGCTCCAAGGTGATGGGATGTGAGCCAGGAGTCACCAGAGCTTTTTGATGCTCGGCTATACCCAAAATAATAGACATCAGCTCTCACCTTGTTAGCGCAGCAGTCAGATTTGGACGCGGTGGTTGTGGTGCTCCTTGCACTGAAGGTGACAGCCCAAGGAACAAGGATGGCTGTTGTGGGATTTGTCCTCCTTTTCTGGCAGCCCATCCCTTCCCAGGGAGTCCAACACCATCCTTCATCTGCTGATCATTAGTGCTTTGGTCACCTCGTGGTCAGGCTGTGCAAGCGTCCAGGTTTCATTGCCTGGAGGTGCTGGAAAGATCTCCCTGCAGGATTTTAAATAACACTGGGAACAGAAGCATTAGGGCTGAGTGGGTGAGACTGTGGCTGAGCAGGTGGTGGGGTAAGGACAGAGTGACACTCTGGGGGCAGCTGGCACAGGGAGGCACAGGTTGGCTCAGGGGGCTCATCTCAGGAGGGTGGCACAGCACATCACTCCTGACCAGCCTGGTGAGAATCTCCACCTGCTTCCTCCTCCTCATCTTCCCCCAGCTGGAGGGAAAGCTTCAGGGCCAGGGAGGGGGACAGCACAGCCCTGCTCTGGAGATGGAAATGTGCTGGATTGCAGCCTGGCACAGCTTCCCCAGCCCACGCACACAACCACGTTTGTGATTCTAACACTGCAAACTTTCACTTGGGAAGAGTCCTCGGGCCTGTCAAGGGTTTGTTGGACTGAAGGAAGGGGGAGTGTGCTCTGCAGGATGGGACCAGGAGGATAAAATCCAAAGTCTGGGTGCACAAGAGTCCTTGCCTTGGCCTTGGCTGTGCTGAGAGCTGTGGGATTATGGCAGGGCAAGTGGGCTGCAGCCTTTTCAGTCCTTCCTTCTCCCTGGCCTGGCTGAAGGTGTTCATCAGACCCAAATGCCTCCCTGACCTCCTAAGGTGTCATCAGATAAATGGAAAAAACCAAATCCTTGAAGACATGAACCATGGCCACCATCCCCTTGGCTGTAGCTCGTATTTTGGGGGGAAGCAAAATTCACATCCCAGTAAATCCCATCTATTTCTCTGTCTCTTTACAGTAACCACTTCTCCTAAAATGCCCTTTTGTGATTTTTTTTTTTAGATTAGAGCAAAATTTAAATGTTTATAGAAATGTTTATAGGAAACAGAAATTTCCTAAGTTACTCTGTTTCCATAGCCAAAAAATCCTTTTTACAATAAGCAATGATAATGATCCATTTTGGTTTTTTTCCCATACCAGCCTTTACAGTGAAAGCAATATGCTGACCATAAATCTTCAAGTTGGTTAATTCCTGTGAAATTCTGCCAGCAGAATCAAATCATTTTACCACCCCATGTCAAATTAATGGTTGGGTGTCAACCTGTGTCACTTCCTGCTTAAAAAATGACTGTGCCATTAAGAGAATTTTATTTATGCTTTCCTGCCTGATGATCAAAAATAGTAAAATGCAACAGTGAGGGTGGGGAGGAATCAATTTCATAGATAGCATTACCACCACATCCCTTTGGAGCAAGCCCTTGGTGATGCCCACACAGCAGGACTTGGGTGCCCTCCCTGCATGTTTGGCTCTGTTTTCCATTTTATGACTGGTTGCCATGGGAGGAGAATTGGGATTCAAGGCCCTAAAATCAGCTCTGGTCCTTCTTCAGTAGATTTCTTGAGTGGATGAGATGGGTGGGATGTGGCCCTTTTGTAATTAGTTGTCTAAAATTCTTCTTTCTAACCCATATTTAGATATGGCAAAGGCCAGAAAGAAAAGACCAGGATGTTTTCTGGATTAAATTCCCAAAGATTGAAGGAATAATTTCTGTAGTCTCGTGCCACTGGTCTTGTATGTGTTCATGTCTGAGAAATTGCTTGGTCTTGGAAGTTGGTGGCACCTTGATGGAATGCCAACTATAATCTATTAGTTTAATTGATTGTTAGTTGCTAATAACTTGGGTTTTTGTGGCTAATTGCTTTATGGTGACACCTGAAATGTACAGAGACCATGAAGGAGTGCATGGACAGTCTGGAAGCTGAGTCTTTGGTCCAAGTTTTGGAACAAAACACAAAGAAATCCTCTATCACTGTTTGGGTAGAACAGAAGGAGCAAACCAAACAAGAAACTGCTCTGTCCTGTGATTTTTGGTGTTGTAATGTCCTTGTGAGAAATGCTCCATCAATAACTGGTGACCTGTTCTGCAAAGGGACAAAGAACCAGGTGAGATTGTCCCACTGGGAGGTTTATTGTTTAGAAGGCAAAGATCCTCAACAGGGCAGCTCAGAGAGTGGATTCACCTCCCTGCTGCCCCCCTCCAGCCCCTGCAGGAGATAAAAGAGCAGCTGCCAAGCTCACCAAACCCCTGCAATGACCATCAGGGATCAGCTCACCCCTGGCCCTCCGTCAGTGCCCACATTCAAGGCAATCCTTTGGCTGGAATCCCCAGGGATTGCAGAGCATGGGTGAGGTGCAGCCCCAAAGGCCAGGTGAGGACATTGGGATGGGCAGCATGAAAGACAATTCTCCTTCTGAGTCAGCTCTCAGCTCCTCCTGCACTGCCAGGACTGTTTCTCTTGCTGCCCTGGCTGTAGCTGCTCTCTCTGAGCACAAATATTTCCACTGTATATTTTGGGAAGAACTGGAACGTTCCACTCAGTCTTCCAAAATCTGAGTATCATTTCTTATGGCCCTCCCTAACACCTAGAGTCGGTTCTGGACACACTGCAGATTATTTTTATCCATCCTAAGCTGTCACAGTACACCCAGTTTTGCAGTTGTGTCCACCCCAGTGAGATGTCCCAAGAGATGTAACAGGGATGGTCCTTACCCTTGAAGTCTCTCCTGTCCCAGGATCAGCTGGGCTTGAATCAAAAGGGAAACAATCAATGCACATCACATCATCCAGAAATTAAATAATAATAAAGAAATAATATTTAATTAATTAAATAATGGTGCCTCCTGTAGCTCTTCTTTTACCACTTCTGAATCTCTTTACAAAAAACCCAAACTCTGTGGAGGAATGGAACAGAGTCAGAACATAAACAGGGTTTTTATCTGGGGAGCAGGACTGGGACACCTTGCCTGCCCTCACAATCAGACTCATTTAATCTCATTTGGGTAGGACAGCACAACTTCTCTGTTGTTTTCTCCACTCCATCTCTTGTCTCCCAGGTCTGCAGTCCCCTGAGAATTCAAGATGTGATTTCATCACAGCTGTAGGCCACGAGTCCTGAGAGGTAACTGTGCTCTGCTTGCATGATCCCATCCACAGAGCTAGAAAGAGGAGAAATAAATAGGGAGGACGTGGTGCCTTATGGTGCAGAATGGTCTGATCCATACTCCAACATCCTCTGTGCTTTTTTTGTAAAGACCTAGGCTGATAACAGGAGAGATTTCTGATGTGCAAGACCCCAGCTGGCAACAAAACCCCACAGAGCTCCTGGCCCACTCCCCACAGTGATATGGGGGAGAGAAACAGAATGGTGAGAACTCATGGGCTAAAATAAAGGTGGTTTAATAGGCAAAGCAAAAGTCATGTGTGCAAGCAAACCAAATCAAGCAATTCATTCCTATGGGCAGGAAAGTGCTCAGGAATCCCCAGGAAAAAAGGGTTTCATTATGTGTAACAGTGACTTGGGATGACAAACAACAATCACTCCAAATATTCTGTCTTCTGTTTTCAGCACAAATCAAAAACACAGCCCCACACCAGCTACCATGAACAAAATTAACTCTACCCCAGCCAAAACCAGCACAACACTTCTTGCAAACTGTGAATCAATCATTCAGCCAGGGGACCTTTACCATGCCTAGAATTTCCTGTGGCTTGTTTTGATTTACTCCACGAACCTCTCCAGCCCAGCTGGTCCAAGATGCAGGAGCCTTTGAGCCAAGCAATTTCCAACCAGTGGCCATGAGGTGCTAATGTCCCTTTGCCACAGGGTCCAAGCTCACACAGGAGCCACAGCTGCAGGGTATGGGCACCTGAAAGCACTGGCAGGACAGAAAAAGAAAATAATTCAGATGCACGACCACAGGGATAAAATTTTGTTAAAGAATATTTATATATTAATACTAGTCCCTCTGATAAAGAAACTATTAAGCTGCTTAAAAAGAAGCTCCTCACCTATTGCTCTATCTTCCTACACAAGGGTTTATTTTGTCACCAGGATAAATAAAGTCATGTAGTGAGAACCCTTTGGCACCTGCTCGCACGTTTGCATCTGGGAAGAAAATGTTTCTGAGCACTCTCTTTCCCTGTGTGCAGTCAGTTCACAGAGCCAAGCAGAGTTTATAGGGCTCACTTCTCCTGCTTGCTCTTGGAGCAATCTCTTTCCAAGCCAGCAAGTGTCAGGATGGTTGGAGGGAGTGGAGCCTGACCAACCATTCCTGGCGGCATTCCCCAAAAATCAAAGTGCGACAAAGCATTCAGGAGGACTCCTAATTATGTTACAAGGTGTGAGGAACTTGGAACCATAATATTGAGACTGCTATAGAGAAGATTATGGTGCCTCAAATTTTCCAGTGTGGCGGGCTTATAAAAAGTAAGCTTTTTATTTTATAATGTTTTTATATTATAATTATATTTTAACTCTCACTTTCAGATACATAAAAAGCTGTAATGTTCTGTAACCTTGCTGAACTGGAAAATCTGATGCATGCCCATTTGGTGATGATGACAGTTTGATGCATGGATTTTTTGGGGTTGGTCAAATGCCCTTGTCAAAATTCCATAATTGCATCTCACCCTTATGTAGGTTTTTACACTCAGTCCCATCAAAGTCTTATTCAAGACCTTAAAATAGCATTTAACTTATTCACAGAGGTTGTGTCAGTCTTACTGAGTTGATTCACCCAAGCTCACAGTAATAATAACAGTAATAAATGATTCTTAACAGCATCATTGTGTTGTTTCTGATTGCTCCCCCTGGGATGTTACAAAGGAAGCTGGAATCACTCTGCTTTAGAGATAAAACACACCCAGCTACCTGGGGGGATGTTAATTAGACTTTGGGCATCCATATTTTAATCTTCTTGCTTTTATCGTTTTCCTACACGTGAAACGTTTAAAAAAACTGGAAGTAAATGAGATAAACATCTGCTCCACGTTGGAATCATCCATCCAGCCCATAATTCAGCATGTGGCTGGGTTTCAGTGGTGAATGTGGCTCTGAAAAGGGCAGACAAAAATAGCATCATCCTCCCAGGGAGTCAGGCCAGGCTGCTGGTGGGTGTTAATCAGTGTCTCCTCTCCAGCTCTGCCTGCTCAAGGTGTGGTTCATCTTCACCAAACCTTACTGGCCTGCTTTGAGATGTTCCAAGCTGATTTTCCAGCTCATTTCTCCCATCCAAGTAGGTCTCACTGTGGGGTTTCTCCCGAAGGAGCCAAACAATTCATGGATTAATTCTCATCTCTCTGATCCAAGCTTGGTGATGCATCAAGTGCAAGTGGGCACACACAGGGCAGCAAAACGAGGTGCTGAGCTGCAGGCTCAGAGTGCACCCCTGGATGGTGCCAGTGGAGGAGTTAATGTCCCCTTACTGTCCCTCCTGGGTGGTGAAGTGTTTTCTGTGCACCCTTTTCCTAAAATCAGCTTTGAAGGTACCCCTGAGCACAACGCTTCCCAGGGATGCCCCAGTGTGCCCAGTTTGTGGTACAGTGGTGCTGGTGACCATGAGCAGTGCTCAGGTGACATTTCACCAAAAAATGGGACTGCTTTTCCTGTATGAGAAGCTCACAGTGGTCCCTTCTGGGTTTGAAATCCGAGAGGTACCTGCATTTGGCAAGGGCTTGCAGGAATGGAAAAGCAGCCCCTCTGCCTGGAGCAGACTTCAGAAGCTCCAGCACTGGCTGGAGAATGGGGCCAGGTGGGATTTACCCCTTGCTCTTGCCAATGTGGAACCTGGCAGGGCTGATCCTCTTGGACACAAATTCCTCCCCCTCTCCTCTGGTGGGAGCAGGGAGCCAGAGAGCAGCAGCTCTCCAAGGCATCTGTTACCCCAGGGCCACTTGCACTGCCTGCTGTGAAAAGCTGTAAATTACACACCAATAACTGCATGGAAATGGCTGGGCAAATATTTTGAAAGACAGGAGAAACTTTGTAGAAACCACTGCTTTGTGAGTCACTTGTGGATGGAAAAAGGTGAACCCAAAAATCTCCCTGGCAGATTTGCTGGACATTATCCATCCTCACAGCACTGCTCCTCCTTCTCTTCCCCCCTTTCTTATCTCCTTTCCCTTTTGCACTTGCTATTCAAAACCTGATGAAACCATAGTTTCCAAATTGATTTTTTTTTCCCTTTCCAAATTTCTACTGTCAATAAACACTTCAAAGGTAGAGAGAACTTGCATGCCAACTTCTAGCCTTGAGCTGACTTTTACAGCTCTGTAATAAACCCCTTTAAAAAAATGTTTATAATGGCCATAGCACTTGAGTATTGCAGTGCTTTCTGTCACCCCCATAATGTTAAGTGCCAATAAATCACCTGCACTGTCGTGGTGCCCTGTATTTATTTACAAAGCTGTTAGAGCTGTTGGGTTTATTGGCCAAGTGAACAAAAGCTGAGATTCTTCATTCTGTGGATTTCTTGGGAATTTTGGGGGGTTTCCTTTGCTCAGGAGAGTAGATAAATGCCACCTAAACTTCCAGCTGGCCTCCTGTACCTGAGGTATGTAATGCTGCTATTTTTGGAGGTGCTTCACAGGGGATCAAGCCCAGCTCAGAGGCGAGGGGGTGCAGTGGTGGCTTGGCAGACAAAGCCTTGTGCATCGCCCAACCTGTGCTGGAGCTGAGCCTGCAGACAAAAATAGTTAGAGGGGAGGCACCAGCCTGCACTGAGATGTGGGACATGATGGAAAGGGCTTTTTTCTCTTTGCAGGAGCTGCTCAGAAGCCTCCCTGCCCCTGCTCATGGCAGAAGGGGATTTCTGGGCTCTGATTTCCTGGCCCGTGTTAGCCTGGGCAGGGCACAGAGTTCAATTACAGTAATTTCACTATTATAAGGTGCACCTGATTATAAGCTGCAGGTTACAATACAGGGTGTGATAAAAGGTATCTGTTCTATCACCATCTGTTGAGGGTGGGGGCAGTGATCCTTATCTCCACGGGAGATATTCTGCTAATGGGCCATCCATTGAAACCAGGCAGGGCATTGTTCTTTATCTTTTCACAACCCATCCTTCCTCCAGCCAGTCATTTTCTGCTCATGGCCATTGAGTCCCACTGTGGCACTGATAAAATTACTGCATCCCACTGGGAGTTGCTCCAGCCAGGGGGAAGAGCCCAACATTTCTTACCAAGATAAAAACAGAGGTTTTGGGACACTAAGGGAGCCCTTTCTCCACTGGACTCCAGAGGAAAACCGGATTTCTCCACATCCCCACTGGAGCTCCGGAGGGAAACTGCACCTTGTACAGGAGCACTGCTCCAGCTGAGCCACGTCTGTCACTGCAGGAGGATGCAGCCACCATGGGATGGGACTGCTGCCAACACCCTGCCTGACGGGTGTCAGGTTGTACTCTGACTGTGTCAGGGTTTGGGGTTTGTTCTTTGTAGTGCTGTATTTCTATTTTAATTTCCCTAGTAAAGAACTGTTATTCCTAATTCCCATATTTTTGCCTGAAAGTCCCTTGATTTCAAAATGATAATAATTTGGAGGGAGGGGGTTTACATTCTCCATTTCAAAGAGAAGTTCCTGCCTTTCTCAGCAGACACCTGTCCTCCAAACTAAAACAGCAACTTTTCATTCTTTGTCCATATATCAGCCACACCTGATTATAAGCTGCACTCTGGGTTCAGACCAAAATTTTAGTCAAAATGGTGGGGCTTATAATCGTGAAATTACTTTACCACTCAGTTCTGACCCAACTTTGGTCTCTCAGGGTGTTGTACTGGGGTTTACAGACTCCACCATCCCCCTTTTGCAAAGAACATTTTTTACTTTTTACTCTGTTGAGTCTTCCCCAAATTTCACTCACTGATAAGCAGAAGTATTAAAACCACAAACCCATAAAATAAAGCTTCTTTTTCACTCTTGTTTCCTGCATGTTTCCATCTCTGCACTACAGATTTCTGAAGACAACTCCTTACTAATGATGGAGGATGAAGAGGAGCAGAATTAGAGATTGCACTGTGAGCATGGACACATGCTCTTGATTTGAAATTAATGCATGAAAACTAAACTGTTTTCTCCAAAAGAGTAAACATAGTAAATTTTCCAACTGTGTCAATAACCCCAGGACAGAACAGATTTTGAGGCAGCAATGGATCATATACGAAAACAAGGTTTAGCTGTTGGAAATTAAAAGTTAATATTAGAAGTAGAAGGGCAATCAGCCCCAAAAGCCACCTGCCTCCTCTTAGAGTGTGTTTTGAAGATCCTTCCTGCATACTGTGTTAGGAGCTGCTGCCTTTGAGTGTATCACCTGGTTGGAATTTTTCACGGAGCTTGAATTTATTAGAAAACAGCCCCAGTCAAGCAGAACTGTGCAAATTAAATTGGATTTACATGACAAGGTGGAGCCCAAGCACGGCAGCTAGGAAATGCCTGAGAAGCAAAAGACAAACCAGAGGGGATCAGGGAGGAAGGCTGCTCTGTGTAAACAGTGTTTAAAAAAAAAATAAAGGAAAAAATGTTTGACAAATAGTGCAATAAAATTAAAATTCCCGCTTCGGCTGCCCTGGGGGTTTCAAAAGGAGACACTGAGAGAGACTTGGACACTAGAGGAAATAAACAGATTTGAGCATCTAATAAGTGGGAGGCTGGAATATTATTGTAGGATAAAGTGTTCTGAGCTGACCCAGAACATGTTCCTGTTGTGAGGAGGGTGAGCACTTGATCTTCAACCCCAGTGAAGCCTGGAGGACTCAGTCCACTGCCTTCAATAAGCTTTGGGAGAAGCCTGACTTCATTGTAGGCTTTAGAAACCTCATGTTTTCTTCCCTGTCGGCTCCCACTGCTGCCCATTATCTTATCAAAACATGGTTTCTTCATCAGTAATGCGTAGGTTTCATCTGAATCTGTAAAAACTGAATTGTTTCCATCTGCCAGATATTTCACTGGGGAGACCCTCCGCTTTGGGAATGTCATTACTGCCCAAAATAATCTTCTCCAAGTCATAATGTAAACTCAAAGTTATTGCAATTTATTAGCAATCACGATTTGCCAGGAAAATAGAATCAAGAGAGCATCAGGGAAAGTAACTCGATTGCAAAATGAACGTGCCCTCTGCTGCAGTCTGAGCCCATTAACATCGACTTTCCAAACCCAGAGAGTGATTTCCTCCTGTGCCTGTGCTGTAAGGCAGTGCAGCATGTTTTCTCCTGAAGGAAGCAACAGGATTTTGTTGAATATGTGGAAGGGAATTGTTTTTCTGGTTTGTTACTTAAAGCTGATCCTTACTGTCAACATTTGCGATGAGTAAACCTCATGAAATAACACGGCTAAAGGTTTCATCTGGTGCCACTGTGGTTTGCAGGGCTGAATTGGAGAGACATGGCTGTGGCCAGGGACCAACCTGGCTGCTCTGGACTGCATGGTGCTGCTCTTAAAAATGAAGGGATCTGCTCCCAGAGATAGTGAGCTGCCATGGGCAGAGCTTGGGAGGAAATGTGGTGGAAGGAAAGTCATGAAAGAAGTGCTCAAGGTGCCATTTCCTGCTGGAGCAGCTCAGCTTATGAGAAATCCTCCCTCTTGCATCCCACTGTTTGGAGTGTGGATTTGGGAGGGCGAGAAAAGGCTCTTTATTAGCAGCACAGTGATTCCCCTGATCCCGGTGGGCTCGTGGCTGGGATTTCCTCCAGCTGAGCGCTGATGTGAGCGGCTTCCCAGCCTGTTTGTGCAGAAATCTCAGCGTGCAGCAGGTGCAAGGGGGGGCTGTGGTGTGGGGCCACAGCTCACAGAGGGCAGTGCTGTGTCCCTTCAGGTGGAGGTGGCCTTTGGAGCTGCTGAGGTCCTTCAGCGCTGGCCAGGGGTGTCCCCAGGACTGTCCCATGCAATGGACAGGCTTGGCCTTGCTCTGGTGCTCATGAGCACTCAATCCCAGGTGATACCAAAGGAATTTTGGAGGGCCCAGTATGTGGGATCATGTCAGATATCTGGGAGTGGCTCTGTAGCCACACTGGGAGGTGTCAGCAGAGCTGTCAGCTTGGCTCTGTCTAAAATTCCCCTATCCACCCCCGTGCAAAGAACAACCCCTGGCTGATGTCAGCACCATAAACAGCCATAAACTGTTTGTCCCTTATGGCACTCATTTCTCTGTCAGGGACACCCTGTCTCGTGTGGCATTGGCATTTCTGAGTCACTTGCCTGGTGTGAAGCTGCAGTTGTGGGTGAGAGGATCAGAGGGGAAGGATGGAGCAGGCAGGTCTCAAACAGGGGGTTTGGGGTCCGGGAAGCACCAGAATCATCAGTCCCTGGGAGCCTGGGCTGTGCTCTGGGCTGGTGATGGTGGATGCAGACTGGGTGTGGGACACTGCATTCCCTGGCCATCATCACACCAGATGGAAACAGAGCACAGCCTCACCCTGCAAAGCCCACTCAGAGACGTCAGTGCCTCTATTTTGGTAGGAGAATAAAAATCTGAAAGCACCCCACCCCTTGTGAGTTTGCCTGGTGGGTTTTGTGCCCACCCTCCCTGAGCTTGCCTTAGCACCAAAACCTGTGACCATCACCGTGCCTTCCAACTCTGCAGCAGCAGTGCAGGAATCACAGGGCACTTTGGACATGGGAGGAGCAATTTGGGAGCCTTAGCCTGGAGCAGATTGCATCCTTACAGCTCTTACACTGTGGTGAGCAGCAGCTCACTCCTGGAGCATCCACATATCCTCAGGGAATATGAGAGCTGTCAAGATTTGCTTCAATGTGGATTAAAGCTGGGTTTCAACAGATCTTTTCCTTCCTTTTTTTATTTTTTTCTCTCTCTTTTTTTTTTTAACCTTCCTGGGGAAAAAAAAAACCCAAACAAACTGTAAATTTTTGTTCCGCTGTCTTTGAATTTAATGGCAGGTTTTTTCCCATTAATTTCAGTGAGGTTGCAGGTATTTGTATGTGTTTCCACCAGCCAGTGCCCAAATGTAACAGCTGAGCTAGCCTGAAAAAAAAAAGAAGTGTTTCTTACAGAGAAAAGGAAAATGGAGTTCTGCTGGAACAGCTTTTGTTTGGCAGTGGCTGGAAAAGGTTGTTCTGGGACTGATTTAAAGAGCACTGGGTAAACTTATGCACATGCCCTGAGGGCAGCCGTAAGTTTAGCGATGAAATCGTCTGCATGTTTTACACAGCTCTGCTCAGGGACTGGGGGAGAGGCAGCAGTGCTGGAGGAGCACAGAGATGTCATTGCTGAGGGGACAGGATGCTCCAGGGGCAGCAAACACAAGTCCTGTGGTACCTGAGGGGTGCAGGATGAAGCATCAGTGCAAGGCACAGTCCTGACCCCATCCCAGTGCCCTGGTGGGAGATGCATTCCCTCCCCAGCCAGTGCCAGGGACAGCAGCTCCCCCTCTGCACGTGCTTCTGATTTGCAAAATTTCTGTGCTGATTTTCGGTGCAGAAGGAAGCAGGGCTTGGAAGAGGTGGTGGCTGCTTTTTCGTGATGCTGTGCTTGATGTGGCTGCCTTCCTCGCTGGAGTTTTGCATGTGTGTGTGTGTGTGTGTGTGTGTGTGACATAAGTGGCCTTAAAAATACAGGGGATTGGATGGGTGGAAAAGGAGAATGGAAACCATCTTTTATTGAACTAGATACCATAATAATCCTGGCAGAGAACTAAGGGAGAGCTCCAGAGATGAATTTTTATTTTTTTTTTTTCTGCCATACATTTGTTTTCAGTATAACCAGGAGAGGAGAGACCTTCCCACTTGCTGAGCAGCAGCCATGCCCTGGGGGACTTGGTTATAACTAATTCCAGAACAGGGTGTCCCTTTTGGGGTCTCTGTGTGCTTTGCACATAAAACTTGCACCCCGCCTCTAGGACTGACATTAAAAAACGGAAAACGAACTCCAAAGGCCGGACTGGTGAATGGGGCTCTTTGTTCTGGGACATTGTCACCCAAGAGTGAGCCCTACAGGGAGATTTATAGCAAGATTCCAAGCTGCTAATGAGGGAAGGCTCCTCTCAGCAGTCAGGTGGCAAAGCACAGCAGCACAGCAGCCCATGCTCAGGGCAGAGGGAGATAAGGTTGGCTGTACAAACAAGCCCCTGGGTATGTGCATGAAAATTTGCGTATTGATGTGTCTGTTTGCTGCTTAGAGGGCTGCTGCAGATGAGGGAAGGTGCTTTGTCAAAGCCCCTGGGCTTGGCCATGGGCTCCTGGGGTTTGGCCATCTCTGGAGCAATCCTTGGGTTTCTGGATGTGGCTCTAGTTTGCAGTGGCTTGTTGAGGTCTCTGAAGAGCCCCTGTGTCACTGAGGGCTGTGTGACTGCAGCACTGTACAGCTCTGCTCTCTTTGCTGCCATGGTCACAATCCATGAAATCTCAGCTTCTTTCATCCCCAAACCATCTGGATATTTCACTCACAGCCAGAGCTGCCTGAATCAAAGAGGGAGCACCCCATGGTTCCAGCAGGGTGTTGGTGTGAGGAAGGACCCCTGACCCTGCAGAACCTCCTGGAAAGAGTCAAAGCCTGGCAGGACTCCAAGCAATGAAGGGCAGAGTTGAGGTGGAGATAAGGAGCCACACTGGCTGAGCTAAGGTGAGATATCAAGGTGAGATAAGGCCAAGGTCAGGCTTCTCTGTGCAACAGTTATCCTCTGCAAGCAGGTGAGGCTGGCACCTCAGCTTGCTCCTCTGCTCCATCTGTGAATAGCTACCCTGCAGTGAGAATGGTTGTTATCTCTGTTGGAGTGACTGGGATCAGCCATCCTGGCTGATTTCTCGATGGAGAGAAAACTTTGTCTTGCTTAAGATCAGGCAGGAAGGCTGTAAAGCTGCTGGGATGTGAGACCACGTTCTTGCTTCAGTCTAGTTCCAAACAGGCTTCACTCTCTGGAAGAGTTTTCTTACATTTTGTTAGTTCTCTAGCCTGCAGGAAGGCAGGTTTATGGCTTGTGCTCACCCTACAGTGCTTACAGTGCTAACGAATTTGAGTGGTTAATCAATTTAGTGCAAATTCTTCAAAGTTAAAAAGAACCAACCCAAACCATACATATATATAAAAAACCATCCAATTTCTGCTTACTCCTTGCAGAATGTTTTCTGTCCTGTCAGTCTAAACACTGGGAAGTATTCTAAACAGATGTAGACCATCAGTTTCTATAAACATGGTAATTGCTTGGCACCACCAGTGCTTACATGGAAAGATGCAGATTGCCAGGATCTGCACAGACAGCAGCCACACGCTTTCTGCTGCGCCCAGAAACACAGTTTACATCCCATCAGAGGCCTGGAACCTCCCTCCTGTAGAACTCACTTCAGCTTGGAGCCTGGCACCAGCCAAGGGCTGCTATCCCTGCAGCTTTATTTAGCTCCAGGCTGCAGCCTCAGCCACTTCAGCATCCTGGCAGGGTTTGGTAACAGGATTTTGATTCTGGCCCAAAAGTTCTTTGTTCTCATTACCCTGCTGCAGAATTGCACCTCGAGATGCTCAGGGTGAAAATATGTGAATATGTGCTCACATTCAGACATTCCCCAGCTTTCCAGGAACTCATCCTGGTGAAGCTGATGTCCATGGGGCTGTCCCTGGGAAGCAGAGGAGGTGTGGTCCTCAACTTGCCCTCTCGTAAAGATGATGAATTGAGCTGGAGGGGGCAGAGGGTGGAAGGAAGGGATGGATAATATCCCCTCTAATAAATCTAGTGCAGCAATTAAGATCGCCTTTAAAAATGTGTGTTATCAGCACAAAGAGAAATACAGACAGCGGCCAAGGGCTGCTCTGTGTCTGTAACAAACAGGATGGACTCATCATTTAGCCAGGGACTGCTGACCAAACCCATGGCTCTCCAGGACTGGGTGAACAGCTCTCCCCAGTCCATCTTTCATCCTGAAGTCATGTGCAGCCCAGTCCTTTTCATTCCATATTTGCCTGCAATAAGATGGGGGGTGGTTTGGCTGCATCCTGCAGTGTTTTTGTTGTTGATGATTCTTTCCATTAGGATTGGACTCCTCTGCACTGCAGACAGTGGCAGCAAGTTGCCTGAAGGTGTAAAGCCATCCAGGGCTTTGCCCTGCATCATTCCTGCCTCCAGACAGCCCCATGTGCATTCTCCTCCTGTTAAGAAATACTAAGTGGCAACAAAAAATGAGATTTTGCTGATAGCATATGTTCAAAACACAGGCTCATTTCTTAATATGCTTTGGCTCCAGCCTCTAGCTGAGAAGCCAGATTGCTAAAGCACCAGAAGTGTGGATAAATGTACAGTCGGGGCATTGCGTAATTTTGCCTCAGTGTGACACACAGAGAAAGCTGTGAATATCACCACAGACCAGGGAAAGCAACTGCTGCCCTCCTGGAACAAACCTTTCAGGTCACTCTTCTCTCTGCTATTAATTCTTGGTCAGTTTAGTGTTGGGACAGGTGTTGTCCAGGTTTTGAAGCACAAATGAGGAATTTCCCCCTCCATGGAGGGATAGAGGACAGAGTACCAGGAAAGTATTCATCTCCAGAAGGTGATGACACCTGCAGGTGTCTCTTTAAGCTGTCTAAGTCTTTAAGTCTCTAAGTCAGTTTAGCTGCCTGGCTAAACTGCTCAACAGCTCCTCTACACAAGGAAGAGACAAAGGTTACTCCTTAAGGCTCTTCCCTGCACAGGAGGTTAATTGCTGCTCTATACTCACTTAAATAAATATCTCTGCAGAGATTATAAAGAGATCAAAGGCAGACCAGCCACCTAATTCACTTGCTTATATGATTAAAGTTTTCTGGGGCAAATGTTCTTTTTCCTTTGCTCCCAGTGACAAAGGTTTCTAGGGCATCTGATGAGCACCTCCATGGTGCAAGGAACAGGTTTCTCCAGCAATAAAAAAGGGGCCCCTTTCCCCAAGAGCACTAAACTTTGCCCAGAAAGCTTCCAAGTCTCTGCAAGGAAACCTAAAGCTGGAGCAAAAGGTTGGAGTTTATGGAAGTGGTTTGTGGTTGTGGTTAAAAGAGTTTGCTCTTCCATCTGCGCACAAGGGTCTTTTTCTAGGAATTTTTGTTCATGTCACTAGGAATTCAGCCCAAAATAGACTCATTGGGACAGAGAAGAAGTGAGAGCATGGCTCAAGAGTCAGAAATGCACAGAACTTGGCCTGAAACAGAGTTTTGTACTCTCTGAGAAGGGCATAATCTGATGTCAAGCTTTCCCCAAGAGTCATGCTCCTAAATGGGAAGGAGCCCAAAATGATCACATGCTGAGTGCCTGTTCAGAGACAAGTGGCTCTCACTGCCAAACAAACTGGAGGAGAGGGCTGCTCTTGAAAAATTCACTGCTTGCCCACGTGCTGATCCTCCTCTGGAGAGCAGGCATTTCTCAATCCCAGCCAGGCTCTTCTCAAAACCAGCATTCCAGGAGTCACCATCTCCATCTGCACTGGGGTCAGGAGCTCAGCAGTCCCTTCCCTTTCAACCAAGGCGGGTGTCAGCAAATCTCTCTGGAATTTTCTCAAGGTGGCTCCTGGAAGGAGGTCAACAGGGAAAAAGAAACCTGTCCTGAGTTTGACTGCTTTGACTTTGGCCTGAGCATTCCACTGGGTTTGGGGTAACATAAGAACCAGGAACATGGGAAAAATGGTATCTCTCCTGTTCTTTTACTGCACTTGGTGGGTTTTAGAATATAAAGACTGTCCTCTCTCCAAATGAAGCATAACTGGAATTTCTTACTCCAGAAGTTAAACTGAATTCTTGGTCGAAAAAGTCCTCGGAAGAAAACGCTGTAAAGTTTCAAGTCCTTGCCTCTGTGTCTGAAGTTACATATTTCTAAAGAAATGCAGATTTTGTCCTTTAGGTAGCAGGCCAGGGTAAATTCTGTAAGCTGCAATTATTCAGCAAACACATCAACAGGCAGTGACCCCTCCAGGGCAGACCTGAATTTCTCAGATTAGCCATATTTGGCTATGAGACTCTTCCATGGTCCAGCAGGAGCCAGAGATCAGAGATCTTCTACTGGGATGTGAGAACCATCTGACCCAGTATCTCAACAGTTACATAACACTTCAAAATTAGGAAAACAAGATAATTCATCCCTTCCTGCCTCTTTTGAAGGAAGGATTAATGAGTTTATGAGGATGTGACCTGACTTTCTTCTAAACTAATTTGCCTATTCCCCTCAGTGAGAGTGGCCCACCAGCCAGAGCAGCAGGGATCCCTCATTTCAGCATCATCAGAACTTGAGACACTCCACATTATGACCCGAATCCCAAGACTGGCCTCTGCCACACTGTAGGCTGGGGTCCAAACATCAATAGCAACTACTTAGGAAAGGCTTATTCCAAAATATGGTTTAGGAATGCCTGCAGTGTTTTCACCCTGGGAGACAAGGACCAGAGCACATTCCCAGCTGCTGTTCTTCTGCACATTCCCAGCTCCTTGGAAGCCAGCTGCTGAGCCCTGTGCAGCCTACCTGGGAGCTGGCTGGGCTGGATTTGAAGCCTTTCTCGAATCAAACTCGCCACCCTTGTACAGCAAAACAACACCAAAAATTTCTCCAATGGTGATGCAGAAATCAAGTTCTGGCAACAATTCCCACTTAGTATTTCCACCTGAAGAAGAAAAGGAAAGTAAAACAAAGCAGCAGAAGTTGCTGTCTGTGGGGCTTTCAGGGTTACAAAGTCTCTTACCTGGTGCTGCAAGGCTCACACCTTGGGAAGAATGAGCTCTTTCAGGCACTGGCATTTTGTTGCAAGTGTTGGTGGCCGAGCCCTTCTGTTCAGTGAGGGCTCTTGATCCACGACTCCCTCACCATCCCCACTAGCCCACAGTGCAACAAGGGCTCCTTTGACATCATTTGGAACTCAGCTGGAGCAGGGCTGGGCAAAGTCTTTCCCTTCAGATGGGAGGAGGAAAGGTGTTTATGGGAACGCCTGGGTGCTCATGGGCATCTCCAGTCTGCTGGGAAGTCACCAAGCAGTCAAGTCAATTATTTTTAATGAACTGGGCCAAAGCTGATTGTGTTATTTTGTAACATATTAGTTTGGAAAGCAGTGAAATTATTTGGCATCTTTCCCTGGCCATCACAGGGACCCCTTTGTGCTTCCCTTTTCCCCACTTTTCTCTCATGTGTATAGCTGGCTCCCACATCTCCACTTGCTGACGCTGATTGATTGCATTAATATCACTGTAAATATTACATAATCTCCGCTTACAATGCTAGAAGGAACTGATGAGTTTTACTCTGCCAAGAATTTTCAGGCTGGAAAATAATAATGAAAAAAATAATCTCAAAAAATAAAATCTCTCTTGATCTTTCCCCCCCATTTTTTTTTTTTTTTTGCCATGTGCATTTGCTCTTGGCCTCATTGGTTGCACACCAAGACAAGGCTGTATGAGCTGTTTGTGGCCTTTGCTTCAAGGGGACGGTGAAAATGAAGTCACAGCATCACAGTAAACTGTGCCTGGCCTCAGGAGAGGTGATGGGGACAGGGGATCTTGGAAGATGACTTATGGAAAAAATAGCTTTCAGAAAATAGGATTCAGCTGAGGTAAGGAGGATGAGGATGCACAGGGAGATCTATATCCTGGTACTATAGGCCAGTGGAAATAGGGATTGTTGGAGTGTTTGTTGGAATCTTCTCTCCATTAGTGGGTGATTTAAGCAATTTGAGCTCACCCTCTTTAAGATTCTGAGACATTGCCTGGGGAGGCTGCACTGCTGCTAGCAGGGATGGAGGGGAGGCTCCTCTGCCTTCCAAGGAGCTGAGGATGGTCCTTCCCACCCTGCTCAGGTAGGAGGGAGAGCAGGTGTGACTCCTCCCTCTCCAGCCCCAGCCCAGGGTTGTTTGACCCCACATATAACACATCCTCCATCCCCACCCTGGTCCAGGCCAGCTCTGTTTCTTTTCTCTGTCTCCCAGCCGGAGACAATTGCATATCAAGTTGCGTTCTGAAGCAGGAGAGCTCTTCCCAGACTCGGCAGAAAATCCATTTATCATATCAGCCTTACACTAGCCAAAGTATCAGAGATAAAAATTATCTTGGAAATCTAAACACAGATTCTAATCTAAGGTACAGCAGCATCTGTTTCCCATTTCTTTTTACGACCCGCAAGGTTCGAGCGGCATCACTCCCGCGGTGAGATATTTGGGAAAGCAGAGGTCTGCGCTTCCCAGAACTCCAGCTCCCAGTGCTGCTGGCTGCTCATCTCCCAGGGCTCATCTGCATGGGAATAGCTGATTACTCAGCGTGTCCAGAGCACAGGCAGGCTCCCCGGGCAGCCTGAGCTCAGGGTTATGCTGACTCCAGCAGCACCAGCGCTGCGCTTGGACTCCTTTCAGGAGGCAGCTCAGGGGTGTTTGTCAGAGGTATTTGCATCACCAGCCTGCCAGACTCCACTGGTCCAAACTGGCTGGGGAGAAGCACTGATGTGGATACACAGAGCCATGGTTTCAGGCTCCTTTTCTAACAGAGCTTTTTTCTGAGCTGTGCTTTGGGGATGAGGAGCTCCACTTGTGTTGCTGCCAGAAGTGACTCAAACCTGCCACTGCTTCTCACCCCACAAGCCAAATCCTGCATTGTTGTGTGTGTAGGGCAGCTTTTGGTTTTAGCCATGGGCAGGCCACTTGAATCAGTGTGATTCAGCCAGGTTGTAATGCAAACTTTTACCTCAGGGAATTTTTTCAGGGCAGCCAAGCCTCAGGGACATCCATGACCCAACTGGGCACTATCAGACCTTGATGTTATCAATATCTATCAGTATCTGAAGGGAGGGTGCCAGGAGGAAGGACCAGGCTCTGCCCTGTGGTGCTCAGCAATAGGACAAGAGGAAATGGGCAGAAATGGATGCACAGGGACAGGAGGAAGAACTTTGTTGTGCACTGACTGAGCACTGGGACATATTGCCCAGGGAGGACGTGGAGTCCCCCTCACAGGACACATTCCAGAACCCCCTGGACACAATTCTGTGCTGTGTGCTCTGGGATGACCCTGCCTGAGCAGGGAGCTTGCACTGGGTGACCCCACTGTGGTCCTTCCCCACCTGACCCATTCCCTGACCAACCTCACCTTGGACTTCTCTTGGTCCCCACTTGAGCTCAGCCCATCCTGAGCTGCATCACAGGCTTGCCTGCCCTCTGCCCTGCTGCTGTGCTGCTGCTTGGTTTTCCTGGCTTTTCCTTTAGGGAGCAGCCCTGCTCTTGTGCTTCTCCCCGACGCCAGCACGCTTGCTGTGGTGTGCAGTGCCTTGGGCATGTGCTGTGAACTCAGCCTTGCCCCGCCACGCAGAGACAAGTATGCAGCTCTGCAAACTACTGTTTGCCTCTGGAGACAAATTATGGCATGCTGCAATAGCTGAGGAATAGCATAAGAGGAGTATGCAATGAATCATGATGCATATGCACACGAGGGGAAAAGTTCAACCTTCTGTTTGCCATTATCTGACTCTTGAAAGCTGAACTGCTCAATCCTTGCATTTTCTGTGTGGAGTTTATTTCTGTGGCATTTCCTAAGTCTTTCTGTCTGTCTCAAGGCAGGGGAAAGAGAGTGTGTCCCTCTGCAGAACATTGCATTTGTGCAGGCTTGCAAATAAAAATCAAATCAAAACTAAAATCGGATAAGAAACATGTAGTGTGTAACTCTAGATCTCTGTATTTGTGGAGTTGAACCCTTTTCCTCAGCTTGCCCAGCTGTGCTGTGCCTGAAGGCTCGTGTGCTGCTGCACATTCTGGCTGGGGTGGAAAAGGCTGCAGGCACAGGGAGTTTGGAAAACTATTGTGGTTGCAGGAGGACATGTGCCCTGATGTGCCAGTGGTGTTTAAAAAAAAAAAATGTTTTGATTAGAGTCAGAGATGTCATGTTTTCTCCCTATATCAGTTGAAATGGGTTTTCTCTGACAGGGACAGAGAAAGTGAAGAGAGGAGATAGTTCCTCTCCACCAATGTACTCAAAGCTGACTTCACATCTCAAGGCTCCTGTTTTTCCCTAACAGTGACAGCAAGAGGTCCCCAGTTGAGCTCAGCCCAGGCTGAGCTGCTGGATTGTCTGCCTTTTGCCCTGTTCCTGGGCTGCTGCTTGGTTTTCCTGGCTTTTCCATTAGGGAGCAGCCCTGCTCTCCCTGACCAATCTCCCAAACTTCTTCAGTCTCCCCCACTCCATGGGGTATTTGGCTCTGGGCTTTTCAGGGCAGCCTGAAATCCCCCAGATTTCTATGGCAATATAGGAAAACACGTCTTTAATTCATTTCATGACCACTATGCATAAGTAGTCCCAAAGAATTGTGGTACCCAGGATGAGATACAAATCAGGGATTTGTTAGTCTCTGCTCAATATGTCAGATTCTGTCAAACTTCCAAATTGCATAGTGGATATTTGTCCTTCCACAGGCAAATGTTTAATGCAAAGAGCAGGCCAAGAGGTTTCCAATCATCTCTTAATCATCTATGAGCACCCACATGGGAGAGGATTTTTTTGGGGGGAAAACAAAAGCATCTCCTTAATCTAGCGGAAAAACGAGATCCTAAAATAATGAGGAAACAGAAGCTAAACACATTTAGAGTGGTGACAAGACGTGGGTTTTCAAGAATGACACTAATTATGCATTGAAACCCATTAACTTGGTGACTGGAAGAGTCTGCATTCCTTCCTTCCTCCCCTTGGCTGCCAGAACTGCTCTGAAGTGCAGCTGAGCCATGCAGTGCTGCCACTCCTGCTGCCCCTGACCTGGGACAGGAAGTGTGGGAATGCCTTACAATGGTTGTAAACTCACCCTGCTCCACAACCTGGAGCCTTAACCCCGAAACCTTAACCCTGAAACCTTAACCCTGAAGTCTAAGGATGCCCTTTGCTACTTGAGAAGTAATTTAGGTTCAATTTCTTGGGCACCAACACATTGCTGGGATTAGGACCAGAGGAACCAGGCACCTCATTCCATCCCAGATCCCATTCCTGGCCCTCCTTGCTCTGCTCCACACAGCTTGGGTGAGTTGGTTTAGTCATAGCTCTGTGCATGTCCTAGAGAAGCACATGTGGCTCATGTGTCTAAAATACAACTTGGGTTACTTAGCAATGAGAGCAGTTAAATGAACAAATTCACTGGAACCCGACCTGCCAAATGAACCTCACCAAAATGCACTTGTGATGTTTGCATCAATCTGATTTTTTCTGGAGAGTCTCTCAGGGAAAAAAAAACCCAACAAAATGAAACCATCTCCCTCAGTGATATTAATTAATCACAGTGATATTTGCTTTCTTATTGTGTTCTCAAGCTGGCAGTGCAGTTACCAAACTTAGAATATTGTGCCATATCTTATATTTTTATTTAAAAAACCAGCTGTGACTGTCTGATCTGGCTGCACACAGCAGGGAAAGGTCATTCTGGAGAACTGGCTCTGGGACCAAGCACTGTTTGGATATTAACAGACCTCAAACAGTTTGGGATCAGAGATACTGGATAGGATTTTGCACAGTATCTGATACAACAGAGCCTAGACCTCAAAGTGTTCCCAAAACACAGGCATGAGGGTTGTCTGTATGGGTTAATCCTGCCTGTCCATGCACTGGAGGAAATACTGCAGCATTCCCCCTGTGTCCACCCCCTCAGGAGCTGGAGGAGAATTTAGGTCAAAGTACAGAGAACTGTATTACAGTATTAGCACTTATTATCCTGTTTGATTCTATTAAGGGAAACCTGCAGTGAGGAATGAGAATGGAGTTGGCCCTTTCCACAAGTGCTTTAACAGCTGGTGGCCCAAGAGCTGTTTTGATGAAATAAATCACCCTGGTGGAAAAATCTCAAAAGCCGCAGACTGTGGAAAGTTGACCAGATCTTTACTGGCAATATTTAGGGATGCTCTAAACAATGAGACAGTTGTTTTCCTATTGCTTTCAGTACAGTGCCTGGAAAAACATGATATCCCTGAAGCTTGCCTGCCCTGAAAGCTTTGGGATGCGTGGCACTGCTCAACCTGACTGCAGGATTCCTGGAGGGGCTCCTGTGCTTGTAAAGATTTTTAATGGATCCAATAATTAGCTGGATTGCCTTGACCTCAGTTGGAGACAGCAGGATAGGCAGGGTAGGAGGCTTTTTTTCCTGGAGCTTGGCTTATTCCTGCAAGCATCCTCCATGATCCTGCACCTGCTGTGAATTCCTAGGGAAAAAAAAGGGGAAAAAAAAGGGTTGTTGCAATGCACAGCCTCTGCCATAAAACCTGTGAAAAGTAAATATAGAGGGAGGGCTGAAAGAGCCCCTCAGATCCCAGTGGAGAGACTCCAGCTCCCTTTGTGCCTGTGGCAGGATCCCCCCTTGGAGCTGTCTGGCCTCTGGATGGCATCACAGGGAGGCAAATCCAGAGTTTCCATCTGCTAACGCTATTTTGGATTACAACTCGAAGGAGATGTGCTGGAAAAAGCATCTCCTGGGGCAGACAGAGGCTTTGCCTGCTCCAACTGGAGAGAAGAGCTGGGCAGAGTCTCCCCACACACAGGACAGGTCACCTTGTCAAAACCAGATCTGATGTTCACCTTCTGCTCCTGGGAAGGTCATCAGTGCAGCCTGCAGGGCTGGGTGTCCTGTCAGAGGCTGGGACTAAGGACAGGCAAAAAAAAAATAATCAGATCTAAGAAGCTGAGCTTAAAAATCCTCCTGCAGCAGCAAAAGGAGGTTAAGGTGTACAAGAAAGGAGACCTTTCCTGTCTGCTTGTTGCTGGTGGCTGCTTCTGATGAGGCTTGACCTTTTCACAAATTCCTGAGCGCTGCAGAGGAGCTTAGTGCTGGCCTAAGTGGTGAGGAGGTAGAATAGAAATAATCTGCCAAATGCAATCTGCCAGACTCTATCTAACAAAGCCTTTTCCTTTAATTGGAGTTTGTGGAAGTGGTAATGCTAGTTTAAATACAAGGTGCAGGGGTTGCTGGTTGGGTCCTCTCCTCCAGGCAGGGTCTCAGAGAGCTTTTTGGGTTTGGGTCACCCAGGTTTGGGTCACCCTGGTTTGGGGTCACCCTGGTTTGGGGTCACCCAGGTTTGGGGTCACCCAGGTTTGGGTCACCTTCCTGCTGCTGCTCCTATCAGTGCTTCCCATAAAGCTCTGATGGGTGAGAGCCACCAGTCTCCCTGCTCATTTTCCTAAAATGACCTCCCAAGACTTTGGGCTTTTCACAATCAGCCCAACACCGAACTCTCCTCACATTTTCCTTCCCTACCCCGTTGTTTCTCCTGTTTACACTCATGT
This sequence comes from Catharus ustulatus, assembly GCF_009819885.2. Classification (NCBI taxonomy): domain Eukaryota; kingdom Metazoa; phylum Chordata; class Aves; order Passeriformes; family Turdidae; genus Catharus; species Catharus ustulatus. The sequence goes on along the minus strand of NC_046229.1, from coordinate 5,149,180 downwards.
CCCATTTACACCTTTTAATGACACAAAGGATCAATCTCATGTTTATACAGCAGCTTTTGGCCACAGTTCCTTTGTTGTGGGTAAAGCAGAGAGCCTTTACTGAGATTCATTCCACCTTATGGAAGAGAAGCACGAAAATAAGTTATTATAGTCAGAAAGTCCTGTTTACAGAGAAAAAATAGAGTAACCCTGGCATGTAATGCAGTAACTGTGGGCTGTGGGAGAAAAGATGCAATTGTTGTCTGTGCTAAACACAAATCTAAACATGATCACAAGTAATTAGCTATTTAATAGGTGACTAAAGTAAATACTGCAATTAAAAATCCTATTAGAAATAATATTTAAAAAAAGAAACCTCGCAAGAAATGCAGCTTTGTCCTGGTCTGCCAGTCAACAAAATCAACAAACCATTACGAAAAAAATAAAAAATGTCCGTGCATGCCCAAATCAGTGAAACACATAGTAATTACTTGGCACATTTTATCTTCAAAGCCCTCTGCTTGAGCTGAGTAATTAATCCTCCCAACACCTCGGTGCGGTATGTGCAGCAGGCAGCGGCAAAAAGCAAGTTTGTCTTGCAGCCAGGTACAAATACCTTGTTGTGGGGCTCATTCTTGATAGAGGAAATGCCACTGTAAAGTCAACAGCAGGGAGTGGAGGTGGTTATCTCCTCAATGGTTCTCACTGTGAGCCACTGCTGCTTTGTCTGGGGAGGGACTGGGGCTGTCCTTGGGTTCCCCAGAACATTCCAGCTCCTCCTTCACACCTGTGTCTGAACCCCCGGTGCTACCCTGCTCAGGGTGATCTGAAAACCCCTCCCAGCACAGGTTTGGGGCTGCTGAGCTGAACTTAATGATTTTTAGTTTAATTCGTTGTTTCAGGGCAGAGGGAAAAGGGAGCTCCCCCTTCCCTGCTCCAGCAGAATTTGGGGAGGGCAGGTGAGATGTGCATGATAAAACCTGTGGTGTTCTGAGCCCACTTTTGTGCTCTCTACCAAACAAAAGACAGTTTTCTGCTCTGATTCTTCTGCCTCTCACTCTGTGTATGCCATAAAGCCAAAAAGGTGGGGAAAAGATAAATACAAGCAGTAGATCAGAGTGGAATTATGTGGGGGAAGGAGAGGTGAGAATGCAGTGCCAGAGCAGGAAAAACTCCCATTAACATCAAGCTGTGCCATAAACACATCTGAGCTCTGGGAGTGCCAGCAGAAATAAAATACAGAGAGAAATCAAAGATGGTACCATCAGCTCCATCCATCTCCTGCAAAGTGCAGCAGAAAGCTGTGTGGAGCTTGGCAGGTGCCACATGGAGCAAACCTTCCCACCTGGGAATGACTAATCCCACCCTGGCTGCCATTGAGAGACCATTTGCAGCAGTGGCTATTTGGGCACTGAGCAAAATCAACTTTCCCACAAAGGGGGTTGAGCTACAAATGGAAAAATACCCGTGCAGGGATTAATTCTGGTGTGGGAAGGAAGGAGCTTCTGCCAAGTGAAAAAAGGAGCTGCTTTCCCTTTGATCAGAGGGGCACCTGGGCAGCAAGGAGGAAAATGGAGGTTTATGGATGGAGGAAAGCACAGGTTTCTGGATATGAAGCTGGCAGAGAAGAGCGTTTTCACCAAAACTGAGATTTTTGTAGTTGTAGTTGCAGGTGTGCTGGTGTGTACGTGGAAGGAGAGAAGGAGAACATTGTGTACATCAGGTACAGGTCAGGATGTGAACACTAAAATATGGCTCCTCCTCCCTTCAAGGAAGGTCCACTCCCTCCCTTTTTTTATTTTTATTTTTTTTAATTTTTTTTTTCCTTTTCTCTGGGCTCCTCTGCCTCTCAGCTCTCAGAGGAACCCCATACCTGTCTTTATCCCCCAGCCTGCTGCTGATCAGGGTAAATGATGTTCTCTAGGATGAATCCCCAAGAATAGGTACTCATCAGCATTGTTAGCCTGGCCATCTCCCTGTGGATTTTGCATTTTTCTAGGAATTTAAACGAAAACAAAGGAGGCAGAGTTCAGAATCATGAAGGGCTTTAGTAACACGTGGAACATTTCCCAAACCCTCACGTCGTGCAGGCATAAGTCATGCAGTGTTTTCCATGTGCTCACAAGTCCTATCTCAAACCCAGAGTAAACTGCCAAGTTATTTCCCTGCAGGACACGCTCTGTGGCTGCATCAGCTGGGTCATCAGGAGAGCCCAGCCCTGCAAAACAGCATCTAAACCCATGCTGGGGCTTAGACAAGGAGCTCCAGCACGTGCTTTAGGATTACGTGCTCTCCTGATTTATAAATAATTCCCACAGCTCTGATTAGAGGCATGGGATGAGGCTGGTCTCTGTGCTGAGATATATTGACTTGTCTCTTGGAGGTTTCCAGGGAATGTCACCTTTCCAGCTCTCTCCTTTTGTGCCTTTAGGATGTCAGGCTTGGCTGGAAGAGCTGTGTAGGTGACTCCTACTGTGTGGAAAAACTCCTACTAACAAACACCAAACTGTTTAACTGACATCAAATGCCTGCTTATTTCTGTTCTTCCCAAGTAATTTTATTTCTGCTCTTCCCAAGTAATTTTATTTCTGTTCTTCCCAAATAATTCACTGCTCATAGGGCATCTTGCTGTGTTATTTCTTCAGTGTCTCTTCTTCAAGAGAAAAATCTGCTTTGCCATACCAGTTGCTTCTGAAAGAACACAAAGAATGTGAAGAGCAGGGACTCTTAGGACCCATCCTTTCCAGAAGGTGATGGATTCCATGGCTCATCCAGGAGCTGCTGGATGCCCACTGGCAGCCCAGCCCCCAGGATGCCCAGGAGAAAAGGGGATCCAAACTGGATCAAAGACATCAGCAAATACCCTTGTGCTTCTCAGCATTTTTCAGAGCAAATGTCCCAAGCACATGACTTTCCTCTCTGCCTTCCAGGGAGTGGGAAGCAGCATTCCCAGACTGCACACATGACTTTCCCCTGTTTATCCCACAGTGTCTCTGGGATTAGACCCCTCTGCCATCCATCATCCATTCAGAGATACACATTTCACTAATGGCCACAGTGTAAATATTTACAGTAAACAGTTCTACCAGCTGACTTTTAGTAGCCACTGTGCATATGGAACTGCATAAACAGGAAGGACGATTATAGGGATGGAAAAATTGGCACAGGAAGGAAGAAAAGAAGAAACTACAATGCTGAAGTCCTACAGCATTAATTAATATAATAATTTATTAGAAATGACCCTTCTCTTCTGAAGACCTATAATGCAGGCAATACAATCACATAGAATTATTTGGCCCCACAAAATAATTTACAGCACTGAAATTATCTGATGTAATCTTTTTGACCCAAATTATTAGTCAGGATGTGGGGTCTCAAGGTTTTTTTTTTTCACTAGAAGTAGATATTAATGATGGCCTCAAGTATTTCTTTAACACAATCCTGTTTATTTCAAAGCCTGGGCAAAATCCTTGTTCCCTGAACTCATTAGGAATTAAATAGCAGGAGGCAGTTTCCTTGGGCAGTGGTCCAACTCCCCTTTTCCAGGCAGCACTCAACCCAAAAAACTCACTTCATCAGTCTCATTTCGAGGTCATGCTTCATGTGCTTCTTCAGTTATCCTTGACTCTTTCAGCTGCCTTCTCTCCTCGCTACTGTGATATTTCTCATGATGTTTTTACTACCTAGTTCTTCCCTTTTCTCCTGGTGCCTTTCCTTTCCCACCCTCCCCTTCCCTCCAGAAAAGACCCAAAAATCCTTTACTCCTTTAAAAAAAATTCAAATCCTCAGCACTAGCTAACTCATACTTCAGGCAGTGGATCCTAAAGTTTTGGGCACTAATTCTCCCCTCACCTCCCACAAAATAGCTATTGCTTCCATTTATTCTCATCAAAAAGTGACTATTTGGCATCTCTCTCCCACCTGAAAATGACTTTGTATCTTCAGTCATTGTTGCTTCCCAGATTCCTGTGATTTTATATTTTATTTTATTTTATTTTATTTTATTTTATTTTATTTTATTTTATTTTATTTTATTTTATTTATGTTTATTTTATTATATTTATGTTTATTTTATTTTATTTTATTTTATTCATGTTTGTTTTATTTTATTTTGTTAATGTTTATTTTATTATGTTTATTTTATTTTATTTTATTTTATTCATGTTTGTTTTATTTTATTTTAATTTATTTCATTTCATTTCATTTCATTTTATTAATTTTTATTTTATTTTATTTTATTTTATTTTATTATTCATGTTTCTTTTATTCATGTTTATTTTATTATGTTTATATTTATTTAATTATTTTATTTTATTTTATTTTATTTTATTTTATTTTATTTTATTTTATTTTATTTTATTTTATTTTATTTTATTTATCCTTGTTTTCTTTTTTTCCTTGTCTCCACAAGAATCTTCCTGAGGGAGAGACAGAATTTGTTCTGGTCTATTAGCCAGGCTTTCCCTCTGGGTGGGGTTTTGCTTTTACTTTCCCCTCGAGCTGGTAAATCCCTGTCACCATGTCACACACAAGAGTGACAAATTCCTGTGCAGCTTTGCCTGTGGGTTCACACACTTTGGACCTCAGTAGGAAGAAATATTGGCTCCCATTCCCCCCTCTGCCAGAATAACTCTTCCTTTCCCTGTGTTTGTTTAACTAATCTGTGCTAAGGCCACCTGCTCTTCGAAAGGCAGCAGCACCATGAGAAAATAACAAAATGCTTCAATATTTCAGTGGGGATCAAGGTTCCATGGCTTTTTTTGAGCATGGCAGCAGGGTATTTGCAAGGCTAATTTCAGCTACTCAAAGCATTCCAGCAGCTTTTTAAAGGGGGGGATCTGTGAACCCGAACTGAGCGAGGCTTAAACTCGGGTTTATCCATCCCAGGTGCCAGGAGCACTCAGAGCCACGCTCTGTGTCCCTGCCTTGGAGCTGCTCCATCCTGCAGCAGGAGGAGGATATTGTTTGACTTGGAGCCAGGCAGATGGCTGACAAAATAATGTGACCAAATTAAGATGGATGAAAAGTGGGGACATGGGAGGGGAGAAAAGTGAATTTCTTTTCCTCCTGTGGAAAATCCAAGCAGGCCAATACCTGCTGCAGTCCAGGTGGCACTCATTTCCCTCATTTACCTTCTTGGGAAGACTGGGATTTTAATTTTATTTCATTTATTTTCTTTTTACGATTTTCTTGAAGCTTTTTTTTTTCTTCATCTGTGTTTTGATTTTCTTTAGAACCACATGTCTTCCTGCTACATGGAAAAGAATGAGTAAGCCATCACCTCCACTTCCTAAAACACTTTTACCACTGATTTTTCCTTTTTTTTAAATTTAATGTATTTTTGAAAACCTGCTGTTGCCTTAAGAACAAAAAAAAAAAAAAAAGAAAGAAAAAAAAGAAAAAAAGAAAAAATAGCATAACCAAAAAGAAGTAGTAAAAGAATTAAGAATTGTAATAACTCTGTGTGAAAAATGTAGGAAAATCCTGCTAGCTCCCTGCAGGTGCTCCTTGGAGGAACATCACAGGTGAATCATGGCAGCAGAGGGAAATGAGTGTCATTTCCCAGTGAGTTCCTTCAGAAATTCTTCAGAATTTCCTCAGAAATTTGGACTCCTTATCCTAGGAAAGGATGGACTTCTCCAGCTCTGGTGGGTTCATATTCCATGGGACACCAAGTGCACACAACCACAAAATGTAATCAATTAATGATCAGATCATTAAATAATTTCAGTCCAAGGCCTGCTGCCAAGGCAAACACCGTGGAGATTGTGTTGTCATAAACTGCTGGACAAACTGTGAAAAGAAAGACTTTTCCTGACACAGAGGAAAGGTGGAAATATCTAAAGAGAGCAGGAGGGGCAATGTCATCATGAAGAATTTGAAGCTAAAACAAAAAAACAGGAATATACCCCCTGAGCCAGCACTGCTCTAAAATATATGTAATTTTAAACTCATGAAATGCAGCCATTAAATCACATATGCTAATTGTGTGCTTAAAATGAGGCCTATGTGTGAGTCCCTTGCTAGGCTGGAGGTTAGGTGGAGCACAGATATAAATGGTGTTGTACTCTTGGTGTGTCACATGGAGTGAAAAAGAAAAGAAATAAAAAAGGAAAGAGGTGAGAAGATGTGAATCAAGGAAGAAAATTCCTGTTTTGATAGCTAGCACAAGGATGAGGCCAGAAATATCACATCAGAAAGAGGGAGATGCTTGGAACAATTGGATCAGGTAACCTTGAAGGAACCACCAAAGATGAGGTTGCTGTCCTGGTGAAAGGAAACCTGATGTTCTTAAAAGACATGGCTGGAATTGAGACAGCTCCTTTTGTTTTCATAGCTTTCATTCACTTCTTCCTTTCCTAAAAAAAAAAACAAACACCCAAAAGAACAAAAAAACAGGAGATCTACCTTTGTTTAGGAGCTCCTGGAGTCCCAGCACTGCTGCTCTGTTACTGCAAAAGGAATCCCCCACCTCAAGTGGCAACTTCAAGGTCTCTGGAGAATGCACCACATTGTCTGGCTGGAAAACCCCTGCCCATTGAATGAGTGCTTTGGTTTCTTATAATCTTATCAATAATTCTGTTCACAAAGATTGCCAACCGAAAAATTCTTTTGTGGGTCTGATCCAAAGTTCAGGTAAAGTCAATGAAAGAATTCCTCAGGCACTCTCCATGTGGAGCCATATTTTGACCTGTCTTTCTAAAGCTTGCAGGGAAAGAGAACTGCTCAATTTGTCTAGTTGCTCTTTAACAAATGGTTTTAGTGTTTTTAAAATTCTGCCTTTGGGATGTTCATGCATCACTGAACACCGTTAAAATAGAATTTGACATTGGTATTCACAGCAATGCTAAGAAAACTGCCTTTCTTTATAGGAAGGAAAAAACCTAACCCTAAAAGGAACATTAAACACATAAATAACATGAAACATGCCTGTTTCCACAATAATTTCAATGATTCATTTATTTGTTTTTAGTCCAGGGCTTTTAAGATAAAGATTCATCATATGAATTATTTTTTTAGGTAATGCACACCATAAACATTTTATTTCCCCCCTCCCTCAAGATCCTTTCCTTTTTTTTTTTCCTGTGCAAAGCAAGATTTTTCCAAACTTTTGGTGAATAAGTGATGACGACGGGAAGTTCTCTAATCTTTTGCCATTTACAAGTGAGTCCACGTGGAGCTTTTGGATGGAAAGTTGCAGCAGAAGGTTCCAAGAGCTGCAGGGCTCTCTAGCTCCAAGCTGGGCTGAGTGTATGGAGATGTATCCCAGGCAGCAAAATCCAACTTTTCCAGAGCAAATTTTAAAGACGTGTGGATGTGGCACTTGGGGACATGGGTTAGTGGTGGACTTGGCAGTGCTGGGCTAGCAGTTGGACTCAATGATCTCAGAGATCTTTTCCAAACTAAATGATGCTCTGATTCTGTTCTTTTTTCTCATCCTTGCCCTCTAATGAGCCGTGGCAGCCTTTTCTTGCCTGCACATACCCGTGTAGCCAGAGTCCTCTGGGATAGGTAGGGAAGGATTTGGCTGCTGTAGGGCTGTCACAGGATCATTCTGCTCTGAGCCTGGGGACCATGCTCTGGTATTCCCTTTTCCCATACCCAGAGGTGTTTGTTTGGAGGGAGTGTAAAATTTGCATTTCTGCACCCCAGACTTTAGTCGCAGGATTAACTCTTCCTGCTCCTCCCTTACAGAGAAGTTGTGTCATCTGGACAGGGCTTAGGGGTGAGGAGTGAGTCTGTCCATGACTTCTGGTGATTTAACAGGGTGGTTTATTCCATTCCTACGTAATGTTTTGAGGCATGGCCCTTGGGAGTCAACAGGAATATTTCCAGCTGGTTTCCATTAACTAAATATAAAATGGAGTTGCAGCTTCAGAGGCATTTAACTATGGAAAAACTCCAATAATCACAAACCCCAGGACACCAAACCCTACAGATCACGGCCCTGGCTGGTGGGTGACTCTGACTTGTAGAGCACTCTCCTCTCTCAGGGTCAAGGCCAAGCCTTGGAAGGACCAACTTGATCTCAGTTTAGCAAGTACAGGGTCAAGAGCAAACCCCTTCACCTTTGCTAAAGCTCCCTCCCTAAACACACCAAGAAATTAAACATGGCATTTTTACCAAGGTTAAAACATTGCTCCGAAATATATATAAAACATGCTCTCAAATAAATATAACATGAGATGTAGTGAGAATAAACATATATATGTATATATATATGTGTGTGTATAAAAACATGAGATATATTAGGAATATTAGGGACATGTGCTTGTGGTGGTCTTCTCCAAATTCCACATGCTTCCTGCAAGGGGAAGTTGTTTCAGGTCTTGTGCTCCAAGTTTCCAGCTCTGTGGTGGTCACAGCTCTCCCTGTTTTTTTTTTTTTTTCATTTTGTAAACTTTTCAGTTTACTGCAGCTCCTTTATCCATATGGGAAATTTTAATTTTTTTTTTTTTTTTTTAGTAGTTGTTACACCACTGGGGAGATACAAAAAACATCAGCTGGATTCAGGTCTCAGATTTGCTGTAATAAAAATGATACAGGGGCAGAAGTAATTAATGAATATTGAATATCAAAAGTGGACTCAGTTCTAGAACATTTTGAGCATTTTTGCTTTGGAGCAAATACTCTGCTTGGGCTAAAATGTGAAAGGCTTGCAGGATTTTTTTTTTCCACAGAGAGGGTTGCTGCTATGTGGAAATACTGTCTCTTATGCCACATAGCAAAGTACATTTTTTTCCTCTTTTGCAAAAAAGTGGTGAGAAGCCAGCTTTCTTATTTATCCAACTTGCCATTCCACAGGGAGAGGACTGGAGATTTAGTAATATCTTAGAAAAAAAGGATTGCCAATACAAATGCGATTGTTTCTCACAAAGGCACATTAAGGAGACAACACTCAGTGCTTCCAAAAACACAAAACAAAGCTGGATGTAACATAATTTTGAGAGGAATTTGTGGTATGTAACCAGGAATGAGTGTGTGCCTGCTGAAAGGACAGATCATTTGAGTTCAACGGGATGTATTTCTCCACAAGTCGGATATTCCATGTAACATAACTCAGGAAGCCCCATGGGAGCAGCTGTAGGTGGGGAATGGGCTCTTGGGTGATGTATTTATTCACAGGCTCAACAGGAATCAAAGCTTTTCCAAATGCAGAGCTGTTTGCGTGCTTGAGACATCGCTCAAGTTGCCCAGCTGGGCTGGTGGGACACTCTATGTTCAGCCAAGAAAACATGGATTGAACACTGGGACATTAACCCATAAACAAAGCAGGGATCCAGGAGTCCTGTGCACAGGACTTGGCAACTTCAGCTCTTTGATGATAGCAGGAGAGGCACAACACATATCCCAGCTCAGCTACAAAATTTAACCACACCTCCACATTCCTGACCCTGCAAAGCTCTGGCTAAATTGCATTAATTTTAGTGTAAACAGGACATGTTTCATATTTATGCAGGACTCTGGCTGGGGTTGCTGTCCTGAACCCGAGCCACAGCAGATGAACATCTCTGCCTCAGCCTTGTTTTTGTTTTGCTGGTTCTGCTTACAGCAAACAACCGTGTCTGAGAAGCCTGGGGTCCGTGGGATCAACTGTTTAATCAGCTGTAGCAAGAATGTGATTGTCTTTGTTGTTAACCACTCAGCTATGAAAAGCGTGAACAGTATATGTACATTTGGAAGCACCACACGAGTGGTTTTGTCCCTGCTTTGCTCCCTCCTACTGGTCAAATGCTCAAAATAAGTTAAATATTTTGGAAGTCAAGCGTTTTGCTGTTTTTTTCTCCAAAGTCTGTGTTTTCAGTTCAAACAGATAATTGCATCTGTAATGGAGAGATGTTTTCCTCACTTGGCACTGTTAACATCATAAAACACCTGCTAGGGCTGAGCTGCTTTTACCTCAGAAATGTTTGTTTTTCACCACTTTTTCTGCAATATAATTGTACCACTGTAACTACAAAAGTTTTGCCTTAAATTTTTTAAAAAACTTTTCCCTTGGCATAGAAAAATGATGCTCACTTTTGTTAGTTTTTTTTTTTTTTATATTTTCCTTAGGCCATAAACATTTTTCAGGCTTGCAAAAGAAAGGAAAAACCCCAGCCAAATGAAACGTAGCTGTTGAAGTGTCAGAAATGCAAATCTCCTGTTGCTGCTGTTTTGGTGTACATGGGCTGGAGGATGAGGAGGTGGTTCCTCCTCCCAGGGCAGCAGTTTTGAATCCTTGCAAAGGGAAGATTGCAGTGCCTCTCTCTGCCCACACAGCAGCCAGAGAGGGCTCTTTGTGCATTTTAGGGGTGCCCACACCGAGCAGGTGGATGGGAGAGGTCACTGGTGGTCACTCATCATCCATAAACCACGGAGGAGCAAACTCTGCTCCTGGTTGCTCCTGGGCACTGTGAAATGAGCTGAAGACCAGCTCATGTGAGTGATTGCTTCACTCTGTTGAGTGGTTGGATGTTGCAAGCCCACTCAAGGTTTCAGCTGTTTTCCTGGACCCTGGAATGTGTCTCTGCTCCGAGTGTTGACTCATTTTTCCCAGGAACGAGTGGCTGCTGGCTCTGGACGTCCTGAGCAGCTCCAGGAGAGCAGGGTGCAGGGGCAGCCCGTGGGTGCACACCCTCTCTGGCACACAGAAATCAGGTGTTGCAACGCTTATGTGGGGATTGCCAGGTTTTTAATGGAAAATTAATGGATGGCTGACCTCAAAACGCTGGGAGCTACCTAAGGGGTTACATCACTCTACCACCCACAAGCGTTTCTTGTGAACTTTTCCCGACTTTCCTTCCCGAACCTCTCAGCTGTCATCTCCTCTGGATTTGGACAGGCAGCAGCATTTGGGTTTGGTTTTCAGCTCCTAGGAAAGGCATTTCTGAGGTGCTGCTGAGTGTGGAGACAGGAGAGGTTTCTGATGACGCCAAGTGTGGCACAGACTCTGCTCCTGAACCGAGCCCTGGCTCTGTTGGTGCTGGTATCAAGGAGCTGTTGGGAGGGAGAGGGTCTATCCCCTTTTCACTCACCCCTGGCTCATCTGAATCTTCCTTGAAAGGAGTCAAAGAAGAACCAACCAGAGGATCCTTTAAAATTTTCCCCAGTGTCATCACACTGTGTCATGCTTTTGAAATGTCAGCCCAAGAAGTGAAGTGTCCCTGTTTTCTCTCTCACCTCAGCAGCCCGATTTCTAACTCTCATCTTCAATTTCAGGAAAAATAAAAAGGGGGAAAAAAACCTCCCAGAGCTGATGAACATCTAACGCCTGCCCTCGGTGCATTTTCCAGAGCAGACAGGTTTTTCATTTTGACTTTATAGACATGTCTTGAGCTTTGGAGGGACACCTCTATCACAGAAAGCTCTATCACAGAAATCTCTATCTCTTGTTTTCTAAATCTGCAGCTGTTTATGTTTTTCCAGTTCCCAAATTGCTCTTGGTCCCTGGCCATGCTGAGGTGTCCCAAAGACACCAGCGGGAGAACAAGCGCTGGCTGTGCCGAGCTGGTGGGTGGTCTGAGGGGAGCTGTGCCTCAGCCCTCCACCTATGCTCGGGCAAAAAAACGTCCTGCAAGACCCAGAAATGTGTTTTCCTTTCTTGTGCAATCCCCAGGTAAAATTGGAACTCCCGGATTGGAGGCTGCTCCTTGCGCTGTGCCCGTCACAAACGCTCAGTTGTTCCCAAGAATCCAGGATTGACAGGCAAAACTCAGATATTCCGGCGCTTTCCCCCCTTCATTTCAGCACAGAGCAAACCTGAAAGGATCCATTTGCCTTTTCCATGGTGTGGAGGGTGGCACAGAGGACAGAACCCCATCCTTGCTGCCTTGAAGCCGGAGTTCGCCTCTCCCTGCCCGCAAAAAGTAATCCGAGCCTCCTCCATGGAACTCGCTCAATTTAAAGTTTACACAAATCATCTCGCTGCTTCCAGCTTTCCTTGGCTCTCGCAGGGCTTTGTTTGTTTTCCAGCCCTTTTCTCAGAGGTGGTTTCTCAGCACCCAGGGCAGAGGGAGCCTCCAGGGGTCAGGTTTCCCACCTGGATTATGCTCAGCAGAGCCCCAGGGAGAGGAAAGGCCAAGGGGTGTGAGGGAACTGGGAGATGCTGGCTTGGTTATCCAAGGAAAAGGGAGGTGCTGAGGATATTACAGCTCTGCAGCATCCTAAGGACACTGCCAGGAGCTCACCTAAAGTCCAGGTATAGCTTTACAGTAAGGAAATGCAGGAGACAAAGGACAGATTTCTGACAACGTTCTGAGCACTTAAGGAGGCAAAAAAACCCTTCAGTTTTGCAGTGATGTTAGGTGGGTCTCTGGAAAGTGCTCTGTGATGAGGGTAAGACTCAAGGATCAGCTCCCATCCAAAATGTCCCTCTGCCTGGGGGCCAGGCAGATTCACTTTTTCTGGGTTCTTTGCACTGCCAGGACCCCTTAAACCTTAATCCTCCCTCGGGGTACCTGATTTTATATAGGTGCACACCATAAAATAATCCTTGTCCTGCTTTTGTGGAGTTGCATTTCATGCTACTCCACTCACACACTGTAATTTAAACCAATTTCTATTGGCTTAATATATACTGAAGATGACTTAATTTGATTTCTTTTTTTTTCCCCTCAGCCCCCTGCTAATTCCTCCCCTCAATTTTCATCTCCCAAGGCCATAGCTAGAGCACATTTTGTCATGATTATCACTCATCATAATTGATCCAGCCTAACTCATGATGTCATAATAAGAAATCAACTCTCTTAAGCTATTTTGTAGACAACTCATCTCAATAATTCCCCTGCCTTTACCCCACAATAACCTTATATCTTTTTGGCCTGTTTTCTTTTCTTTTCTTTTTTTTTTTTTTAACTAGCATAATTGGTTTTGTCATGATGGTAGCAGTGCTTTGAGTGCCAAAAACATATTCCCAGAGTAGCTGTGATGAAAAACATAGCAGTGAATTTTGCAAGTCATTATTACTCATTTGCCAAGAATGGATGGCAGCTCAGGCTCAGTGTGTTACCCAGAGGATGCCCAGGGAGGAAATCTCTGTGATGCCAGGGGCTTTCTTCTTTCCACCCAGACACTGGGGGTGGTCAGATCGACTCATGTCCTGCCAGAAAAAAGCTGGGACCCATTTCTTGGAAGAAACGGGAATGGAAGCAAAGCTTGATTCACAATGTCTTAATATTTGTTGAAAAAGTGCTTTTGAAAGCTTGCCTTGCTGTCAGTTCAGGTTCAGCGAGCTGACAGTGCCTTAGCTGTCCTTTTCTCCTTGCTCCATTCCCTAAATGCAGTTCTTGCACCTTCAGGGGTTACAATTCCACTCTCCTGATGTGCAGTTTCTCAAACCCTTTTCAAACCCCAGCAGGGAGATTTCCCCATCCCTCTAGACTTCCCCATGTGATGCTGTGGGTGTGACTCCCTCTCAGCTCCATCCTTTCCTCCCTCATTTTCCAGCCCTTTGCTGAGCTCTGGGGAGGGGTGACAGGCTTGGAGCAACCCTCAGATTTCTGCTCCATTTTCACTGCACCACAACACTTTTTCCCTCTCCATGTTTGTGGCTGGAAAACATCTGAGACTGTTTTCCTCATCAAAACCTCCATCTAATTTTGACAGTTCTTATTCCACATCTCCTCTCTCCAGCCTCCAAGATGCTCCTCTTTTTCTTTCCCCCCCCTTTTTGCACACTTGATAAGACTCTGCCACATTAAGATATGCATGTGGGGCAGGGAGGAGACCTTTCCCTTTAGCAGGGTGGTAGATTTGACAGCATTTTTTTGGTGTTTCCTAATAGAAATTCCAACACCCTTGATCACAGCTCTCACTGAGCCCTGAAAACCCCGACTCCTCCAGCTCCACATCCTTTTTGATGTTGGAAGCCATGTGTTGCTTAGAGTGAGTCAGTGGTGATCACTCAGTTTAAAGCTCTTTGCCTTGAATTAGGAAGCAATTTTGCAATGCTTAACCAAAAGCAGGGCAGAAATAGCAACTCCTGAGGAAGCCCATGCAGGAACAACTGGGCTCCCACAGGTCAGCAGAATGATTTCTCCAATTTCCCCCCAGGAAATCTCCATCAAGAGCACAATTCCTGGCAGCTTCCCTCTCTCCAACAGCCTGCAGAGGTCATTGCCAAGGTCCAGTCTGGGTCAGCCAGTCATGGCTCAGCACAAATCTGTCCTGGACAGGTTCTGACTGGTCCCTGATGGATTTTTCTATGCCTCAGCAGCACAGCAGTGCCTTGTGATTTATCAGATCCCCACTCATGCTGCTCTGCAGAAGTCCTGCCAGAGAGTCTGAACCAACCCATGTGATAATTTTAAGGGCTTTTGTGGTCTTGATTGGGGAAATTTGTCTCTTCAGGTAATATTTCTTCCCTCCCTGAAGGCCCTGTGTGAATTTCTTGGACTTATTTGGCTCTTTAAGTCCTCCCTTGCTGGGGAGAAAGTTCCTGTGAGCTCATGGATGGCTGTGCTCTGTCTGCCCTTCCATAGGAGCCCTCTTGTTCAGGCCTCTCCAAAATCCACCTTTTATCCTCTGCCACTTTTGATTTGTTGGTGTTTCTTCTTCCACCAGTACTTTTTTCAAGCCTGGTTTTAAGTGCAAGGGAGGTTTACATATATTACATTGTTTATAGCAGACATTTCTACTCGAGTTCAGCTGGAAATGCTGCATGAGGGGTGGTCCTTGCCTCCCTTCAAATCACCTTTAATCTCCCACCAGCCAGGAATCACTGCCACTTTCCACTGAGTGCTGTGGAACAGCTTGAGCCTGGCTTTGCTTGATGGCCAAGGGCCCAGGTAACCTGTCCTTCTGCAAATTCTCCTTCTAAAGAGAGAAAAATCTCCATTTCCAAGGAATAAACAAAACACTTGCCCTCCCACACCAGAAAAAAACTAACAAAAAAACCCCAACTAACCAACCAAAACCCAAAACCAACAAAACAACAAACACCAAACAAAAAACAAAACAAAAAACAATAAAAAATCCAACAAAAATTCCCCAAACCAAGGAAAAAACTTCATGATCTCAGCAAGTCTGAGAAATTCCTCTGGGGCAGATATTTGGCACTCTGCTGCCAGCTGAAGCCACGGACAGCCTATTTTGATGAGCTCCAGGGAGACCTTGGATTTGGGCAATCTCCAGTGGATGACGAGCTGCTCACCAGAGCCCTTTCAAACCAGCTCAGCTCCAAAGGATTGTTTCACTTCCATCAGACGTGTCCTTACTCCCACCCCTGCTGTGTGGGATTTCTTCCTGCTGATCTTCTTTTTGCAGTGGACAGGGAGCTTAAAAAGATGGGAAAAATTGTCTTCCTGTGATGCTGTCATTAAATGTATACTCTGGGAACTGCCTTCTTGGCAGAAATGTGGACAAATCATATATTTCCTTTAGTTTTTCTTTGGAAATACATAAAGAAAATGACAGCAGTCACAAAGCTGCATTGTTACCAGTGAATGCTGTTTGGGGAAACCTTGTTTTGCTGTTTCTTTTCCATACATTTATTTGGGAGGTTTTTTGGCTGCTTTTCTCTTCCATAGGCAATAAACTTCAAATTATTGTAGGATTTGGAGCTTCACTTACTAAAAAAAAAAGTCAGAACTTGACAAAATGCCCACTAATGGAAGTGGAAAGTCTCCCACTGACTTTGAGAAAGATTTGCTTGTGTCAGAGAACATCCAAGAAATGTTTTATTTTATGATGCTTTCAGAGTTCAGGAAATGGTGACTCTTTAAATCAGAGTAGATGAATGCTGGCTCACACATTTGCAGAATTTTTATCCTGCTCCAGCACCACTATTTGACTTTGGAATGGACACTGCTGAGGACAAAGCACTAATATGGAAATATCCTATTTTTTGCCCCTGTTGTCATCATGGACTGCCCAATATTCTTAAATAGTTACTTTAAAATAGTATTTGGCCAGTCAATTGAAATGTGAAGAAAACTGATTTATAAATGGGATTTTCCTCTGCATATCAAAAGGAGATATAACAAGATACAACATCCAGTAAAATCTGGGCTGGAAACACAGTTAAACATTTTAATGGTGCAAGTAGATAACTATAAGATACCTCCTGAAGATTTGAGTTATGGATAGGATGTGTAGGATTCTCCACCACTAGAAGACAGAATTGTTTTTTTTTTTCTTCTGGGTCCATGACTCATAGGCACCAATGGGTAGGGAAAAATTCAGGACAAGGATCACCCTGGGTTGTGCAGGGAGTGACAAAAGACCATCATTGCAGCCCACCCCAAACTTATAATCACAAAATTGAATGCAGTAGGTAATTACTGACAACATGTTCAAATCTCAGTTCTCATGCAGGTGACAGAAGGTTTCATCTGCAGAGAAATGTTCAGAAATTCTGCTGGAGCCTCTGGAAAGCAGCATGATGTGGGAGGTGGAAAGGAGTTATAAAAAGTGGAATAAATGAGGTGTTTGGTGCAGGTAAAAATGAGGCTCTGCTGTCTGGTACTGCTCTGGTGGCAGCCAAACTGTGAGGATGCTTGGTGGCTCCAATCCCTCAAGAAGGGGCATTCCAACACCCTGATGAGGATATTTTGGGGTTTTAGGCTCTGTTAAACCCCAAGTTATTTTGAACTAACAAAAACTGTGAAGCTGACACCAAGAAAAAGGGAAAAGAAGAAAGAAAAGGGGCCCATGTTTTGTGGTTAACAATAAATGAGCGTCACATCTCTTTCCAAAGCAGAAACCTCTCAATTTTTGCTTCTGTCTCGTTCAATTATGCTCAAAGGGCCACACTTAAGAACTGCAGGAAAAAGGAGTCAGACCTTTACAATAAAAGACACGAAGCTGAGTGTGGCAGAGCCAGCCTTTGCTTCCTGCAGTTCACATTCTGGAGAACAGCCAGGACAGGCAGGGCTGGGCTGGTGCCAGGGCTGGCAGGTGACCCCTGACACCTGGGCATGTCCTGGGCTGTGCACCCACCCATCCTCACTGCAGCCCCTTCCAGAGCATCTCAATAAACACATTTCTGATGGCAGATAATTCAGATTGCCCGTTTCTCTGTCTCTGATAGAAAATTTGGAATAAATGCTTCAAAAGGATGAACCTTTTTCTGCACCAAGGCACAAACTCACAGAGAGTTTACTTCTGAGGTGTTTAAATCTCTGAGGCTGGACATGGTGGGTCCACATACCTTGTTCTGGATCAGTGTGAATCTCCCTTCTGGAAGGCTTAAAACCCCCAGATAACCCATACATAGAGTCTCTGGTTCATACCCTTCCTGGGGTTGCACTTGAAATTCTTTTCTCTCCCAAATTTATTAATTAATGTCCAGATTTTTTATTATTTCCATGCTGTGGCTTTGTTGTTGTAGATTGGAGCTGCTGTTTGGGATCTTAGGGCAGCAAGGCACAGGCTCTCACAAACATTCCCTTCCCTCCTGCGTGGCAGGCATGTCTCTAAGTCTATTCTCATGCTCTGATTTTTTCACCAGGATGGAAGAAAATCACACAGATGCCTCTGTTCCCACTTTTATTCCAGCTACATAAAATGCTGAGAGCCTCTCCCACTTTTGCTGATTTTTTTCATAATTTATTGAAAGCTGAAGAGAGGCAAATGGGATATAACAGGGATGGTGCTGAGCCCAGATGGGATACTGAACTGAAAAAGTTCTTGGATAGGGAGATAGGTAAGGAAATGTGCTAGAGCATTAATACAAAATAAATCTTCCTCTATTGTTTTTCTTTTCCAAGTAAAATTCTAACAGATACTCATTTACAGTTTGGATATCTGCCGTGAAATGTTTGACACACGGTGAACTTCACGCTGTTAATTATTGGAGCTTTCTGGAAGTCCCCTGAGGCATTTGGGGCAGAGCTGTGTGCCTCAGCAGCTCCTGGGCATCTTCTGCTGCCACCTCCTTGTTGTGGTGGCTGCTGCCAGGCTGTGTCCCCTTCCCAGCTGGGATGGGTGACAGCACCAGCCTGGAAAATTCATTCCCTTGGGTAAGTCAGCCCTTTGCAGCAGGCAGAGGATGTGCACCTCTTGGAGCAGGGCCAGCAGAAGGGACAGAGCTCAGGGAGCCACAGGAGGTTTGGCTCAGAGAGCCACAGGAGGTTTAGCTCAGAGCCTGTGGACACTGCAGAGGAGCAGCAGGGATCTGCCTTTCCCAAGGATCTGCCTGGAGACCCTCCCCAGCTCAAACCTTGTCATTCCTGACATCCAGGGGGTCAGTGCTGAGTGCAGCATGGCCCAGCTCTCTGGAGAACCTTTCTTTCACCAGGTTCAAGGCTGGAGCAAGCCACAGGCTGGTTTGTGTGTACACAAGAGCCAGGGAACCACAGCAGAGCTGAGAGCTTCAAGCTCTGCTTTGTTCCCCAAGAAGCCAGGGAACGTCAGATTCTCCTGCTTGCTGGGGAGGCAGGAAAGACAGGAATTTCAAAACTTCATTCCTCCAATTCGCCCTTCCCTCAAAAATGCTGCTCTTCCTTCAATTTCTTCTCTGGTCTCCAGCCTAAGCCAAGTTTTCATAACTCCTTTTTCCCCCACCCTCTGGTTTGAATTACTGCAGTGTCTATCAGTTTTAGCTGACGTTGTGCATAAACTCTCATAACACAGAGAACATCTTGCTTTCTAAATCACTTAAGTGATAATCAAATTTAGCAGGATGATTTAGGGCCCAGGAAGTTTGGAGGGTGTGTTTATTTTACCAGAATTTTTTTGTACACAGAAGTGACCATCCTGCTAACAGTCCATATGAAGAATTTTAATTCAGAACTTTCCTTCACTACCCATTTTCCACTTTTACTGTAATCCCATGTTTTGGAGGATGCTAAAATCACAGCTTTTGTTGCTGGAGATGGACTAATGCTGAAAACTCCCCAGGGAGAAATGAGCTTTCATCCAAATGTGGGCCAGACAGCCAATTATTTTTCCTTAATAAGAACAACTGCTTGATGCTGCATCATACTTGAAACTAATAGTAAGTTAAATAATAACAACAGCTGGTGGAAAGTGAAAGAATAGCAGGAAACAGCTCCTCAGGCATCCTATAGTTAGCTTGTGGCCTTCATTGGCACAGGAGATGGTGGTGATGACTGCTATTGTACGAACACCATGGCTCCTGCTCAAGAAAAACTAATCCTTATCTGCCTGAAAACTCTCTGTGGGAGGTTCCTGGAAAAGCAAGTTGCAATGGTAAGGTGGGAATGACAGGCAATGACTTAATGTGCAGGCAAGGTGACTGCTCACCAGGGCTAGGAAACCCAGCAGGGCTCCTTGGAGGCTTCCTGGGAAGCTGAGCTAGCCTGAAATAAACGACATGGGAATTTCTGTTCCTGGAATCATAATCTTCATTGGTCATAGAATCACAGAATATAGGACAGTTTGGGGTTAAAGATCATCTTATACCAACCTACCCTTGGATGCTTCCCAGGATGGAGCAGCCACAGCTTCTCTGGGCAACCTGAGCCAAGGCCTCACCACCCTCACAGGAGAGAATTTTTTCCTAATATCCCACCTAAATCTACCCTCTTTCAGTTTAAATCCATGCTTCATTTCTCCTAAGCTCCCTGAAATCAGTGCTCAGCTGAACAAATGGGGTTTTGTGTACAGCAGTGGTCGGATTTCCACTCCTCAGCTCTACCTGCCTCCAACCTGACTCTGCAGAAAAACTTTTCCAGCCTTCTTTTGGATGCTGATGCCTGTGAAGTAAATGCTGTAGAGCCATGGAAAAGCAGCCTGTGGGCTCCAAAGCACTGTGAGGGCAGCCTGTCCCCAGTTTGATATTTCCACCCCTGCACTGACAGATTTTGCCTCAGGCAACTCTAATTAGAGGTAAGATTGTGTGAGGATCTGAGCAAATTTATTCAGTTATTCTCCATTTCTTGACACCAGCAAGGATTTCTCCAGAGTCTGCACATTAATTTTGACATTAAATTTCCTTTATAGGTTTCTAAGTTCATACTTCTAATAAACTTGGCCTGCACTTTCCCCACTGATGCCCACAATATGCTTCATTTTAAGGCCGACGGAACAAGCTGAGATTTTTCCGGTTGTTTTATTTCCAGAACGCAGGCTGGAAATTACACAAGGAGCTCAAATGTGCTTGAAACTCTTATCAGCATCATCAGATATATATCACAGTGTTACATAGGAAGAGCTGTCTGCACAACAACTGGGAAAAGGTGTGAGTCATCTCTTCTTACTCCATCTCTGTGAGGGGAACATCACACCACAGCTCATAAGATGTGATTGAATGTGAAAGGGAAGATTTCAGCTATCACACTTATCGCTGAGATTTTGCAATAGAAATGACCCGTGATTCACTTCTAATTTTGGAAGGTTTGGCAGTTGTTGGGGTGGGTTTGTTTTTTTTTTAATTTTTATTTTATTTTTATTTTTGAGTGAATGAAAAGCAGCAAGGAATGCACCCTGTGAGATCCAGAGCACTCTGTTGTACAAAAGCATCAATGCTGCTTGGACACATAAAGGGCAAAGGACTTGCCAAACAATTGTGTCCTGACACTTCACTATTGGCTGAAAATTGACATCCACACAGGACTCCCCATCAGCTCAGCTGCCTCTTGTGCTCGTTGGGTTGGCTCAGGAGCTCCTTTTTCTGCAGCCATGAGTATGTGCATACCTCAAGTGTGCCATCCCAGCTGCCTTCCTGCCATCAGCCATGGAGGTCACGTACATCTGATGGCCAGAGGCACAAATGAGTCTGAGAAAATCAATAAAAGCTCCACAGAGCAGTCCAGGGACAATTCAAATGGGGATCTGCTGCAAACCCTACCTTTTCAAGCATTTGGTGCAAATCTCAGAAAGCTCAACCCCAGTGAGAACAACTTCTTTACTAAGTAAATGGAAGCATTTTGCATCTAGTGCCTCTGTTCTCTGGGCTGTTTCTTTCTGACTGGACAAATTTCATCCCAGTACTCCTGTGCAGTCTCTTTCCCAAGAAATTAACAGCCAAGCTCTGGCCAGTGTGTGTGTCACGGGAACACGAGCACGAAGGGACACTTAGAAGCAACTCAAAACCTTGATAATTAACTAGATTGGAGTGATTAATATTAACTACACAGGACAAAATGCAAAGTTTGGGAGGTTTGGGGTGAAAGCAAACAGTGCTGTTTCCCATAAACTCCTCTGCTCTTACCCAAAATGTTCACATTGTTTACTCCTTTCAAGACCTGGATAGTCGTGTTGACCAAATATTGGGTTTATAGTTATGATTAATCTTTTGTTCTTCTTGCCAAGGACAAACAAAACGTAATGATGGAGGAAGAAGGTCAGCTGAAGTCTTCAGGCACTTTGAATGAAGGGCAGATGTTGGTCTAGAGGACAGATGTTTGTCTAGAGGACATTGTGACTCAGCCATGCACATCTGCATTACCTTTGGAAATATCACAGGGATTTTGCAGAAGGGCAGCTGAAGTAAAAGCTCTTTCTGGCTTTTAGATCCATGATTCTATGTATCCTCTCATTTTAAAAAAAGCATTTTCCTGAGGATTTTAAGAAAGTGAACACAAACAGCTGATTCCTGGATGGAATAACTCCCTCCAACCATCATGAGCTGTGAAATGCCTCTTTTACCAACACCATTACAG
Source organism: Catharus ustulatus (assembly GCF_009819885.2). Classification (NCBI taxonomy): domain Eukaryota; kingdom Metazoa; phylum Chordata; class Aves; order Passeriformes; family Turdidae; genus Catharus; species Catharus ustulatus. The sequence goes on along the minus strand of NC_046229.1, from coordinate 5,127,653 downwards.
CTCTTATTCAAAGTCCACTGGACTCTGCAGCACTTCACTGACCCTTGATGGCCTTAGACTTGAAAATTTTTTGAGGTTGGGTGTTGCTGCCACTTTACATATTGAACATGACTGAGGTTTGGGTAATTGTTCCAGCAGTGAAAATCAGCCGAAATTGAGCTCACCTCAACAATCACTCTTGTCTGATGATCTGGGATTGATTAGGGCCCTTTGTAGATGTCTGAAAATCACTTCATATCCTTTGCTTCATGGGCAATCTGCACAAAAACCCATTTAGTGTCCCAGTGAGCGCTGCTCACTCCGAGTGCCGTGCTTGTTTCAGTCCCAGGCTCGGTGGGAAGCCGCGCGAACAAAAACCGTGTACGCTCGCGGAGAGGCTGCCAAGCACACGCTGCCAATCTGGGTGAGCCTCGTGTAAACACCGAGTCTAGACAACACGATCCACAGACAGAAGCAGCTCTGATGTCAGAGGAGATCAAGTGTTGATAAAATTGCCCGAATTGGGGAGCCAGAGGGGTTTTGTGTTAAATTCGGATAGTGCTCAGCAGTGATGTTTTTGTTCAGGTTGAATTCATGGAGTTTTTGACTTAATGTATTGTTTCAGACCTCCTAACTCTGCATCCAGGATGTGAGTTAATAGGTCTGAAAAGCCTTTGCTTTGCTTAGGTGTCTGCAGAGTGCTGCATCCACCCCTGATGCCTCCAGGACGCTGCCTGCAGTGGACAGGTAATCCCAGGGACAGACAGCTCACCTGGACCCCAAATCCCCTTTCCATGCCTCCCATAAACACAGTGGATCATGCACTGCAGCAGCTGTTCCCAAAGTGGTGCCATCCCCTCCATTTCCATGGATCCTCTGCAGTGTGTGATGTGGGGATGGTGTGGGCAGTGGCTCAGACACTTCTGCATTTATTTGCATTTCCAGGAAGGGCCTTGACGTAAGGAGTAGCTGGGCAGCACTTGCCATCTGGAAGTACACTCCCAGCAAAACTGTTTGTGATGAAATAAAGCACAAGCTCCATCTGATCTGTGCCACACTTTTGCCATCAGAGCTGTGGGATGGCTTCTTGAGGCTCTGGTCACTCTGCTTATCATGTAAATCACAAAGAACCTGCTGGCCCTGCCCAGAGCACTCAAAAATGCTTAACCAGCCCCTTGCTGTGCTCCACTGCCCCTCTTAGGCTCGTGTGCCTTATCTGAGATCTGAATCACATAATCTGCTGTTCTATCTCTGCAATTCTATCAATTGTTCTGGAGTGGTTGATCAGATCCCAGTTTCTCTTGAGGCTGTCCTGCCAGCATCTGCACACACTCTGTTCTGGAAGGAAGCTTTTAGCCTGATTACTGGAACACAACGACAAAGTTTCCCCAAACCAGAATAACAAACAAACGAAAAAAATTTGTTCATGGGAAGTGATTTAGAGTGTAGAACAATCTGTCTCTCACTAATCAGGTTAGGGTCATAATAAACACCATGAAAGAGAAAGCCTGACGCGTGGTTCCTGTGGTGGGACTGATGTCCCACAGTCTGTGTCCTGCCTGTCTCTGCTCCCAAGGCTCTGTCCTGCTCTGCTCTGCTTCAGAACTGGCTCCAAGCTCTCCAGAGGATGATGTCCTTTGCTTCCAGCTGGGCAGATATTTGATCTGCTGGATTCTTCTCTCCTCTGTCCCCTTGGCCATGTGAATGAGCCCTGGGACTGAACCATGGCAGGGCTGGTCCTGGAGAGCTGCTCTGAGGGACATCAGGGGACATCAGGGAACATCAGGGGACATCAGGACACATCAGGGGACATCAGGGGACATCAGGGGACATCATAGCCCTGACATTGCCAGAGCAGGGACCACCATCAGCTGCCAGTGCCCCTGCCAGGGATGAGATGTGCAGAGATGAGGTGTGTCTGTGCCCCCTCCCCTCATTAGCAAAGGCTCTAGGGCAGATGCTCTTTCATATTTCCTCCAGCTGCCCCCAGAGGCACAGAAAAGCCCTGAAATGAGGGAAGTCATATAATCTGTGTTTTGGATTTGGTTTAAAAGCAACTTAACCCCCCTCCCTTTTTTCTTTCGGTGAAATTTTCTTTGTTTTACTGAACAGCTGCAGGCTGCAAGGTCCCAGAATTGTAATTTTGGCCACCATACACTGTCACAGTGTGTATTACATATCCAATAAAGCCTGACTATTGCGTCCTCTGGGCACACTTTAAAATAATTGCTTGTAAAAGCACATACTCATCTCAGCTGCACTCATCTGAGGGACCAGTGACAAAAAAGGTTCCCTGACTTCCCCAAATGCAAGTTCTCCTTATTCTCCCTATACGTCTCATTGTCCCCAGTCTCAAACCCAGGATTCTTCAAGGGAGTCACACAATATTTTTCTCTAGCACCTCAGCCTTGCTCAAGGCTGCATGGAGGTGGCCAAACATGGAGCAGAAAAAGCATCTTGGGGATGAGGAGGTGGCAGAGAAATGAGAGTGGGATTGTCCTGACTGTCCTGTAGGAGATGAAGGACCCAACCACAGCCAAAGATGTTGGCTTGTCTGCAAGGACATGATGTCACCCTGATGTCTGCCTTCACTCTGGTGCTGTTCAAACATCAAAACTCCTGCACATCACCAAGGAAAAACAACTTCTCCAGCCAGCACAGCCTACACACCCCAGAGACTTTCCATTTCCTCCATCCCCTCCATCCTCTGTGCAAGCAAGGAGCCTGTAGCCCTTTCTTGGCTCCTCCACCTGGTCTCAGAGTGACTATTAGAAATTAGTGACGAGTCAACATCCAGTGCTTTGCAGTTTGGGGTTGCTTGACTTTAAATAATCATCCAAATTTTTGCAGCAGAACCAGCCAAAGCTCATTTGTCTTGAAGTTTTCTCACGCCATTTCAGGCACAATTTCTTCTGGCCACAGCTGGGAGTATCAGGAGAATATTTGCTGTGTTTTGGCATGGTTGGGTCTTGTGTTAGCCAAAACTGGAAGTTGGAAGAAAAATTATCTATCTATCTATCTATCTATCTATCTATCTATCTATCTATCTATCTATCTATCTATCTATCTATCTATGTATCTAATGTATTTTATGTCTCTGTGTGTGTCCAAAAATTTTAAACCCTGAGAACCCCTAATGAAGCTTTATTCAAAAATTGGCCGAGTTGGACATAACATTTTGGAAAGTAGTTCCTCATTTCTAACCTAGCATATACAAATTTACTAGGAATCAGAATTTCAGTCCTTTTGAAATAAAAGATGTCAAGAGATCTGACTCTGTGTGTGTGTGTGTGTTCTCAGCTTTATCCATTTACAGAAAGTTATGGGTGAAAGTTTATCTGCTGGCAGCTCATTGTGAGAATTCCAGGTAGGACTTGCAATATTTACACAAGGTGTTTCATTGTGAGCTCTCACAATGGGAAAGCATTAAAACTCCAGAAATACACAGAACGAGTTAAATAAAATTAATTCTCTTGCTTTCATTTCAGTACTTGCAAGGAATCTTTGCCAGTCCTCTTTCCACTCCAGAGCACAGCAACGCCCATAAAAGAGCAGAAGAGTGTCTGCTCTGTGCAACACTTCTGCTTGTTTATAACAGGAGGCTGGGGGAGAAAAAGGGTTGAATTTATTGCAGCTGGTGGGGGAATCTGGTTTTGTCCATTTTACCTGATTGTCACTGAAACCATATGCACAATATAAGTGTAAAGGAACATACCTGTAAAGAATTTCTGCTGTGGAGCTTTCTGCAGGGTTTTCCTGAAGCCTGACCTTCAGCAATCATGGTTTTGCCTTGTTTTACAGAGATCTAATTGTTCCTAATTTCCTGTCCATAAATGGTACAAGGTGTGGAGTTGCACTTTTAATGTTAAATTTCAATCATTTGTCTGACTTAATAGACGTGAATGGCTCTTTCAAGCCTAAGTGCTTTCGGTTCATGTAGGACATATTTGTACTGGAAATCTATTTTGAGTGGGTAAAGCCATTTTTCAGGAGGTAGGAAAATATTTCCTACCTTCAGCTGCTGAGCTCTGGGGGAGCTGTGGGCACAGGGCTGAGATCTTCTGATCTCCAGAAATCAACTCTGTAGGATGATTTTTCTTTCCTCCCAGTGCAAATCACCACAGATTCCTATTTGCCACAGGTAGGTCACAGTCAAATTTAACTCTTCCTCCTCCTGGAACCCTGTTGGTCCTTTGGCAGCTTTCTCCTCTTCCCCAAGATTTCTAGTAAAGACAACTCTTGAATGGTTGGGTTTCTGTGGAAATCACAAACATTTCTTGCAGCAATCTGCTTTTTGCCACCAGTTTGTCTTGTTGCCACTGATAAGGGTTTCTTTAGCCACGGGTAGGCTGGAAGGAAATGGGTGCATCCACTTTAGGGATTAAATTTTCAGGGATTAGCTCTTCTACCTCCACCTCAGAGCCCCCATCCTTGTGTCTTCATCCCAAATCCCAGCAACATTCCTGCTGGACCTCGACCTTGCTAGGAATAGTGTCTCCACCAGTTAGTGCTCCAAAGAGGCAATAAAATCCCAGAGAAAACTGCTTTTGAACTGAGATTATGCAATTAAACATTGGCAAAACTGTTTCAACAGGATGCAGGAGAAATTATAGGATAATTATTAATGATTTCTGATAAACCAGCTCAGGCAAAGCAGTTTGTGTACAGACAGCGAGCATCAATTCTGTTGTAGACATGAGTAATGCTTCAATAAATTGCAATTCACTGAAATTTTTAAGTCAGCAGTCATTATCCTGTAGTGATTAATCTACAGATGAATTTAGGCCTATGTTGCTAAATACTATTTAGGAACAGATTAAAAAATAATATGACTCACCACATAATTTCCCAGCCAGTACGGATCCAGAGTAATTATTCCAGTTACAATGTCCTTGTGTTTGGTGTTCTTCATTCGGATTTGCACACTGTTGTGAAACAATGTTAAATTTTGTCTATCTTCTCCCTTTCTGGAGAACTTAATTGCACCCAAAAATCTATTTGTTTCTGAATATACAGAGCAACTCTTTGGTTTGAAGTGTATGACGCTGCTTTTTGAGTTCTGAATCTCTGAGCAGTGACTGCTTTTGCTATGGAAAAAGATGTGTATCAGAACTTTTCCTTAGCATGGAGTGTGCTTTAATATAATTCAACTCATAGCTAATCCCCTCCTGCACAGATAACATTTCATACTCAAATTTTGCTCTTTGAGCTTTCCAGCCTTTCAATTCCAGCTCTGGATCCAGATCAGGTTTCCTCACTTAAATAGCTCCCCTGTCTGTTTTGTATAACTCCCAATGGTTTACAGGGTATCTTTGTTTCAAAATCTGTTTCTCTGCTCTGCTGGGACCACATATGTCTCTGTTGTGTTTAACTATCCCCTGCAACCTGTTAATACAGCATAATGGGTTTGCAAAGATAAAAACCTCACCAACAAAATAATACTTCTTTCATTACAAAATGGAGGCTGGGGGAAAAAAAAAAGAAGTAGAGTCTTGAAACGAAAAATATTTGAAGAGAAGAAATATCTAGGTCACAGCTTTTCTCAATTTTTGTAATTTAATGCAGCCTGGAATAATTGCTGCATGCATTCTTTTGAAATCAAGTCCTATAATGCACTTATTGCCCAATCTCTATTTTCAGATGTTGCTGGTAAGATACAACATTCTGTTTTCCAAATGACTACACTGTAAAAATGCTAAAAAAGTCAGTTGAACGAGAGTTTATCCAAATATTGAAAAGAAGTGTAGTTATCCCTGTCAGTGTGATAGTTGCTGGGTTCTTGGTGGGAAATTGATTCCACTTCTGAAGATGCCACAGCCACCAAGTCCCAAAACCTGGAGAAATAAATACTTTAGTGAGGGAGAAGGAAAAAGGGGCAAGTGAAAGACTTGTGGCTCCAGTCTCAGGTAATCTCAGGGAAATCTGAGGAAATTAAACAGTGCATAAATGATACAAAGATTTTCTGTGTCCATTCCCTCCAGAGAAAACTGTAATCATGCAGGAATTCTTCTTCAAGATTGTGCCCTTTTGCTCTTGTATTTTAAAGTCACTCTAAAGCAATCTAAAAACATCAAGAGGAGGTAAAAAGGTTAAAGGTTTTGTGTACAGTCCCTAGGAGTTACCTGGCAGTCACAGCTTTGCATCACAAAAAAATAACTGGAAAACCAGTTGTGTGGGGTTTGTATTACTCAGGAATGCAGGGAGGGGGAGATTCAGGGCAGGCAACAGCAGAAAAGCAATTGCACCTTCAATTGTCAGTCTCAGAAAATAAAAGGTGGGAATACAATACCTTTGGGCTGAAACAAATTTTTAAATTTCCCTCTAGGGTCACATTTTTCTACACCTCACTTCATGTGCCACCAGGTCAGGGGTAAGATGGAAGATAAAGACTGAACAAAAGTATCTCCTTATCTGCTGAGAGAGAAAATGCTGGCATGTTTTCAGATCAGGCCTAAGTGTTTGAAAAGCCAGACTGTTACACTGGGATTGTGGATTGTTTTCCACTCTACAGCAAAAAATGAAGCACTTGAAAAATCTCAGCGTGTTTCATGAAAAATTGTTGACTGTAAGTATGAAGTGGAGCTGACAAGGTGGTGTTAGGCATTCATTGGAATTTCTGGCCACATGCCCTCTGAAATTAGTAGACTTAACCTTAACTTCTGTTGTGTCTGAGGAGAAGCAGTTTTCAGATAGGAAAAGGGGAAATCTCCAGTTTCCCTCTGAACAGTTCCTTGCCCTGCCTCTCCACCCTCCCTCCCCAGCTCTTCAGCACAGTCAGGACCTGGTTTTAGGTGGGGTTTGGAATTTAGATCTGGGCCATCTCTGCGTCTGATCAGCCTGATCTGCTGCCCACAGAGTTCAGCATCACCTGAAAACAAGTCAGGAGCATCCATCCCCTGTTACTCATTGCCACATTTCTTGTTTTCCCACTGGTGAACAGTTTTTCCTATGGATGATTCCCATCTGCCCAGCTAACTTGCTGTGGCATTTAAAACAGCAAAAAGTATTGGGGTTTTTTTTTTGTTTTTGTTTGGTTTTTTGTGTGGTTGTTTTTTTTGTTTGTTTGGGTTTTTTTGTTGTTTGGGGGTTTTTTTTGTTTGTTTCGTTTTGTTTTTTTGTTTTGTTTCTTTTCCTCATTTCCTATCATTGATATAATGAAGAAATCTGACTGGCCCTGCAAAAGTAAACTTAAATCAGAAAAACTTTAATTGAGATTTTTCCTATCAATTCAAGTATGTGCCTCTCTTTTTACTCTTGCAGGACTAGGGGTTAACCAGCTGAGCTCAGTAATTACTGATACAACAACCAAGCTGGTTTAAGTGGCTTTTTGGCCAGATTTTTAATTACATTGCATAGATGGAGCAGATTTTAAAATACTTTTGCCCTGTTCAAATTTAATTATACAGTTTGGGGTTTGTTTTGTTTTGTTTTGAGAAGTCATCACTGTGTCCATATTAACAAAATTGTCTGGATTGCCCTTTCCAAGGCTCTAAGTCTTAGTTTTTATTCTTTGTGCTGATGGTGGTAATTGGATTGAACTGAGGGCTTTTTTTTGGTTGGTCTTGTGGGATCTTTTTTCCTCTATTCACATGATTAGTCATAATGACCATAAACAGCCCTATTTCCATCTGAACCAGTGGAGACTCTCTGACTAACGCAGGAGTCCTTCTACAGCAGAAGCTGAAATCTGTTAATGTTTTCTGATGTTGAATGTTCATCTTTGAATTCACCATAACTGCTGTGGTAGTGTTCCAAATAGGCACAACACACTCTGCTCCTGCCCCCAAAAGTCTCTTCTGCAGATACAGACAGCACCAATCCAATCATTCATCCCCTGAATAATCTTTTTTTCTTTTTTTCCTTATCTGGAATAACCAAAAAACATTATCGTCCTTCTTAATCCATACAAAATTTTCCTCACAAATAATTGTCAACCTGCTCATTTTTCTTATCAATATTGAAATAACATCTGAGGTTTTATTTTTGTTTTTATTAGCCACTAGATTTACAGGAGAACATAATACAACTTCATTCCACGATCAAAGGAACGCGCCACTTAGTGCCAAGTTTCCAATAAAAATACCTGTGTTATAAAAATATCTTTCCGTTAATTTGTTGCTTCTATAATTGTTCTTGTCAGTAAATGTGTTCATTACTGGAAAGAGAAACTTTAAAAGAACGTAAGACCAGTTACAGTGCATTCAATGAGGCATTAAAATGAGTATTCCTGGGAACCTTTTCTGGAGTGTTTTCCCAGCAGTACGCCTTCCAATGGACAGCTCTACAGCAAGCTCAGGGAGAGAAGGAACCTGGGTCATTTTCCATGGAAATCCTTGTTCATTTAGCCCAGAGACTGCAAGACTGGACACTGTTTGGCAAGACATAATTCAATAACAACATCTTCCCTGCCTGGGAATATAACTCAGTTGCTTGGTTTATCTGAGAAAACTTGTCTGTGCTTGTAAGCAGGGAAATCAGCAGTGGGTTAAGAGGAGGATTGGAAGCAATTTTGTTTGAAAATGTGACCCTTTTCAAACAGCAAAGCTCAACTATCTGTATTCTTTCAGTAACCTGAGAGGAGTGATTATTTGAGAGAGCCTAAATGTACATCCATTCTTGGGGCAAGCCTTATATTTTCATATCCGTTCCTGGGATAAAAAAGAAACACGAGACAAATTGCAGAAGAAAGGCCTTTTCCCTCCCTGTTTGCAGAGGAAAGCCAACAGGGCAGGGAGAGCTCAGGTATTTTATTGGAGGTATCACAGCACAGCTGCTGGACCACAGTATCCTTTCACCTTTCACAGAAAAGTCCCTTCTGTCCTCTCATCACCACCTGCTGTCCATGAGTGTCTGATAGGAAATGCAATTTAACTTTGTTCCATGCTGAAACAAAGATTCTGGGATCAGGAAATCATCACCAGTTGGTCCTACAAGAAACAATTAAATAGAACCTTGCAGCTGGGTTAGAAGGCCATGGTTCCACCTTAAATTTCTCTGGTTTAGATCCATTTGGAGTGAAAGGCATTGAAGAACTGCAGGAGTAGAACAAAGGAACTTACAGCAGGTAAAATGACACCTGAGACAAAGAGAGGCTTCATCCTACTTTGGTGTCATAAATTTAAAGTTTGGTTACAGGTTCATGCATTACATCAGTTAAGCAGCCAGGGACCAATCCATCTTCTGTCACCTGTGTAATCACACACACAAATTACAGCTGCACACAAAAAAGAGCAGGACTTACTGCTCTGTTATATTTTATTTGTATTAAATCCCAGACTTTGTTCTTTTTGCTGTATTTTATGCTATCACCTCAGCCATCAGGAAGAGATGCCACTCTGCCCTAGTATCATTTTTTTGTGGTTTAAAACAGAGGAGGAACAATTTCTTCCAGCAAAATTGGTAGTGAAGAGGCAGAAAGCTCTCCCCAGGACACAGCCTGCCCCTCAACCTTAAACTCTGTGTCTCACCTGACCCAGTGTGTGCTGATGTCAAAAGCTGAGCTGACAATCTTTGGAGTCAGTAAAGTGAAACAGGAACCTAAAGGACCTCAACCATTTCCCCTGCAGTAGCCACCACACCTTAAATTCACCTGTTTCTCCCCATGGATTTAAGAGGGACACCATGAACTTCTCACCATATACAAGTCTTCCTTGTGCATTGTTAAGGAAAGTGGATCCATTGACAAAGATCTCATTCATCACATCTGCCAGTTTTGCCTGTGTTTCCTTCACATATTTATTTTTCTGGCTCATAGTGGGTTAAAGGGAAAGCCACACACTGCTAGAGCTGCAGGTTAGTGCGCTGAGATTTGGAAGGATTTTGCTTTCTTGTCAGGCCATTCTGTAGAAATAACATCATTGTTTGCTGGAAAACAAAGCAAAACATCTGCTTTCCTCCTCACACCAGTCCCTCCATTTGTCAAACCCTGCTAAGGCTACTGAAGCAGGAGACCATCAAAACACGAGAACCACTGTAATGTCAGAGGGGAATTCACAACCCTGCTGTACCTGGGAAGAACATGAGCCACAGAGAATTTGGCAAGTACAGAGATGCAGGGGAATGTGTCTTGCAAAAGGCAGCCCAGGGATGTCAAAGGGAGCAGATGGATTGTGTTGAGCTCTGCAGGCTGGAGGATGTTCTGCTGTCTCCAGGGCACAGCAGTTGCTCTGGAATATGTCTCACATCACACTTTGTGCTGATGGAGTGGTCACTGTGCAGGAAGCAGCTGAACCCTTTCCAGCTCTTTCCAGCAGCAAGGGTGAGCATCCTGATGGTGTCATCCTTGGAGATGGTGTGTCTGAGGACAGGCTGGGACAATTAAGGTGCTGCATGAGTGCACAAGGAAGTGTCAGATGAACAGCAGCAGTGAGGGGGAAATTCAGAGACAGAGATCCTGTGGAAGTGTAGGAGATCCGGAGATCCATCAATTTATTTTTTTTTTGGTGGTGGAATGACTATTTTTTCAATTGCACATTTCTGAGAGAGATAACCCTTTGAGAAGCAGAAGCCAGCTGCTCCAGGGGAGTAGCAAAGCAGCCTGTGGATGTGTTTTGGTTAAAACTTGGATGCAATGCATTGACTCTGGAATTCTTTGCCATCATTCCCAAGGTGGATGGGCTCAGTCCTTCCCAGCACTGCTGCTGGGCTCTCTGGGACATCACTCTGCTGCACACACAGAGGTCTTTAGATACTCACAACCTGCCAGAAAAATGTCACCTCATCCCCTTGCTTAACACAGAAATGCTGTGCCCCCAAAATCACATCACAACCAGATTTTCACTTTGCAGCGTGTTCTGTTTACAAATTGTGACCAAACTCTGCAGCCAGATCACAAGCCCTGATTAGAGGAGAAGGGCTGAGAGGATGAAGTGCAGTGTGGATGAGCTGGAACCACTCTGCTGTGCCTCAGCTAATTGGCACAGGACTCACGAACGTGGGTCGTTTCATACATAAAAGCTTGTAATTGTGTGAGTCTTTCCACTCACTCCCAGTTCGGCTGATGAAAACACACAGATGTGAGGGGAAAAGGTTGTGTGAGACTCAGGATGTCGCCAGCTCCTCTTAAATAGCCTCCCTGGGCTGCTCAAACGTCATTTCAATAAAAGTAGTAGCTGTATTAATTTATTGTAAATTGAGAAGGAGAGGTAAAGAGGAGGAAAGCTCTGCCAGGCTCCTCCAGGAAGACAAAAAGGGGGAAAAAAATCGAGGGGAGCCTCTTCTTCTTTTCCAGTCTGAAAATCCCCTCTGGGAGAGGTGAGGGCTGTGCATTTCTGCCACCCCACCCTGCCCACTCCATAACAATTTGCAGAGGGAGAATTTCCTCGAGCAGCTGGATGCACTGCATGGGCATTTGAACAACTACCCAACCATAAAATAAGCATAAATGTTTTCTCAGGGAGAAGATGAGGGCTGTGTTTTCAATCCATTCCAAGGTTTCCCTAAAATAAGACTCCGTGGACAATAATTGTATTAGCACACCAGGAAGTTAAAATAAAAAAAGGAGCTAAAAAGGGACTGTGTTGGTCACACGCTGCTGGGTTTGTCCCTTTCTGGACACACTTGATTGGACTTTTTACTGGTTTGTAGACAATCTGAACCTAACAGAGAAGGACTCAAGTACTGACATATGGTTAAGATGGTAAAACATCCAAAAACCTTTCCAAGCATTAGCTGAACGTAATCCAAAATTCCATTAAAATACTCGCTGAAATAATGTGGAAAAAGAGGAGGGATTTAAAAAAATTATTTTAGCCATTTATGTGGGGTTTTCGTGTGCCTTAGTGTCTTCGTGACTCTTGGTTCAAATTCCTCAAGTTCACACACCTCACACAAAGTGCTGCGTTTGACTTGGTGCCACAAACTGAGGTCCATCTAGGGGAGTTTAATCTCATGGACCCTAAAATCTAACACCTCCAAATTAACACCAATTGTGGTTAGCTTCTTCTTGTGCACTCTCTAGATATTCATTTCTGGCTGTGTGCAACTGCTGACAGGAAGAACGTGTTGGAAAGATTTAACTCGAGCCTCACGCGAGCAGATGATGTTCCAGAATCCTGGTGCCTTGACAGGGGTCTGGGTGCTGGAATGGAGACAATTTGGAGAAGTGTTTCTGCTGTTTTCATTCCTCAGATGCAGTCCCCTGGTGATGGGGCTCATAAAAGCCTGCCCTGCTTCCCCAAATCCTGCTCTAACAGCTTAAAAATGTCCAGAGGGCTCGTTCTTTCTCCTGAGCACCTTGATGGGGAGGCTGTAGAATATTCCAGTCTGGGTTGTGATGTCTTGAGGGAAAAGTAAGAGGCATCTGGGACATGCCTTGGGTCAGGGACCTCCAAGAAATCCTTCTCTGGTCAGCTGCAGCTCAGTGCACACCATTATTTCATTTCTATGAGGTTCTGTACCATTATTTCATTTCCATGAGGTTCTGTACCATTATTTCATTTCCATGAGGTTCTATACCATTTCCCCCTTATTTTTTCCAAAGTGCACAGCCTGGACAACAGCAGGAAGAGCAAAAAGAGAAGCAGATGAGTTGAACCTCAGGTGTTGGAGTTCTTTGCTGTCAAGGTGGGCTGTGAATGCCCGCTGCAGTCACACATGGCTCCACACCTGAAAGATGAGGAGACGTGGCTGCATCTGTGACTGATTTGTGAGTGCCCCAAAAAGGAAATTGAATTGCAGAAAGGTTTTGCACTCTGGCTGTGTTTTGGTTTCAAGCTGGTGAGATTTTGCTGGCGGTTCACTACCCACTCCTGAGTGTGTGGTTTCAATATTTTGACATCACTAGTTAAGGTAACAGTGAAAAATTCTTTTGTGTTATCCTACTTACCCTAAAATGGGACATTTGTCTGGAAAACAACACCACATCCATCTTCTCATTACTGGATATTTACTGGAGTTTTGTATGAGAAGAAAATTTGCTAAAATGTTCTTTTGACATGATAAATTAGGGAACTTCCAGATAGTTTTACCTGCAAATCAGGGAGGAAGGGGAACAACTTTCATATATTACATTTGCCTTGTTTAAATAGATTTTCCCCTGTTCTATTTAGAGATTTTTTCCCCCTGAACAAACAACACCAACTTTTTTTCCAAAGGCTAAGAAAATAACCATCCAAATGTGAAAATGAAACAAAATCATTAATTTGCAGTCATACAAAGCAGATTAGTCAATCTGAAATGAACTTTTTTTCTTATTTGTCTGGTTTGTCAGCCAAATTAAAAAAAAAAAAAAACACATTCTTTGCACAGCTCTAAATATTGTGTTTCAAAAATAGTCCAAAGGGATAAATTCACACAGAAACTGATTCTCTTTCATTTTTAAAGCCATCCAATAGAGCAGGGAAAGAAAGGGAACAGAAGCTCCTCCAAGTTTCCTTCTGCTGCTCCTCTTAAAACAAGGAAAACACATTTCTGACCACATTACATGTTTTAGTTGGACACCACGAAATACAAGGCTCCTGCTGAAATGCAGAACACCACTCGACCCAAGTTAAAAGCTGGGCAACCAGCCATGATTATTTGCAAAATAAAATTAATCTGAAAAGTTGTCATAAACAAAAATGCAGTGGTAAATGGGAGCATCCTCCTGGCTGTAAACACCCTCCCACGGTGGTCCCTGGCTCATTTATCCTAAGATTTACCCTCCCTTTGTGACACAGACAGAATTCAGGACATTTGGACAGAAATGGGGAATTTGGCTTGGGGTGCAGGGTTGTTCCTGCCTTTCCTTCCTTCATCTTTCCTGCTGTGTTTTGGTTTGGGCAGCACTTGAAGGCAACATCTTGGTTTTCATGGAGTGCACTGGGATCCATGTCTGGGTAGAAGGAGGACAAATGAAGCCCTGCTATTGGAAAGGAACAGTGATTTCTCTGAGGGTTTGCTGCAGTTCCTTCATCTTCCCAGTGTGGAATTCCATGTCAGCAAACCTGGCCTCCTTCCTCCACACATCCACTTAAAAATAAAGCTGTGGGGCAGAATGTGTCTCTCAATGCCTTTTTAAAGAACTTTTGCTAAATGTTGTGTTTTAATCCTTTAGTTTCGACTTTCTGGAGTTGTGTTCCAGTTCATTTGGATGTGTGAATTCAGGGTTTTCTGTATTCCTCTCTCTTTTATCTGCTGGGACCTTCCTACTGAGCCAGTGGTGGATTCTGAGTGCTGTGAAGCACCAAACTGCCTTCACACTCTCTGGTTAAAGCATGTGGCAGTGGGTGAACTTGCCAGATTCCCCAGATATCTACCAACAATTCAACTAACAGAAGAGCTGGGAGTGCACAAGGAGAGATTTTTCTGCTTCTCCCATCCCAAATCTCAAATCTCAGGGAACATGTCCATGTATATGGGAAAAAAAAAATAATAAAAAAAACCCCTAAGTTAAAAAAAAAGCAGTAAATATTTGTGTTTCTTTCCATGCCCAAGAACTGGGCATTGCTGAACTTCACCCCAATAAGAATAGTTTTGACAACATCAAGATCTTTGGGCCTGCTCAAATCAGCTTCTAAGATCGAGAGGATCCAGGAGGGTAAAGCAGCACCACACATGATTCCCTGGATTCTCCACACCAGCCACTGCGACTAAAACTGGCCCAGCTCCTCCCCAGGCACTGGTCCCTGAGGTGTGTGAGCTGCACCACCCCAAACCCCCTCAGAACTGCTCTTGCAAAACCTTCCCAGGTTTGAACTCGCCCACGGTTCCACGGTGGTTTTTGCTGTAACCAGAGATGCTTTCTAACATTTTATTTTTTTTTTTTGGCTGAAGTAGCTCGCCAAAATTCTGGGCTTAGCACTTCTTGTTTTCCCTCCTCACTCCTCCTTTCTGTCCCTGTTTGGGAAGAGGAATGCAGAGCTGGAGTGGGCAGCTCCCTCCACGCGAGGCCGAGCACCGCGAATCAAAGACCCTTCCCAGAGCCAAGGGCCGATCCCAACCAGCTCCTGGCCCCAGAAACTTCCCTTTGGAGCTCCTCAGTTCCTGTGCTTATTCTGGCCTCGTCCTCTGCCGCTGCTGCCGCTCTTTCCAAGCTGTGGGCACGCTCCAGGCGCTCTTCCCAGTGCCACGTCCACCAGGAGCTCATCCCCCATCCGTGATGGGATGGACCCTGCCAGAGAAGGTCACCTCAGAACAACCCACCCCCAGTGCTGAGGAAACCATTTTCCACCGCAGGGAAACCATTTCCCACTCCTTGGCAATGGATGTCAACGAGGAAAGCCATCCATGGAGTAGTGCTGGAGTCTGCAGGATTTCGGGATGAGTAGGAGCTGGTGCGTCCCGGTGCCAGCTCCTGGTATTTAACAGGATTGGTGTTTAGCACTCAGACATGGCAGGCAATGCACCCAAGAAGTTGCAGCACTGAGATTTATGTAGGACTGCTTTGTTGTGATATGAGTTTCACTTGGAGTTTCCTCTCTGAGGAAAACAGACCCAACATAATTCCATGTATATATGGCTGCTTTAATAGATACACTTATGTGTGCTGTAAAAATAGAATATTTTCCTGGCCCTCAGGATAGCCAGGCATTGCTGTGACACAAAATTTCAGAATCCTTTGCTGCAGTGGAAAACAGAAGATTTTAAGTATTTGATTTAAAAAGAAAAAAGAAAAACAGTCACTGGAGTTGTCTGCAGCACAAAACTTTGCAACTGTTATTATTCACATCATCAACAAACAGTCTAAAAGAAGTGGTGTGCAGGGGTGTGGGAAAAGAGCTTTGTGGTTTTCTGTTTCAGCTCTGCCTGTGAATCACTTTGCAGTCTTGGGCAAGTGGCTTAACCTTGGTGGGGGCTCCATGTGTGGAGCTCTGCAGTGGCTGAGCAGCATTCAGGGGACCTCAGACAAAGGGATGTTTGAAATAGCCCGGAGAAGATGCAGAGTCCCTGAAGAAAGATGGCATGTAAATGCAATTTAGCATTATCATGGCTTTATCCCCCCAGACATCCAGATGTCTTAGATGAAAAAGGTGGTTTTGCTACGTATTTATGGATTTGAGTTCCTTAGAGTCAAACAAAGCAGCATCTTCCAGACAGGGACCGAGATCCTGACATCCTCATCAGGTAGACTCCCACCTAAGCCAAGTATGGCTTTGCCTGAGCTAGAAATTGGCTCTTTGTGAATTATCCAACACAATCCATTGACTCTTTAACCCATAAATTGTCAAACTCAATTATTTCCAGCTAAGCAGATAGCTGAAAATAAATAATCTGTAAGATAAGGTACTCTGGCATTAGTTTTAAGTCAAATTCAAGTTTGCTCAACATGAACGTTATAGTTACATAAATAACAAGAGAAAAAATCACCCCCAAATCCAAAAATCATTTTTCTGCAAAAACATAGAGGATCAATTTCTCTAGTTTAGAATTACCAAACTTGGCAGTATTTCACATTTGAAATATAATGATGTCATGTGGTTGGCCTCTTCCCATTGCAAACAGTAAATCTTGAAATCTGGAGAGATCTTTTATTTGGTTATTCATATTGTACTGCATCAAGGGGTTACAACACATGTGCCTGGGCTTATTAAAATCATCTGGTAGAGAAGAAGTTATTATTTAAAGGCACAGTCCTTGAGCCTGTGCTGCTTTTCTTGGAGCTGCTGTGTTCTGATGTCAGCTGCACGTCCAGCTGTGACACGGAGAGGTCCCTTGGTTTGGAGTGTCCTCACTCTGGGGATGGAGATAGACACTTTATCCCACCCACCACCCCAGGCACGGGGAGGCACAATGCCCAGCTCCTTCAGGAAGGATTTCCACCATCATGGCCAATCTCCCAGTTTGCTTTCAAACACAAAGTTCCTGCTGCCTGGGGATGGAGTCCACACGAACCCTCCCATTCTGGCAGACAGGAGCATTGATGTGCCAGCCAAATATCTGGCTCCTGGGGAGCAGCTTCATTGCATTTCCTCTGGTGCAAGGAGCAAACAGCAGGCTGGACTTCAAGTGGTGCCTTCCACTGGGCTGCTCCTCTCCCTGCTTTCCCCAAATTTCCAAAGGTTTCTTTCTCCTGTTTTTATTTACGTTTCTGAGTCTACGTTGTTTGGCGCTTGGTTTGGGCTGCTGGCTGCTCTTCTTGGAAAAAAGTGTGGTGGAGCCAGTGCAGGATGTCCTCACAAAGCTGTTTCGTGGAAATTTCCCTCGCTGGAGATCACTCTGTGTTTCTCCAAGGCCTGGGGCCAGCCCAGCAGCACCAAGCAACCTGGATGTTTTACAGTCAGTGGATCCCTGGCCACAGATCTGTGCAGGACCTAATTATGCCTCTGCATAGTTTTTTTCCCTGTTTACTTAATATCCCTGCATGTCTGTTTGTGCCAGCAAATTCTGCCCTGGTTCCCCCTTAAATCCCTCTTTGTTGGCTTCCTCCTCCAACCTGTGTGGTTGAAGGTTTCACTGGTTTATTAAATTCTCCTCATAGTAGAGGGGAAAGGCCATTTTTGAGACTTAGGCAGGTAGGAAAGTTTCCTGCTCAAGTGAAACTTTGCTGAATTCCTCCTGCACGACCAAAGAAACAACCACATTTTTTTTCATCTATTTGGAGAAGGAAACATTGTCTAACACCTGAAAAATTAAGATAAATCTGTTTGGCAACATCCTTTTACTTTTTTTCTCTGCAAGATGTGGCAATAGGAAAAACCCAGGTGTAGCCTTGAAATGAGAGGATGGTTCCCCACATGGAATGCCACCACAAAAGCCACATTTCTGTGACAGGGACACCATGGTCATCACATCAGTGGACATGAACATCTTGGGGTGTCAGGGATGTGATTGCAAGATCTGCCAGCAAAATCTTATTCTGCCCATTTCCTCTCCCTCATCATAGCAACCTGATTTCCAGTGCAGCTCTTGCTGCCTGCAGTAATGTTTATCAAGTAATTCTCTGAATCCATTTTCACCATGGCAAAGCTTCTTACATCCTCCACATTCATGTATATAATTTTTGTCCATTTATCTTTATAAGTAGCAGAGTGATAAAAGGTAGATCCCTCTGCTTTCTTTAAAAAAATCTAGATTTTCAAGGCTTTAAAACTTGAAGGGCTGAGTATCCTTTCAGCACAGAGTTGTCACAATTTTCTACACTTACTGTGCCACCCCAAGGGTTGGTTTTGTGTGTCACTTTCCTGGCCATGAATGTTAATTATTTTTCTCCATAATGACTGTGACCACAGACTTGCTTTAGATAATATTAAACCCTGTCCCAAGAGACAGAATAGGCTCCTCAGTTTGCAGTCTCAGCCTCATTTGTGTGATTGTGCAGGATAATGCCATGCAGATGATGATGATGATGATGATGATGATGATGATGATGATGATGATGAAAAACAGTATTTTCAAGCTTTCAGCTGCTCTAGATTTGTAGCAGTAGCTGCCAAAACTTTGTTGTATCTCCATTTCTGCATCTCAATTGTCATTGGGCCACAGCACGAGTTAATGTGCAATGTGATTGCTACAGAACCCAGAAAAAAACATATATTAGAAATAGTCACAGATTTTCAGCAGGTTTACAATACAAATCATCCTTTTTCCTTTCTTTTCGATTTTTTATTTTTCAAAAAAATAAGACCTGCTTTCTGTGGAGGAAAGAACCTGACATTTCCTGAAATCAGCAGAAGTTTTCATCTGGCAATGAAAAATTTACTATTCCCAGTTGAAAGCTTTTTGATTTTTTTATGACAACATAACAGTCCTAGAAAAGAAAACTCTGCCTGGCTGGTCCTGGTTGATTGTTGCTTTACCCTGTGTCATACCTGATCACTTTTGTGTTGATTTTTTTCTTAGCTTAGAAAAAGTGCTTTGATTAAAACCGTTGCAGAAGCCTGTGAAATGGCAGTGAATATTTCAGAGTTCTTGTACCTGCTCAGTCAAACAGAACGTGCTTCCAATTAGCATTGGTCTGCGCTGTTTCAAAATAAATGTGTAACTCATTATCAGCTGGTATCACAGGTTGGGAACCAAAATACATCCCAAAGGAAATGTATAACAAATATTTTGTATCAGTTACATAAATCATGAGAAAATGTGCTTTGTTTTGGTTTTTTTTTCCCCTCTCTCTTTCTGGAGATGCTGTCACCCTTAAACATGTGTGCATGTCCCTCTTTAAATGCAGCAGTTGTCACCTCCAATCCTTTCCTTGGAATCCTGGAGAAGGCAACGGGCAAGTTCATAAAATCATGGAATCATTAAGGTTGGAAAAGACCTCCAAGATCACCAAGTCTAACCCTTGACCGAACACAAGTTACAACTTCATAGAGAATTAGGGTCAGATGGTATCAGCTGCAAATAACCCTGAGTAATCCCTGCCTGCACTGGGGGCTCTGGGAGCTGCTGGGTCTTCCACAGAAGAGGTGGGGGCAGTAAAAAACAGATATGAGAGGAAGGAGAGGCTTTAAAAAAATAGGAATGCAGTGTTTACATATTTGATGAGGCTGCACATGATCTGATTGGAGCAATGCTGCACAGACACTTTGTCCAAATTGGAGGGTGTTAAATGCTTGGATGATATTCAAACATGCACATTCACCATGTCACCCACTGGCTTCTAGCATCAGCCCAAATCCCAAAGGAGCCCTGTGATTAATTTATCCTTGATTCTTAGATAGGCACAGACTATTTTGATAAAGGGAGGAGAGCTATTGTGACTTTCCTTCCTTTATTGCTCCACCCAAGATAAAGTAGACAGGATATTTTACAGCATTGTACAGACAGACAATCTGTCATCTAGCAAAAGGTGCTGGACCTCAGAGACCAGGCTCCCTTCTGTTCTAGCCTCTTTAGCTCATATATAAAACTGGAGAAATCTGATTTTTCAGGATTTTCTCCTTGCCCCTAAATTGCTCAGCCCAAACTTTTTGCGTCAGATTGTACTGCAGAAGTGATGGAGACACATATTTGGTCTTTACTTATCTTTAAATATAATTCAAAGGATAAAGCCTCCATTTGGATGAGCATCATGCCAATTTTTTTGAATTTTTAAATTTTTTTTTTTAGCTTTCTATTGTGCAGTTTGCACTGCCTTGAGCCCTGCTGTTTTGCAGCAAGAGGTTTCTGCCACACCATTGATTCTGGGGCATGGCAGAGAAACACACCACGAAGCCTTCAGTCAAAATTCAGCCAGAATTCAGTCAAAATACAGCCTTGTCCCTTCAAGGGCTGTGCCCCAGAAGTGTGTGCAAATGTTGCTGTGGGCTCATTGTGACCCACACCTTTGGTAGCTGTCAGCGACCCTTGTTTCTGGTTTATCACTGGTGGCTCTCAGTGACCCTTGTTTCTGGTTTATCACTGTTGTGTCTCTGCACAGACCTTTGAGCTGCCTTTGCAAAACACCCTGGGAGATGTGCAGAGCTTTTGCTGCCCACCACATCTCTCAGAGCCCTGCTGGGGAGGGTGGCACCAGGCAGGAAGAAGAGACTTCCACTGATGAGGATGGCTATTGGCAAATGTCACTAAGAAATCTGATTTATTATATGTTTTCTTCCTATAAGACCAATTATTTTGCCCTCGTAGGTAGGGACTTTATGAAGGAAAGCAGAAAGGACTCTGTAGACCTGAAATACCCCTTTATATATAGAGATATATATAGGAAAAGATTGGACTGGTGGTGAGGCCCTGGGCAGGTTGCTCAGAGAAGCTCTGGCTGCCCCATCCCTGGAAGTGTCCAAGGCCAGGCTTGGAGCACCCTGGGATATTGAAAAATGTCCCTGTCCATGGCAAGGGGTGGAATGAGATGATCTTTAAGGCCCCTTTGAACCCAAACCATTCCAGGATTCTATGATTCTGTGACTGACATCATTATTTGTGACTGGTGACATCGCTCTGCACAGATGAGATGGGGGCTGGAGACTGGACCTGGGGCAGTGGTCAGGACCCTGCCTGGACCCTGACAACACAAGCCCATATTTATCCTTTTGGTGCCTCTTCAGTCCCACCCACACCAAAATATTGAGCCTCTTATGGGAAAAAAAACAAAAAAAAAGACAATACAGGGACATGAAACTGCTCCTGGGACAGTCCCTGTGCTGATTCAGAGCTAAGCCCAGACCCACATCGTGGAAGTGACGTGTTCCACGTCTTTTCCAGTAACACACAGATGTCAGAGAGACACAAGTCTGGTGCTGTGTTTACCCACCTTCCTCCATCAATACAAATGGCTCAGACAAAATAGATTCATGTCTAATAAAAGGAGCCATCTACTTTATTATCCTTTCATAGAAAAACAGCCTAAACATGAATGATTAAGCCACGTTGCTTTAATGAGACGTGGAAATTAGCTGTCACTGCCAAAACACAACTCCTTCTCTCAACCTCCTGTTCTGATTACAAGAATGGTAATTTGCCAGCTCCCAGCTTCCTGTTATTAAGCCAATTGTTACATTTTCATAAATATTTGAGACAGTAATTTAAATCCATGAGGTTGACATTCACCCAGCAAGGATGATTGTCACCTTTTCCTCCTCCTTCTCTTCCTCCTCCTTTCCTGGGTTTACAGACCCTCCAGTCTTTGAGCACTGTGGGAATTCCTGCCATGAGGAGCTGCAGGAGCCCCCTGGCACCAGAGGCAACCAGAAGAAGGAATCAGCCCCAATATTTCCTGGAGGAAATGATGCCACATCACAAGCCTTGTTCTTTCCTTAGAAAAAAACCCAACATTTATTCTCTGAAAGAGACAGTCTTTTTAAAGGAAAAACCTTGCAGAACAATGCAACAAGTTGGTTGATAAGAGCACCAAGGTGGTGGCTTTGATCCCTATATGGGGCATTTCTTTCAGACTTGGACTTGATGATTCTTGGGGGTCCCTTCCAACTCAGGATATTCCCTGATTCTGTAAATAAATACGATTCCTGCATGTTATGAAATCTATTGAAAGAGAGAACAACTACAATAAAAAAGGGCTTTGCATGCCTGGTTTATCTAGGGCAAAGTCACCCTTGCAAAGAGAAATATGGGGTTTTGGGGTGTTTTTATAAAAGCCTGTCACCATTCTGTCTAAATATTACAGGAGAAGTTTTCAAACACATAAATAGTTCAGCTTCCAACTCCCACCAGCTCTCCAAGGGAGATGACCATGAAATTGCCCTTTGTACAGTGAAAATCATTCCTGCCCATACTGTGCTATTAGGTTACCCACATGGGCTTCTTCTGTTGACCCCAAACCCCCAGGGAGCTCGTGTTCCCAGCTGCTGGCAGGGCTGGCACTTGGATAAGAGATAACATCACCAGTGCCTTTGCACCCTGCGTGTTTCACTGTTTCTTTTGTATGACATGCATTTTTTTCAGGGTCAGATGTCTGTATTTCTGTGGAGAGGGAGATATATATAGAGATAGACAGATATAGATATATTTGTCCAACATTCTTACAGCAACACCGCATTGGAAATGTGTGACAGGCAGGATCTATGTTTTAAACTCTCTCTTCTGTCACTGATGGCAAAGTTAATGTTTCCTAATGCATTTCATTAAGTTGTCCACATAAGAAATCTCACTGCTTCCTGCTTTGATTCCTCTTGCATTTAATTTCCTACCACAGTCCATATTCTGTCTCTTCATTTTAGGGAAATATGGATTATGTGAAATTTATTGTCCAAATGAAGCCTACTGAATATTTTCCTGCAAGTGAGGGAATTCCCTGTTGGTTTGTCTCTGTGAGGAAGCTACAGGCAGAGGTACACACAGTTCCTTTCACAGCTATAAAACATTGTTGTTTACAGAGGTATATTCCCCCAGACCTCTGCTGTATTAATCATTGCTCCCGACCCAGAATGTTTATTCTAAAAAACAACCACTACCGACCACATCTCCCCTCTGGGATGAGATATTAAAGGATGGATGTGATGGAGAGGGCCAGGACTCCATCCCAGGAGCTCCTCATCCTCTCAGCTGCCTTACAAGACACACCCAGCAGCCAGGCTGGGGCTGTGATCGAAGCCCATCGATCACCTCCTTCCCAAAACCCTGGCTTGGCTATAACTGACGTGGCAGGGCTGTTTGTTTATTCTCCTGAACAGATGTTTGAGCAGAGGCTCCCCAACCTCCAATAAAATATCGTAGACAACTGTGAAGTTTGCTAACCCCTCGTTAAAGCAATCTCCTTGAAGTCCTTAACTCACCAGAAGATAAACTGCACCAACGTGGAGCACTCCCACTCTCAAGGACAGAGAGCCATTCCCACCAGCAAACACAGACCATAAACTTCTGCACTGGAAATCATTCTGTCTCTGCTTTAGATCAATGCCATTAAAACAAAGGCAGATGGAATATTTTACTCTTATCTGGGGCAGTGCTTAATTGCCTTTCTGATTGCTCACATTGCCGGCTCCTCTCTTCCCTTCCTGCCTCATGGAGTGGCTGTCACAGGGTGGTGGCAGGGAGTCTTGGGACACCCATCTGTGCATCCACAGCCTGGGATTCAGCCTGTGCATGGCACACCAGCACTGCAGGGCCAGCACTCATAGCACAACCTGCAGAAGTGGCTCTCCTTGCAAAAGCAGCAAATTGATGCAGGGACAATGCTCCCATTCCCACCCCAGCAAGTTTGGCAGCATTTCCTTGTTCTCCACGTGCTCTCTGCCCACCATGGTTATGGTCAGCCTCAGCCCATCCAAGAGGAGAGGGCAGGAGCTGACAGACAGGGCTGAGATCCATGGGCACAGAGCTGGAACACCACAGGGGACAAGAAGTGGGGAAGAGAACAGGCTGACCATGGCAGCAGCACATGAACATCACCTGAGGACAGGGTGATCAGGTTGGACACTAGTAGTGGCTGACCAGCTCTTTCTTTTTCCCCAAGGCACAATATTTCTGTAAATGTGCATAGGTCAATGTACAGTTTACATTTAATTTTTGACACCATTCCCGCAGGTTTTCATCTCCTGGTCCATTCTCCCTCCAGCCGCACCCTTCCAGGAATTCACATTGCACACATTTCTGCAAAGGGAATTAATGGCTTCTCTTTAAAGCTATGGGAGAGGAATGCCCTTTCTATTAATGCTTATCGTTGTGTACTGCTTCTATAAAGATTTCTTGTAAACCCAGAAGAATGTCCTGAGCAGTGCTGGAGGCTGAATTGCCCAAGATGTTCAGTGGCCAGACGCCTGAACATGCACAATTTTAAAAACAAAGAGAACACTAAATATCAGATCAAATATTCAGTTGGCTCAGGGCAGTGTTTTTTCCATGCTACCCATTGTACAGCACTGGGGTTGTGATTTCTTTTTGTTTTCTTTGTAAATAAATCCTCATAACGACTTTCCCGTATCTGATTCCAGCAAAACTGATGTCACAGGCGACAGCAATGACTCAGCATGGTGAGGTCCCTAGCCCATGTCTGAAGCTTGTCTGTGCCAAGGGACCTCATGAAATGTCCCCTTCTTTCTCGAGGAAATGGGGGAGACAGGCCATGCTCAGGGCAGCTCCCAACAAGGAGCCAGGACATGGCCGAGCTGAGCATCCAGAGAGCAGAGGGTGAGCACACACAACAGTCAGAACCTTTCTCTTCCATCACATCATTTCCTGAAAGCCATCCCTTCTCCAGAGATGTCACCAGGCCAGCAGGAGCATCATAACAGTGCATGGGATCCACACATGCCAAGCAGATCTCTGTCACCAAAATGTGCGAGCTGTTGTCACCTGGGCTCTGGTAGCAGCTCCCTCAGCTGGTGTCGGATTGTCAGATGTTATATGGATTTTAATATTTTAATAAAGCTGTCCTCCACTTGCAAGAGCCCCTTGAGAGAGATACAAAGCCCAGTGCAGATGCTCCACAGTGTCTGGCTTGACTGGTGGAAGGTTTTTCTCTTTTGCAAAGTCAGTCTTCCATGCTTTCGGTTGTGTTAATAGTATTTGATAATATATAGTGTAGGAAAGATGGAGCTTCTATATCCCAGACAACAGACTCCATAAATGCATTTCTAAAATAATTCAGTGAGAGATCATCTGTTACACTTGTGCATGATGAGAGGGAAATTGTCCAAAATTTGTATTCTAATGGGGAAAAATAATCCTTGGAAGCAGAGAGAACGAATCTGCTGGCCAAGAGACCCCAGAAATCTTTGAGTGTTTCACAGGCTGTAACTGATACTGAGACTTTTGGGCAAATGGACAAAGAGATTCCTGAAGGCAGACCTCTCTCAAGCCCTTAAATGCACTTTTTTTATTTTGTGAAGAGACATCCATAATGTTTTGGTGGAGGAGGTTGCTGGCCTGTCAAAGCTTTGGGAGGTTATTTAACTTCTTCCAGTCTCAGTCCTGGACTTCACGGTCTTCTGTCTTTATTTCTAATGAATTTCTCTCTCAGCTCTAAAATGTCTGGTTCCCATTCCAAGGATGTCATTTGACTTCTCCTGCAGGAGGACTGACTATATCCATGATTTTTCTGCAGCCAGAACTTACAGGCACTTTAACTTCTATTCAAAGCAAACTCTGGGCTCTCTGTACATGTTGGGGTCAAACTCCAGCAAAGCCAAGTGCCTTCAAGGCCTGCATGAGGTCAGGCCCCTTGTCATTTTGATGCTTATACAACACTGAAAATGAAGTGTTCTTCCTCTTTTAAAAAATCAGAGCAGAAGGAGAGAAAGCTCTTACTGCTCAGAACACATTATATGGAAATTTAAGTGTGCTTGTGCCTGCAGTTTAGAGGTTGAAACCTCTGGGCTGGCTGAGTAAGAGGGGTGTGAAGGGATGCCCATTATCAGGATGGATGATAAGGTCCAGAGTTGGTTTTAAACCTTACAAATAAACCCCATTCATATCCCTTTTCTCTACTTGTTCTCCTAATAGGAGTGAAGAGAATAATTTTCATCATTTCTTTACCCCAGAAAGCTTCTCCCACAGCAATGCTCCCCTCCAACACCTCTACACCCCAACACTGTGACTGTGTCTCACCAGTGAAACATTTTGATGAATTCCCATCCCTAAATCCCTCTAGCTCTTGGATTTACTCTAGGTTTTCAAATGACTGCATTCCTCTGGATGAAGCTCTGAGCACTGCCAATCCTCATTTCCCTTGGTAGCCAGGGTTCATTCATGTTCCATGAACAAGCCTTATTAGACCAGAGCTGAGTTGCTGCTTAACAAAAAAGGAGAGGAAGAAGGGACGGGTCTAAATTTGTGTACTTAAGCAGCAGAGCTGGGCTGAGAGATAAATAAACCCTTGAATCACGGTGCTGTGCTGTTGCCAGAGTGATCCATCTCTCCTTTGAAAGTTGTGTCTGCGAGGAAATGACCAATAATTTTCCACAGGCAGACACACCGGAGTGAGTAACTTGGAGGACGTCAGGATTTTCGGTATTCCCATCCTTCCGGAAAGCTGCAGCCAAATCCTCACTGAGCACAAAGAAAGCATCTCCCTCCTGGAAACCTGACTGAGGACTGGAGAGCACTGTCAGTAAATCATGAGTAAAGGGCCCAAAACGATGTGCAGGGATCCAGCAGGGTTCCAGCAGGATTCCAGCAGGGATCCAGCAGGGTTCCAGCAGGGATTCAGCAGGATTACAGCAGGGATCCAGCAGGATTCCAGCAGGGTTCCAGAAGAGATCCAGCAGGGTTCCAGGAGGGTTCCAGGAGGGATCCAGAAGGATTCCAGCAGGGATTCCAGAAGAGTTCCAGCAGAGTTCTAGCAGGATTCCAGCAGGATTCCAGCAGGGTTCCAGCAGAGTTCCAGCAGGGTTCCAGCAGGGTTCCAGCAGGGATTCCAGCAGGGATCCAGGAGGGATCCAGGAGGGATCCAGGAGGATACCAGCAGCGATTCAGTAGGGTTCCAACAGGGATCCAGCATGGCTCCAGCAGGGATCCAGCAGGGTTCCAGCAGGGTTCCAGCAGGATTCCAGCAGGGATCCTGTAGGATTCCAGCAGGGTTTAGCAGGATTCCAGAAGGGTTCCACCAGGGTTCCAGCAGGATTCCAGCAGGATTCCAACAGGGTTCCAGCAGGATTCCAGCAGGATTCCAGCAGGATTCCAGCAGGGTTCCAGCAGAGTTCCAGCAGAGTTCCAACAGGGATCCAGCAGGGTTCCAGCAGAGTTCCAGCAGGGATCCAGCAGGATTCCAGCAGGGATCCAGCCAGATTTGGGCTCACCTGGCCTGCAGCCACATAGAGGTCACCGACAGTGGCCAGCGAGGTGTGCCACTGAGTTTGGCTGTGATTCCCACCCCAGGCTCATTGTAGTGGCTCCAGGAGCTGGGGCTCCATTCATCAGCACAACAGTGGAAATACAAAATGCAGATCCTTATAATGGGCACCATGAGAGGAAGCTCTCAGGAGAAACTCAGCAAAGGGAGTCATCAGCACTTTGCAGCTCCATGTAGGACAAAAAACATGGGGAAAAATAAACAAATACAGCCAAATCCTGCTTGAAGGTCTCAGATCAAATGAAGTCACTTCCAGAAAAACCTTGAGGAGCACTGTGCTCATGGAACTCATGGGTCTGTGCTGTGATTACAGCCTGCAGCAGACTCCTGAGGGACAGGAGAGCCTGGTGCCCTGCCCAGGGTGGGACAGGGCAATGGGGTGGCAGAGTCCCTGCATGGTATCTTCTCCGATGTCCCCAGGCTGAGCAGGGCCTGGGGTGCTTGCTGAGGGCAGGGCCCTGCACATCCCCACCTGGGAAACCTTTCCAACACAAGAGATCTCTGCATCTTGAAGGATGTGCTCATTACCTGTTGGACCAAGTTGATCATTAGTCACAATTTTTTCCCACTAAGCTTTCCCAAACCTCACTTCCCCCAGATTTATTTTACCTTCCTTTCACACCCTGGCTTTTTCAGGCTAATTTATTTTCACTGCTGCCATCACCCCAGTGGCTGTTGCCTGTGAAGCACTGCATTTGTATAAAACCTCGTTGGTGAAACACTCTTCAAGGCAAGGAAGCAGCATCCTGCAAAACAAGCAGCCTCTCCATGATGTGCTTAGTGCCTCCAAAAACTCCTGCATGGCAGATTGGGAGGTTTTATTGTGCAATTATTGCTGAATGCTAAACATAAGCTGTATTATGGGGCTTTGTGCTCATCCTGAGAGGTAAACCAGGAGAACTAGCTACAGATTTGGATTTTGAGATGCTCTAAGTAGAATAACCCTTTTTTATTCTTTTAAAGAGCAGAAGGGCTGAGATCTGGCCATGGCTCTGTCAGCTCCTTGGTGCCTGTGGGGTTGTTGAGCCTGGAGAAAAGGAGGCTCAGGAGAGACCTTTTCACTCTTCAAAACTCCATGGCAGGTGGGAGACAGGCTCTGTTCCCAGGGAACAAGGGACAGGACAAAAGGAAATGGCCTCAAGCTGTCCCAGGGGAGGCTCAGGTTGAACATCAGCGAGAATTTCTTCACTGAAAGGGTGGTCAGGCACTGGAAGAGGCTGCCCAGGTCGGTGGTGGAGTCCCCACCCCTGGAAGTGTTCAGTGAACTCCTGGACATGGCACTCCGTGCTCTGCTGTGGTTGGCAAGCTGGAGATCAGTCAAAGGTTGGACTCGATGATCCTGGAGGTCTTTTCCAGCCTGAAGGATTCTGTGATTCCAGGATTCTGTGGCCCAGGGAGCTGGCAGGAGCTGCCATCCCTTGCAGTCAGCTGCAGCCTGGGAAGGGCTCCCTGCACTGGCCCAGGCTGCGAAATAAAAGAACCACTTTCCTCAGGAATATTTCACAGGAAGGAGAGATGTTGGCTCAAAATCTATTATTTTCTTTGGTGAGAACTGTTGTAAATTTCTGCAGAGACTGTCAACATTGAGAATCCAATTTCCCTGAGATAAGCCCATTTTGGCAGGGGATTTTGTCTCTCTATTCTTAGCATCAACAGTCATTATTCAGATTTTTGAAAGACTTTGACCATTTTCTTCCTTCTTTAACTTCAGTTTTGCAGCTAGACCAGACTTCCCTCTTCCCACACCTAGCAAAATTCATGGGTGGGCTGAGAAGAACCATGTAGTTTATCATGTTACATCTTCCTTAAACCCTCTTTTCTAAAACTCCAGTGAACCATAAGCAGGTACCTCACACAGAGCTAAACTTTGCAGAAAGCGAATGAAAGCCAGGCAGGAGGAGGGAGCTGTCTCAGGGGGGTCAGTCCTACCAAAGCCTACTCTGGCTTGGCAAGGAGCACATCCTTATTAATGCTGGTTGTAATAACATCCTTCAGCTGGTTCATGCCTGCAGCAGGTGAAGTCTGCTGGATGAAGGCTTTGCCTTGGAAAGCTTCCTCTGTTGTTCCTTTATTTCAGTTCCCATTTTCAGGAAGGATGCAGAGCCTGTCCTCCTTCTCAAGCTCTCCTTTGGTGCTCCTGCTTCCTTCCCATGGCTTGCCTTGGGCTCCTGCTTGATAGCAAGATGTTAAGAATCATCATCAACAGAAAAACAGTGCTCTCTTTTATTTTATTTACACAGCTGCCATGAATTCTGTTATGCCTAAATCCTCTGTCTCTTCCTCTCTCAGTGGGCTGGAGAGAGAAGAATGGGCTTTCTAGTATTTGTGTTTACTTTTATTGCTCTTTAAAATATTTTATGGCCTTTTAACAGAGTGGCACAATAATATTAAAATAACTTAAAAAAAATAAATTTACAGAAAATGTATTAAAGCATCATAGAAATGGATTTAACACTTCAAATACCCTTTCAAAGTGGCACCATGTCCTTGCTTTGAAGCAAAGCAATAAATTTGCTTTGTAATTCTTTATTGGAGGTTTTATTGGAAATTAGAGTGCATGTACTAAACAAAATGTCAGCTTATCTACACCCAGTTATTTGCCTAAATTGGATATAAGACAACATATTGTCCATTACAATGTGATTTAGATTACAGTAGCCAACAAAGATTCAGTCACGGTCCAGCCCATGCTTAGTGTCTGTCAGTCTGGATTAAAAGTCAGTTTTACTCTCAAAAATATGTAGACAACTGGTGTCAAATGGAAAAATAGAGATTTGCTTTAGGTTGTGCAGCAAGGCTGTGGCTGATGAGCATCTCTTGGGTACACCCAGCTCTGTCCCCCTGGCGTGGCAGAGCATTCCTTTCACAAGAGCCCCAGCAGATTATCCCCAGCAAAAGTTGTGATATGCTGATAGCCTTATCTGGCTGGTGGCTGGAATTAAAACAATGCAGTGCACTCATGCAGGCTTTTATCAGGGAGCAGACAAAACAAGGGGGATGGAGGAGCAGGCAGAGGGCTGGTGAATGGGAGGCTTCCACCTCAGGGCAGGCACAGGAAGGCAGAAGGTGGATGCTGTGTTCTAAAAGTAGCCACAGATGCACTTTTTTACTGGTTTTGTGCTGAATGATGTCCTGAGGAGCAGTGGGAGCCATCAGCATCTCAGGGGACGAGGCCAGGCTGGGTACCTCAGCAACACAGTGGGTACTGCTGTGCAGGCTGCACAGAGACTCTCATTCCTCCTCATCAAGGAGCAGAACCCAGACAAACCCCTTGGCTTGCTCAGCACTGATCGTTTTCCTTCCCATTCCCTTTGCTTTTGCCAAACTCATTGAGAAACTGGTGAATTAAAAAGTGGGGAAGGATGACTATGCCAGCATGTGTTGTTTCCATGACATAAATAATTTCTGTTCCAAAGGTCACTGCCACAGAGGAGTCATGGGTGGGATGAGAACAAATGGTAATTATGGCACTTGACAAGCTCCCAGCAGCCCAGAGAGATAAATCTGCTGCCTGCTCCTACTTGAACTTGCGGCATCCTGGATTTCAGGAGCTTCCACTCTCCTGCATGATCCAACAAACATCCTCTCAGGATCTCCGGTGAATAAATAACTCTCTGAAATGTCTCTTCCCTGTCCCTGTGGTGGCACCCATCCCAAGGAGGGCCTGCCTGTCCCTTTGGCATCGTGTAAACACGCACAGCACAATCCAGAGCTGCTTTTTCCTCGACTAGCAGCGTAATCAGTTCTTCAAAGGGCCAACTCCCCATGCCTGAGTTCATCAAGCTGTCACTCAAGAAAGTCAAATCTCCGGGCAGCTCTCATGGGCTCTCCAGCTTCCCACAGCTTCTGGGCTCCAACAGGAGCTGTTTGACCCAGCTGGCTGCAGGAGGGCATGGTTTTGTGCCGATAAACAGCCCTGTGTGCAGGGTCAGCTCCTTCAGCCACCCTCAGCTCCCTTTGAAGCCTGGGGTGGAGCGAGCTCGGCATCGCGGCCGTGGGGCGAGGGAAAGGGGTTTGCTGTGCTCAAGGGCTTTTCTCCTGGGGCTTTTTCTTGTTTGCTGCAAAGCCTGGCTCTCAGGACAGAACAGGGGTTTGTTTAACTGGAACCAGGGGCAGGTTTTGCTTTGAAGGTGCCCTTTCCAGTAGAGATTAGAGCCAGGCTCCTCAGTGGTGTAAATCAACGGTGCTCCTACAAAGTCATGTGTTACCGGTCAAAATCTGCCTGGTTCACCTCCCCGAGCAGCTGTCCCTCTGGCCAGAATCAGAAACACTCAAAAAACACTGGCTTTGTCCTACCATGCTGGCAATACCCAGATTAAGTTATAAATTTGGTACTAAAAACCCATTGTCATGTCCCAGCCACGCAGGGTGAACACAACCTCGCACTACAAGGTAACAGAAGGAGATTAAATATTATAACCAAATCAGTTACAGATTTATTCCATAAACTTCTCGTGATTTCATTGTATTTTTCCCTCCTTTGATGAATGGATTTTCCCAAGTCTGACAGATTTATTTTTTGTGGCAGGTACTTTTTTTCTGTTGCCACGCTTTATACCGGTTTTCCATTAAATCCTAAGGAGCAAGATGAGGTGAGAAATAAATTTGCTTGTAACTGCAATTTGATTTAGGTCCATTTAGTTCTTATTTGAGAACTTCTTTTGAACAACACAAGGACTCTGTTTCCAAGGTCTTTGTATGCCTGTTTGGAAACACTGGTGTTCTTAGCAAAGGGAAAAAAATCAGAGAGAAATTATTGGATCTGCAAATGGCATTTAAAAAAATATTATTACAAAAAAAAAAAAAAAAGAACCTGTTTTAAGAATTACCTTTAAATGGGAGATTTTCTGAAAGATTGTGGAATATTTACATGTAGTTAAAAAGGTGTTCTTGTAAAGACCTGTGGAGTATTTATTCATTACCAAGAAGAATTTCACGCAATGTACTCAGGCAGCCTTTAGGTTTCCTCAGATTTCTTTGGAGATTTCCAAACCTATAAATGCTGTAAATATGATCAGACATTGCTCTGTCTGAATTCTGTTACACTGACACTTTCTTTTTCCTTAAAAAAAAAATACAATCCATGGTTTATTTCACTCGACCCATATTTGATATTTAAGGAAATTAAACAAATCTCACGTTTAGCCTCCCAAAATAATACAGGGTGTCCATTAACATGTGTTAAAATTAATGAAAGCTTGGTGGTGAACATATAAATAGCACAGCTGCCAGGCTGTTTTGTAAAACTAGAGTTGAGCTCTCCCTGCTGTAAAGTGTTCAGAGCAAATCCTCAGCAATGATTTCTGTTGCTATTTCTTTTGTTGTTCCTGCTTTTTGGGCTGCTTGTTTCACACTGCAGCAGTGCTGCATCAGTACCCTACAGCTCTGCAAAATTGTTTGCTGGGTTCTCAGTGTTTCTGCATTTATCCCTGTGGGGAAACACCAGGTCCTTGTGTCTCTGCACATTTGCACAACAATGTGCTGGTGATCCTCCTTGGGAGTCCCTTCCAACTCAGGATATTTTATAGTTCCATGAATATCTTGGTATAATTTCACTGTGTTGAGTAGGGAGAATTCCAGTAGACAGCCCAAAGAGTGAACTTAGGCATCAAGTTAAAAGGAAAAAAATAATAATCTAACACTTCTGAACATCCCTAACCAGGATTTTGGATCCTTGTTCCTTATCCTTCCTTTCCCCCTATTATTAGAGTTCCTAATTTCTTTTTCCCTAGGACAGCAGCTCTCTCCCATTCCCACCTCCACCAGTTTTTATGGGCCTGACCATAATTACATGGCACTGCTCTGTGGTTCCCCAGCAGCAGGTTTCTTACCCATTGGCTTATGACTGGCTTTTCTAGCAAAAATGACATTAGAATATGGCCCTCTGTGTTGTGTTGCTCTGTCCTTAAACAAAAAAACAGGGCACCACCAACATGAGCTTAACAAAACCATCATAAAGCAGCCTTACCCCAAATCAACCCCACGCCCTGGCTCCAGATAAAAACACCTTAAAGCAAATCTGTGATTAAAAAACTCCTGCAACCATGAGGTTCAGGACACCCGACTTCCCTCATCAATCTATGAAGTGAAAGCCAAAATTTTGAGGCATTATCCAGATAAAAGATCCTTCTTCCCATCAGGAAATTAAAATATTAAATAGGATCTTCCACGAGGGCAGGAAGTTAATACATCCCCCAACTGAAGAAATTACACCTTATAAACAAACAGCCAGCAGCAGTGAGTGTGAGTTTTGTGCAGAAAGCATCAGTGCAGCTCAAGCAAGGACATGCATCCCCCACAACAGAGGTGTTCATCTAGAAACATTTTCCTAACCCGTTCCCCCCCACTCCAATTAAGATTTTTTTTCCATCAGCCCTTACCAGAAAGCATCAAAACCTTATTCCAAAATCCACTGACATCATAGGAAGCCTTTCCAAAGGCTAATGGGCTTTGGGATCAGGCCCTCAGTTTTCATTCCAAGCCTTCACAACAGTGAGCTGAAATCAGCCCATGCGCTCCCAAGAAGATTTTCCAACATTACGTTGGTTTGGGACCAGCTCCTCCCCACGTGGTGGGCTTGATGTGAAGCCCATTTAAATCCCATCAGTCACTACAAAGAGGGTGGGAGAAGGGCCAGGCTGGCCTTACAGCCGGAATTCACCTTACAGCTGCTCCTACCAGCAGGGTTTAGGGGAGGCACACCCATGCCAGGAAGATGCCAAAGAAGCAGTGCCAGTGGCACCACGCTAGGATGGAAACAGTGGTGAGGCTGAGAAGTTGGCATGGAAAAGAGTGGGAAAAACCGTGGAAGAAACATCACAGAGGGTCTCTGCTCTGCACAGCAGCTTTGCCACTTTTCAGGTTGCGCAACCACAGCGTACCTAAATATTTCTCTGCCTGCCTTTTGGTTGTATTCATCTACCCAGTGTTGGACATTAATCTTTGCTTAATTGACCAGAAGACAGCAGATCCATGTGAATATGATCCTAATTAGCTCACTTCAGGTTGCACATTGATTTTCTGTGTGTTGCCTTTTGGAGCTGTGGAGCAGCTTGTTTTTTGAGGAGAACATAAAAGAGAGAGGGGCAGGGGGGGTGTTAGTTACAGCTATAAATTTTACAGTTCACTGGAAACCACATTAAATGGCAACATCAGTTTATAGATCAACTCTGCAACTGCTTGGTCGTTAAAGCGGTGGTGGCAGATTATTGTGTTGTAGCCCTGTAAAATATGGGCACCGTATTTGCTGGGAGAGGGCTTGAAAAGAACAATAAAAGTCTCCAGTGTCTTTGATTCCTCATTTTTCTTGCATTGCAGGGAACAACATGATCTGATCTGTGTGTGCTTTTCAGGGGAGAGATTTGCCAGGCTTTTCTTTTACACCCAAAGCTGGTGAGTCTTCCTGATTTAAGGTTACACCAGCTCTGCATCACTCTTGGACTGACCCAGATGTGGAGGATATGGACACACCACTCTGAACCTGCTTCCAGGGGCAGAATTTTCCAGATTCCCAGTGCCACTGAGCAGTGCTTCCAGCTCACAGCAGCGCCCGTGCTTGGCTGACCCTTCTGAGACACGGAGCACCACATGCCTCTCTTCCAGATCAGCCAGACCTGAGGACAAAATCCATGTGCAAAAATAAAACTTGGAAGTGATTAAAAAAAATGGAATCTCTTCCCAGACAGTGCCTAATCACTGCCTGTCTTCTGAAAATGTAGACATTTATTTTGGACTATGAAGAGCTTCTTTCAAGTGTTTGGCCACTGCTAAAGACACTGAGCTCGCTGGAAAATTCCAGCCACAATGTGCTGCCTGGTGACCAATAAATTTTGCATTGATATGTTCCTTCCTTGTTGGAATTGGAGTGCTGTTTGCAGGACTGGTGAGGTGTTTGGTAGAGGAATTAGGGTTAATGGTCACATTTTGATCCACATATGGCACAAAGTCTCTCCCCACCAAGACACAATAAATGCTGCTTCACCATAGGCCTGGTTGTTTAGAAAGCTTTTCTTTAGAACAGGGAGATTTCCAGCTTGAAAATGCAATATTGTCAGGGGAAATGAATTACTTACTGCACAGTAGACAAATGGGAATTCTCTCACATACTCACTAAGAAGTTAATTGTGTGAAATGAAACATTTTACAGAATGCTACTGCTACCACTCACCACTGTGCAGAATTTCTCTGGATGAAATCCCAGGGGCTTTGTGGAGGATAACCCAGGATGAGATGTGGCACATGGCTGTCATGAGCCGCTGTGGTAGGTCCAGTTGGAGATAGGAAACCAAACAGAACCCCCCCATGTTTGCTGCTGATACAGGATTTAAGCTGAGTGGGTGTAAGGCTTCTGGCTGTCTTTTTTTTTGCCTATAAAGACTGGGCCACTCAAGCCATGGGTAAAGAGGAAGAAGAAGAAGAAGTGCTCAAATGAATCGAGTCCAGGTTGGGGATGATGGCAGCAAACCCTTTTTTGTGGAGTCAGTCAATGGGATTGACCTTCCCAGACACTTTCTTGGGACCAGCCAATATTCTGGGCAGGTTTTTTGGTGATTTCCACGTGGCTGCATGTGAGACCTGAGTGCACTTTAGGCTCTAGAGCCACAAGAGCAGCAGAGAGCTTTCAAGGAGGTGTGAAGAATCTTTTCCGTCCCCTCCCTGTGAGCAACAAGAGCTTTTGTTGCCTTCATCTCAACAAGTGGTGCAGTCTTGTGAATGCTAAATCTACTTTAAAAATAACATAAACAGAATTTAGTAAAAGTGACAGAGTACACGGCGGTCCTGTCAAGTTTGTTTGGTTGCTTCCTAATGAACAGGGTTGGGAAGGCTGTTAGTAACTCAGCCAGTTTCACAGTTGTGATTTCCATCAGAAAGAAAGGAAAAAGGAAAGCTGTTGTTTATCTAATGCAAAGGGAAAGGGCAGTGTGTCTCTGTGTATACTAACATTACATAATCTGACTGCTCTGAACTAAAGAATTGGGAGTTTCCATTATTTTTAGGATTTTTTTTTTAATGTGAGGGAGCTTTCTTGGCCAAGGGGAGCATGAAGACTGAATATTTCCCTCTTCCACCAGGCTGCATCCTATTTACAGCACTCTGGCACATTCTGCTGCTCTAACCCAGCCCCAGATCCATTTTGCTGCCACAGAAAATGCTGGTTTCTGTAAGATGTCACAGTCGTGGTGCTGGGCAGGCTCACGGTGGGAGGATGTGTAGCATGCCATCAGTGCTTTGATATTCCATCAGGGGATCCCCAGGGACTTCTGTCAGTGGGACAAGGATGAAAGATCTGTCAGGAGCTCGTCTCAGGCAGGGTGGTGGCACAGGTCAAGGCGTGCTGTGCTGTCCTGCTGCAAAGAAAGTCACTCCAGGCCTCTGGAGACGAGCAGCTCAGCGTCTCTTTGATGACAAATGCTTAAGATCATCTGTGTACCTCAATCCTGTCATCATTTGGGTGTTGTTCTGTTTACTGCCCTGCTTTGAAAAATAAAGACCTCCTCAGGAAAAGGTTGCAACACGCCCCGAGAAAGACATTATTTTCAGCTTAAAATTTCCTATGTCCCCAGCTAAAAATGTGGATCAGAGATAAAGGCTGACATGTTCTCACCATTTGTCTCTTTGGCAGAAGGAAAAGAGGGGTCACCCAGCCCTGGCTCTGACGTACAGGATGCCACTTGAGCTGTCACACTTGATAACTTCAACTTGAACTCGTCCCCTTGTGCAAGTGGGGCTGATTTATAACCTTGCCACACAGACCTTGGGGGATCTTCTGTGTGGTAAGGAGCTGCCCTGCTGTCCCAGCATTAAACAAGGCTTTTCTTGCCATTGCTGAGCACCAGGGACCAGGGTGTTAAGGTTAGAGGGTCCCCAGGATGCACAAAGCGTGGCTCAAACAGGGTATCCCTGTGACAGAGGAGCTGGATGGGCTTTGGTGCTGATTTGTAATGAAATTCCTAATTCATTGTATGGATTAAATCCTTCCAAATCCCAAAAGAAAACTGTAAAGTCAGACACTCAATTCACCTCTGCCATTAAAGTCAACACAAAAATGTCTTTATTTAAAAATCAAAACAAAAAATCAACAAACTTTGCAAACGTGGCAGGATGGTTGGAACTAAATTGCATTTAAGCTCCCTTGCCCAAATCATTAAGGAAAAAAATTATTATATAAAACCCCACAATTGCTACTAAAATCTGAGGGAGTGCTGTCTAAACTCCAGTGTCTTGGGATCTTTGTGATCTGACAGGTTCAGCAAGAGTCAGGGGGTTATTTGTGTCTCTGTGCAGCTTAGAGAGAGCTGAAATGAACAGGATAATGGGATAAAAAAAAAAAGCCTTTTTGTATGAGTCAGAGGAGAAACGTGTTCTTCACCCAAACTGCTCCAAATTTTGTTTGTTTTGGTTTTTTTTGGTATTTTTACTTCATATATTACACGTGATTTTATGTTACATGGCAGCAAAACAAATCTCTTTCAACATTTATTTGCTAAAGATGTGATTGGCTGGATTTGAGAGGGCACGAGGGAAAACAGATGAGATAACTGGAAAAAGCAGAAATTAGCTCTCATTCTTCAGATGAATCCAGCAAAAACAACACATCCTATGGGTTCCTGACGTGTTTAAAGACTCAGGGTGAGTTCATGTCTTCACTACCATGCAGAGCCCATCCCACAGCACTATTTCCACAGGATAATGAAGATTGAGGCAGGGCTTTGAGCGACAGCAACATGAGCTGGACAGTGAGTAGAAAGCAGTGAGTTATTCTGTAGGATGTGTCCTCATGGGCTTTATCCTCCTCTGGCAGGATGTGCCACACACCAATTCACTCTGGCACTCAAAAAAAAATCCCGGAGTGCAGAGAAACATCCACTGAAAAAAAAAAAAAGAAAGCCACCAAACTTCCTGCCTCCCACAAGTTCCTTGACCATCCCACCCTGGCGAGTTCTGCTGCAGCTGCTAAATCTAAAAAGTGCCTGTGTTTGTGATTGTTTGGGTTTTTGGAAGAGGAACAAGTGGCTGCCCCAGCTCATGCACACAGATGGCTCTGGGCAGCCTGACAGGTTGTACATCTGTGTTTGCAGTGCCAAGAGCTTGGCACTTACATTTTTGGCACCTTGCTCGGTGGTTTGGAGCAGATGATGTTGTCCAGCACCCCATCCTTCCACCCCAGAGCTGCACATGCAGCTGAGATACTGTCAGAGGTACACTTGGACATTCTACCCTTTTACTTTATAGGGAAAATATGTTCTGAATTGTTTGAGTAAGGAGGGGGAAAAAGCCTCATCCGTGCTTTCCTGGCTGGATTCTGCCTCTCAGCTCCTTGTTTTGACTATATTTTCCCCCCATCTTTCATTTGCCCCTTTCAACTAAGAACACATGCAGAGGTTATTTGGAATTGTTATGTGTGTCTTATATCAGAGTGATTAATTATTCAGAAATGTTCTGTTTAAAATAAAACTCCCTTACAATGCTTGGGCTGTATGAAGACAGCTTAGAGCTGGCACAAATGAGAGTTATTCCCACTTTAAAAGGCTATTAATAGTGCCAAAGAAACACAAAGGAGACCCTTAGCACCTATGTACTTATTATTCATCACATCCATGCTTATTATATAGGTATGCATGAGATAAATAGACAGAAATTTGCTCAGCACAATGTTCAGGCTGTGCCAAAGAAATAAAAATTCCCTCTCTGGAGAGCCCAACTGTGAAGGCAAAGAGGGGCTAGCAATGAAATCACAGATTACAATCACTCTAAATGGCTTCTCTGAGCAGGGAGATGAGCTGGCCTGTTTTCCCTGATGTGCATGACCTTATAAATTAAAGAGGCATGAACCAGATGCCAAGGATGTGAGCCAAAGCTGATAAAAGCCAGTGGGAGTCCTGCAGTGTCCACAGGCTTGGGAGCAGGTCTGTGATACCACGAGCTGTGTGAAAGGAGCTGCTGCAGCCTGGCATCCCCAAACTCCTCTGGGCACAGCTGAGAACTCATCCCTGGATCTGCACTCTGTGCCCTTAGCATCCTTCTGCAAGGGAACAGAGTCATTTCTGTGATATCTGCACTCTGCATTGCCCTCAGCATCCTTCTGTAAGCAAGCAGAGTCATTTCTGTGTTACCAACAGGCAGCACAGGTTAACCAGGGTGGCTTCTCCTTGTCTGGGATGCAAAAGTAACCTGGGATTAGCAGGGACTGTGAATGCCTGATTTCAGCTTGCTCTTCCTTCTGGAAGGAACCACTGTGTTAAAATAACCTCTGTGTAGTGTAGCTGGAAGAGAGTCATGCAGTGATTTCATCTCATATTTGTGTTGTAACTCCTCATGGTACAACGTGAGTATCTGAGGATCTGTTCCCCTCCTAAGTGCAAACCAGACCACGCCTAGCAAAGGCAAAAATACTCTTTAGCATTTACCAGGTGGCAGTTTATATTAACCAGATCCCCCTGAAATTCAACAGCCTCCACCTCATCACTTCCCAGGAAGTTGGTGAGCTATTAGATAAAAGCTCATTTCAGATATATTAATTTTCAGTAGGGATTTTCTAATAAATTCCTTCCATAAGAAAGGTATAGCTCGTTACAGAGTGCAGCTCAAAACACTCCTTGTGGGAGTAGGTAGCATTCCTTTCCTACTCATCCATGGAGATTTCCAGCCAAAAAACAAGGACAAACTAGCCAAAGTAAGGAGCTCACCCAAATAAAGTAATGTTGTGTCACTGGAAAACAGTGGAAAATGTTCTGGAAATACTCATGTCGTGTTCTCCAGCAGCAGAGTTTTTTCACTGAGGATGCTCCCAGTGACAAAGAGCCCATGAACAAATCTCTACTGGTTCCACCTTTTCCCTTTCTGCTGTGACCCCCAGCTACCAAGGTGTGAGCTTCTGGAGGTGGAAAGATGAGTAGAAATATATCTTAAGTCCTGGAGGGCAAAGAAAGTAATAATAATTACGGTTATTGCAAGAAGAGTTTGCTCCTTCCAACACATTGGGGTAAACCATGACCATTAAACCTGGCTGATCACTTTTTAGTCAGAGGAGCTCCCTGAATGTTTATGTAATTATGGGCAGAGATTATATTCCATCCTCCTCGTGCCACATTTGGTCTTCGAATTAAATCAGCGTTTTCCTCCTTTCCGCCGCTCTCCTCCATGTATTTATAGACAGGTATTGTGTTCACAGAGGTCATTCAGCAGCCTAGAGGTAGCACAGGTTTTGAGTTTCATTTTGTGAGAAGGTCACATATTCCCTGGGTTCTGGTTGTCCTTCCCCTGCACTTTTTCTGGCTGGGATTTCCCTGCCCTGGACAGTGCCCAGCAGTGCTGGGCTCTTATCGAGAGCTCCTGCAAATCCTTCCCTGCTCATCCCCCTTCCCAGGACCAGATCTGCTCTTCCCAACAAAAGCTGGTGCTCTGGAGTCACCCTGTGATTAATTAGCACAGCTGTGTCTTTTCCTCCTTTTTCATTTCCTTCTGGTGACCAAACTCCACCAGGCTGCCTGGCTCCCTGCTGCAGAAGCACAGCTCCAATTTGGGCTCAGTTCTTGCCATCCTGGAGCCTCTGGGAACCTGGCAGGAAAATTTGGTTCCCACAGGACTGGTAGTAAAGCAGGGGCTCGTCCTGCCTTTCCCCAGAGCTCCCTGAAACAGATGCAGTTCTGGAAAACAGTTGAGCCTGACAGATCTCCAGGCTGAGACAAAAAGCCATTTGGTCAGAGTATGATCATCCAGCTGTATTCAGGACACAGCTTGCTGATTTTATGGATACACATATATCTTTTAGGACTAGAAATCAGCCTTGTTTTTCTCTTCGTGTGTAATGTTTGACATATGATGTAAATTTACTTTTACAACGTACAGACATAAAAGCTACTGTGGCTTGGACGTAGAATTTATTGATTGTAGAAAACTGACTACCAGGTTTGTTGATTAAGATTTTTTTTTTATACAATGGAAAAGGCAGAAAGAACCAAAGTACATGAGGGCAAATTTTTTATTAGAAGTTATTCAGTCTCTGAAAATTTCCCTGCTGTAACTAAACAATGGATTTGTTTTAGCACAGGTGTCTCCTGTAATTTTTATGGTGTGCTCAGTAACCATCTACCTATCTATAGGCTTTGTTCAATTAATAAAATTTCCTGACTAGATTTCTACTTGCACAAGTGGTAAGTTATGAATTTAAAATTATAGATCAAGGTTTGTCCTATCTCTAGGACAATAAGGCCATAAAATTTCTTCAAAAGAACCTGTGCAAAAATGCAATGGCAAACTCTAAAATCAATGACAGAACAGAGTGATTAGGAGCTACACCCTGGTGCTTTTAGATGGGTTTGTGCTCTCACAGACTGCAGGTCTGCTTTGCTGTGTGCCCATCACTTTTGCAGGTAATGGCACCCATTTTGTTCCCAGGAGACACTGGAACAACACAAAATCCCTCTGCTTTCTTTGTCCTTTTCTTGCTGCTCATCCTCAAACGTATCGATAATTCCAGCAGAATTTCCTAACTGTGTTCATAATTGTCCATAATCTTCTGTGTGCGAGATGTGCCATGGACAGAGCTTGTTATCACAGCCTGGTTCTATAAAACTTTCTAGCCTGGCTTTGTAATTGAAACCATTTTCATGCTGCAAACACACAAAGCTAGGGAGCGAGCCACGCATGCACGGAGAGAACGTGTTCTGCTCCACAGCATCATTAAAGCAATTTCCCATCATGTCTGGCAGGGAGCACGTTCCTTTTAATGATTTTATTAAAAAGTGAATTAGAGGCCAAAGGTTGCTTTCCTACAGCCCTTAATTTCCTGTTGCAGCCCCAAACTCTGCAGGCAGGAGCTGCTGGGAGAGGGGACAAGGGATCCATCCCCTGGGATCAGCCCCTGGAGTTTCACTGTGTGCAGCTCTGCTCCCACTGTGCCATCAGAAAACCTGAGCACACAGTGAGCAATTACTGACACAGGGGGAGAAAAAATTCCTTGCTGGCTCCAAACAGAGCTCAGGAGATCCACGGAATACTTGGAGTGCAGATTCCCACTGCTGGTGTTGTGACATCAGTGTAATTGCAGGAGGGTGACCCACAGGAGAAGTGGATCCTGGCTCCTGCCCTTTGCACGAGTCTGCATTTCCATGGCATGTTTATACAGCCTGGATCTTATTGCCAGTCTTATTTCAGATGGGTAGACTTGTGAAACTCTTCCACCTGTGGAGAAACAGGGTCCTCTGTGGCTAAGCAAACCAACCAATGCAATAAGAATAAACTTATAAAATAATAAGTGCACCAACAGACCCAAGCCTGCTCCTCCTTGGACCTTCTCAGTGCTTGGGAGAGAGAAAATGCATCACCCCAACACAGATAACGGGGGTTAAACACCAGAGGTTTGGAGTCTGATGAGGCTTGCTTCCAGTGGTATCCCATTATTTGGAAAATCAAACCTAAATTCCCTCTTGGCGTGCACAAAGACTCTGTGAGAGGCAGCTTGCACCTCGCAGCATTCGTGGGTTTGGCCAACTCTAGGAGCAAGATGTTGGTAAAACTCCAGTCTTTATAATACTTTAATAAAACAACTATAATTTACCCCACTGCAAGAGCTATAAACTGTAATTTAATAATGTGCTTGTCAGGGGACAGCTTTTTTAAATAATAAAAGAAAGAGTTTTAGTATTATTAAAGAAACATAGTATATAAAAAATGTCTAATTGCTGAGGAAACAGTATGATTATGATTTTCAGTTATTTAGAATGGGAAAATCATTCTAAGCAAGGGAGCTGTGTTTTTATGGTGGAGTCTTGCTGTACGAGTCTCATTAAGTTTTCAAGGAATACTGTTCCAAATCTTTACTGTGCTTCCAAATTATGTTAAACTGTTGGGCTTTCATCTTGCTCCAGCAGTGGATTCTGAAGAATAGATGACATTTCTTGCTTGGGATTTAAACATCTTTCAAATAAAATAAGTTTATTTCTTACAGGACAAAGATTCATGCTTTGGGCTCTTGGATTTGCAGGTTCAGTTCCCATAAAGAACCCCCAAAACATCAGTTTTAAGATCAGTACCTGGAGTTTTTGGACTCTCTGAGAGCTCATCTCTCTGAAAGTTTAGCCATGCAAAACCATGTAATTTCTGCTCCATCTTGGTTGCAGTCATCTGCTCTGACACAAAATAGGATTAAGAATCATATAACTGCTTC
Source organism: Catharus ustulatus (assembly GCF_009819885.2). Lineage (NCBI taxonomy): Eukaryota > Metazoa > Chordata > Aves > Passeriformes > Turdidae > Catharus > Catharus ustulatus. The sequence continues at coordinate 5,084,406 of NC_046229.1, read as the reverse complement.
CAGCTAATAGATTTAGGCTGTGGTTCCAGGATTATTAATACCAGATCTGTGCACTGCCAGCTCACCCAGGACTATAAATCTAATGTGGATCAGGCATGGACACATGATTGTGTTTTGTCAAATTAGCCAAGGGACATGATATGGAATTTATACCAGCTTTATCCTCCTGTGCTAGCTGCACTCCTGCTGTGGAAAGGCAGGAGATTGCTGGTCCAACATGAAGTTAAAAAATACTGATACACCAAAAACCTGCTGCTATAAAGGGTTTTTTGGTTGTTATTGTTGTTTTGACAAATGTGAGCCATTGATTGGAGTTTTTTATGCTCTAGCAGTGTGTTGCTCATCTGGCACATGGCACTGGTGGTGTGACACCACAAATCTTACAGCTGGCTGCAAACCACAGCACTAAGAATTAGCATTGAGCTCCTGTCACGTAGCTGCCCTTGGAAATCTCCTTCCAGGGCAGCAACCATTGTTTCCTTATCACTTCTTATTGGGAGCAAGAGGTTTTTATGATAGCCACTTGTATGCCTGTGACAGGCCTTTTCTCTTGAAAAACCAACTTCCAGGGGACTGGCACGCACGTTCTGCAAGGCAGACAATGCTGGTTTCAATAGTGAGCTTTGAAATCCTGGGAGGAGGAGTCCACGTTCCCCTATTGCTCTGGAGATTGGTTAAACATTAACTCTTGGTGTTGTTGAGGGGCTGGGATTGAAAACTTTCATTTCCAAAAGCAAAAAGTGGAGCTCTCCTTAGTTCCAAGATCATTGAACAGCAGTTAAAGGACTAGAAATAATCTTATTTTTCCCTTTTACATGATTTTGTTTTGTTTTGTTTTTGTTTTTGTTTGTTTTATTGATTTTGGTGGGGGTTTTTGGTGGGTTTTTTGTGGATATTTTGTTGGTTTTGGTGGGTTTTTTGGGTTGTTTGGTTGTTTGGTTTGGTTTTTTTTTGGATTTTGGTGGGGGATGAAGCTCTCACATAACAGCTCAGATGGGGAGAGGACTTTAGGGGACATTAGGTAAAGTCAGGAGGTTGGGAACACAGGATGTCACCATTTATCCCACCCATGCTGACCAAGCTTGGCCTGCTCTATATCAATGGGAAAGAGTCTTCACTCTTCCCTTTCTGGGTAAATCTCTGCTTGTAAAATGGATCCTGCTGAAGGGAACAATTTATTTTGGGGACTGAGCAATGAAGATGGGAGGTGAGGTGTTCTGAAATAAATGATCAAGTTCAGCCTGGGATTTTTCTAAAGGACACAGCCCCACTCTACAAAACCCCTTTTCCAGGACAAACCTCTGCAGGAAGGTGCAGAGCAGGTGCAGATCAGCTGCAGGGGAACTGCAGCAATGTGCTTGAGCACCTCCATCATTCCCATGATGAGTTCACACTAACTCCTGTGCTCAGCCTCCTCTCACCTCCACAAAAAGAGTTCTGCATTGTCACTTGAGACCCACCAGCAGCACTTCTGAGCGCTGCTTTGGATGTTTGCTCATGCTGGAAACCAGGATGAAGTGAAATTTGGAGGGTCCCTACATGCAGGATTGACACTGTAGTGTAACCAAAGTCAGGCTCTGACCCTTCCCTTGGAAACACAAAGCTGAATTTTCCCCTCATCTTCCCCCTCCCGAATCCTCCCGGGTTCCCTACATGGCTGCTCTGTATTATGATCCCTTTAAATAAGCAGCCTGTCATTAGCTTTTATCCCAGTGCTTGCTCAGCCGGACTAAAGTCTAGATCTCTTTGTTTTTAAGACTTGCTTGGTGTGTAAGTGCCAGATGTTTCCCATCTCTTGGCTCTTGGTGAAATAAACACCAACTGCCATAACCTTCACCTTTCAACTCTTACATTACCTATTCCTAAAGCACAAAAAATGGATGTGTGTTTATGCTGCAAGGCTTTGAACTACCTTCCAGGTTTATGTCAGGAGTCCGACTCTCCAGGCAAAGATAACAGATGAGAAGGGATTGTGGTGCTGCTATAAAATCCACCTCCTGCACCAGTGGAGCAGTAGTTTTCATGGAGCAGGGGAATCTGTGGGGATTAGAGACCCTGTAAAACTGATCTGACTTTCAGGCTGAGTCACTCAGCTCTGGATTTGGCACTCCTGGACAGCAGAGTGGGTGACACTACAGATATTTTATATAAAAGCAGCATGAACAAGCACAGGGATTTTTCTGATGTGTCACAGCTTTTAGCACAAACTGTGGAGTTCTCCCCTCTGATATATTTTCTTACGGAATGATAGAAAAGTTTGGGTTGGAAGGATTCTTAAAGATCATCCACTTCCAAATCCCACTGCCATGGGCAGGAACACCTTTCACTATCTTTACAACTCTCCCCTTCCTGCCATAGCAGCAGCAAAGCTGGACAGGGGTTAATAAAGGAATTTTCATCATTAACAACAGCTCATCTAAACTCATCCTGCAGTTGTTTTTCTTCCTGCCCTTCTTTCGCCTCTCATTTTGTAAAATCTTCCTTGAGGGCACCTGGGTGATTTTTTTGGTGGGGCACAGAGGGCTTTTCCAAGTTAATATTCTCTTGTCCTAAGGAGGAAGAGTGGCTACATGGCCCCGGGAGGCTGGGACCAGCTGCCTGATGACACACACTCCAAACCTCCCAAGAACAGCTCAGCCAGGCTTAGGTGTCCCTAAGAAAGTCACACAGCAGCTTTTCCTTTTTAACTTTCGCAATAAGTGGGGAACAAGTGGTGTAATTGAGATTGCAAAAGCATTTCAATTAGAATTCCAAGTGAATTAGGCAAATAGAATTTTAATTTGTGCTAATTCCTCTCTTCCCAGGAAATGAAGTCTTCCTCTGAGGATGGCTTTTGTAGAGTCCCCTGAAAGGTGAATTAGCAAGAATAAGCAGTGAAATACTTTAGCCACAATTCACTCATGCATACTGAAAAGAATGTATTTTCCCCACTGTAAACACAGGAGTTGCTACATCTTTTCCCTCTGCAGACAGCCAAAAAACAGCTTTCCTGCAAAACAGGGCAATTCTTGCAGACAATAATTATCATCAAACATCCTTTTGTGTTTGGAGATGTTCTCCCTGAGTTTTGCTGCAGTTCTCAAGGCAAAGATTCCGAGCCATCTATTTTAGAGTAGGGTGACTGTGCTATCCATGGAGATGGGAGAGAAGGGGCAGGAAGGCAGAGCCCTGGGATGGCTTTTCACAGGCACTGAGGAGATTGCACTGAGTTACAGAGGGCCTGGCCTCTTTTATGACCTCTCAGTGCATATTTCCTTCAGCAAGCTGCCTCAGGATGCTGGGGTCACTGAAACACGAGTTGTTTCAAAGGCTGGACCGAAGTGTACATGCCATGATCTTCTATAAATCCAAATTAAACCACAGCCCTCAGATCAGGGGTGGTTGTGGTGGTCTCTGGGGGGTGATGAGAAAACAGCACACGGTGACAGGAGTGGATTTCTGGCCTCTCCATAACTTTTGCAGCTCAGCTCAAATTTATGCACACTCTGACACTGAGCATTTGCTCAGGCCATTCATCCTTTCAGGCACTTATTGATGATGCACTGAGGCAAACTCAGGGATTTCAGATTTCAGCCCAGGTGCCTTCATCATTTCCTTATCCTTCATGGTGCCCTTCTGCTGAAGCTCCAACCTAAAATTCTGTATGTGGGTTTAGAAACTGAGTTTTTTCTGTACATTAACCTTGACCACAGGCCAGGCATTTTGGTGATGTCTTAAAAAAACAAGAAAAAAAATTAACATTCAATTAAAATGAATGGAATGGAATGGAATGGAATGGAATCCCAAACTGCTCATTGTCAAGCATGAATCCTATTAGAAATTACTGCAATTTAGGAAATAATCTCTGTTTATATATTTATATTTATATTTAATTTATATTTATATTATATTTATATTTATATTTATATTTATATTTATATTTATATTTATATTTATATTTATATTTATATTTATATTTATATTTATATTTATATTTATATTTATATTTATATTTATATTTATATTTATATTTATATTTATAGATATTTATTTTTAGCTATTTATAAAAGATTAATTTTATTTTTATTTTTTATATATTTATCTTGATATTATATTTATCTCCACATATATGTGTTTAAGGTACCTATACAATAATTTATATGTGTCCTTAGATTTTGATGACTCCACACCTGTTAGACAGTGCTTCACTTGGCATGTGGTTTTTACTGAAGCTAAATATTTCTAAATATGTGAGTGTGAGTGTGTGTCTAAACATATATTTATTGAGTTTAAAGAGTCAGTGAGATAGTCTGGAAAATGCCTAGAGAAGAGTCCCCCCAAAACTTCTCTGGGCAACCTGGTCCAGTGTTTAACCACCCTCACTCTATAAAAAGCTTTTATTTTTTACACATAAATGGAATTTTCTGTATTTCTGCATTGCCTCTGGCTTTGTCACTGGGTGTCACTGAGAAGAGCCTGGCTCAGCCTCCTTCAGGCTGCCCACCAGGTGTGCATCCATGTTCAAAGGTAAAATGGGATTCAAACTCGTTCTTGGCATCTTCCTGTCACACTGCAAGAGCAATGCACATTAAAACACATTCTAGGTTGCTTTTTCTGTTACCTGAAGGCAGTAAATCCCAGGGTTACAGGGGTTACCTCAGTCAGAAATAAAGCCATCACCTTTAGCATTGGTTTCAGTAAAAACACAAACACTTCTGCAGCCAAATGGCAAAGTTTTATGGCTGTGGTTCTTTGAAACAACTAATAAATATTTGTTTGCCATTTCTCTCTGGGGCAACTGTCCACTTGCTAATTTACACATCACCAAGAGGCCACTGAACCTTTTCCTGCAGGCATTAACCCTATCCATTACTGTGCCACTGAAAATATGAACTGCCTGGAGGCTGAGAGATGTTTGGGATAAGAACAGGGCATCCCAAAGAGAGCCTGAGATCCCCCCAGAGCCTTCCTGGTGGGGCTCCATGGCAGGGTTTGTGTGCAGTCCTGTGCAGAGTTTTTCCCCACTGTCCTTTGGAGAGGATGGAGCTTCCACTTTTCCTTCAGCTTTTCTCTGCCCTTCTGATGCCCCTCACCAGCAGCAGTGACTTTGTCTGACTTCTCCAAATCTGTACATGCCCAAAATACCTCCCCAGCCATTTACAGATTTTACTTTTGAGGGCCAAATCTTCAGACTTTTCTTCCAGCTCACAACCCTGGGAATTGTGTGCCCAGCTCTGGGTTTATTTATAAACGCACATCTCAGGGTTTTATGTGTTTGTGTTCTTTGAAAACCTCATCTGTTTCCCTGAGGACTTCTGCTTCATCAGTTCCTGTCTGTGGGTCCCTGGTTGATAACCTGACTTCTAAAAGCCTGTGAATTCACTGACTGCAGTTGTTTATTTGTTTTCCTTCCTGTTTGGCTTGAAAAACCTGCTCTCTCCAACGTTTGCTATTAAAAACTTTTAAGAGAAACGCTCTTGCGTAATTTATTTTCGTTGTTGTTAATTACAGTTCTCCAGGTTTTTCCTCTCTGACCTGGTGCACCAGCACTGGCACAGCCCTGCACTGGAGTTCACAGCTATTTCTGCTCCTTTGCATGGGGACAGGATCAGTGCCACGCTCACCACAGAGCTCCTGGGCAGCTTGGACTGGGAATAGCCTGGGGATGTTTTGCTCTGCTTCACACCCTGGATTTCCCAAGCCTGTGGCTGCTACCTGGAGCAGGATCTGGAACAAGGCTGGAGAGTGCACGTTGGAGTGTCACACAGCTCAGAGCTGCAATGGAACTGCCACGGGGTTTTCCATTCTTTGTGAGAAGGTACCAAAGCCTGGAGAACAAGCACACCCAAGATGTCATCATAGAATCAGGGAATGGTTGGCTTGAAGGGGCATTAAAAACAATCTTGTTCCACCCCTGGCCATGGGCAGGGACACCTTCCACCATCCCAGGTTTCTCCAAGCCCCATCCAGCCTGGCCTTGGACACTCCAGGGATGGAGCAGCCTCTGGGCAACCTGTGGCAGGGCCTCAGCACCCTCACAGCAGAGAATTTCTTCCTAATCCCTAATCCAAATCATGTCCTTGTAAACAGTTTCTCTCCAGCTTTCCTGGAGAATCACTATTGAGACAGCACAAAACAAAATAAAACAACAACCAAACCCAACAAAACCTAAACAAACAAAAAATTGTGTAGGTTTTAGCAAAGTTGAAAGGTTTCATGAGTTCCCCTGGAAGAGAATAAAAATGAAAGGAAGCAGAAATCTAAAACACCTGCACGCTCTGGCTCTTGCTGCCAGGAGCGATTCTGTGGGAATCACAGGTCACAAAGGTCTCAGCAGCTCCCCTCACCTGAGGAGCTCCCTGAACTCTCCAGCAGTGCCAGCAGCAGTGACCAACACGTGGGATGGATCCCTGTCCCTGGGAATGACTGTCAGACCATGAGCAGAGCTGGAGATAAGCCTGGCTTAATAGCATCACAGCCTGACAAGTGTTTTTCCCACTTCTCTCAAGGACTGCTGGACTCTGGCCTCTTGTTCCTACTCAGACATTCCCTGCAGAACACTTGAAAGGTGACATTATTTATGGTTTGTCAGGCTGCCCCTTGTGCCAGTGAGTTATGCATGCACCTAGAAGGACACAGGATGTATTTTTTCTGAAGCACAAAGCCTATTTGCACATGAGGAGCCATCTCCTGAGCACCAGCACTTTGCAATGAGCCATCTCCATCCCACCATAACCCAACAACAGCCTGTGAGCTGCAGATTCAGCTTTTGTCAGAAAACACCCACACAGAGCTGACCCTAAAATAAAGAAACCTTCGTTGTGATGTTTTTCTTTTATAGCTCCCAACTACTGTAAACTGTGGAGGAGCAGAGCTGCAAAGCTGGCCATTAAACTGTCTGCTCTTTCCTGTTTGAACAGGACCTCTCCAGGGTTTTAGCTGCCTCAACCACCATGGGTCAACATCCAGGAAGGAAGACGTTTCTAAGGAAACCACAGAGGCTTTCCACCAAGGTGGTTGCATGAAAGCACTGAGAATGGTGAGAGTGACAAAAAGCAGTTCATTGGATATTGTAGAAAAAGGTAAAAAGTTATTGCATGCAGGCTGTTTTTATAATGAGGCCATTCAGGCATAAAATCACTTTAAATAGGTAGTTTGTTTCCACATTGCAGAATTATTTTCGTCCTACTCTTTCAAGGAGGAGTTTATCTAGGCACAGTGGTGTATAAATAATAAATAGCCCCGGGGGCAAGGCATTTTTACTCTTTTTCCCCCTGCTTCGTATCCTGTTGCAGTTGGTCTGGGGCTGCAAAATGAATTTTGTTTTCTGAAATAATATTATTTACTTTGAGCACAGTCCTCTGCGAGAGGCCACGAATTCTGTTCTGCAGTTGCAATGTCCCAAAGCAGACAGGAGCTTTACAGTCCAGCATGTGCATTAAATGACTTTTCTGTGGCTCACAGGGCAGTTTGCTCTGGGACAGGTTCACATTAGCTCAGGCACCTCCAGGAAAGCTCTGGGTGTGCATCCAGTGTTTGGATACACCCTGGAATGGGAATGGTTTGGGGATAACCCAGGGACAGAAGTGCAGGATCACCCTGAGGGTGGTCACTTAGAGAGGGAGGTGACAGCAACCACGCTGGGCAAGCACAGCTGTGACACTGGACAGGCATGGCAGGTGAACAGGGAGCACCTCTGGATGTATTTGGGATAATAAAGCAAGGCCAGGAGGCCAGAAAACACCAGCACTTCTCTCACAAGGTTTCATCCTGCCCTGCATGGGCATGAGCCTGCCCTCAGCACCTGCTGGGAGGAGCCAGTTTAGGGTTTGGAGTTTGGGATTTATCCCCCAGCCTGGGTGGGTGCAGGTGGTGACCCCACAGCTGCTGATGGGACAGCAGGGAGGCAGGAGCACTGTGGGGCTTGCCCTGCTCCCCACTGCTCCCATGGGAGTTTTGGAGGCAGTTTGGGCACATTGCCCACGATTTAATCCCAAGAGCTCTTGGTTTCAAAGTCAGTCTCTCTGACTTTTGCCATGGGTGTTGTTACCCTGCACTCCAGCCCCTTGCTCAGTAGAGCAGAACTGAGCAAACAACAAATATTTAGGAGCCTCAGGGTATTAAAATAAAGGAGTTTCCCTTCTCTGTTTTGTTCGTAGCTTCAGGCTTTCCCTATAGACGTGATGGGAGAGAAAGGAAACAGGAGAGTGCTGCTGCTTCTCACCTCTTCCTTGGATTGCCACCTGTGCAGCATCAAGGATGAATGTTGATGGTGAAACAGGCAAAAAAAACCCAGGATTTTTGGTATGAGAGACACAGGGTTCAGCAGGGGGTCCCAGAAAGATGGAAAACACATTGGGTGGCTCATGGAGGGGGATAACAGGGACCTGCAGCAGGGAAGGGCTGGGTTCAATGGGCTCCCCATCACACGTGCCAGAGAGGTTCAGAAGGTTGAACCTGGGGGAAATAAATGGAAAATGTTAAGGAAGGATCAGCCTGAAACGATCCAGACACACAATAAAGTCCCAGGTTGCTGGAGGGGGAGGGAGGGAAATTCCTGCTCTCCTCAAAGAGCCTGAGTGATTAGCTCTAAAAGCCATGTGCCATTGCTCCTCCTGCTCAGGATAAAATAACAGGTCATCTGTGGCAGCCCAGGCCTTGCAGGCTGGAGTCTCATTTGTGGTTCAGAGGTCACCTCACAACTGAGCAAGGACCAAGCTCATTTCCACTGCAGAGCCTCGGGGCAGGATCCTGCACTCAGTCCCTGACACCCCTTGGCAGGGAAGGAGAGGTTTGGAATCACCAGCCTGGAACTGGGGCTGCCAGAGCTCCATGGGGGTGTCACCGTGCTGAGATGGGGATTTATCTTCTCTCATGTAGCAGAAAAGGAAGGAAACCCCCATGGTCCAGTGCCTTGCACCAAAACGCTGCCTTCATGCAGGAGCTGCTTTATTCCCTCCCTAAACTGTGCCTTCACCTGCATGGTGGGTGATCTTTGTCCCAGCTAAATATACAGAATGTTTGTAGGCAAGTGTAGACTTCAATAGGCTCTTCATCAACACAGAAAAAAAAAAAAAGGAAAAAAAAAGAAAAAAAAAAGAAAGAAAGAAATGGCCTCTCTTTAAAATTGAAACATTCACATTTGTGGTTTGGAAGGACCTTTCATTTCAGTTGCTTGCCCCTGGTTTCCTGTTACTGGAGCAGCAATAGTTAATGGGTTGGGAAGGTGAAGCAGCACCTGAAGCCCAGCAAACACCCCCTGGGTGCTGGGCACAGGGATGTTCCCATCCTGTCCTTTCCCTTTCTGGGGCTGCCCTCAGCTGTACCTGGGCTGTGTTGCTGGAGAGATACACATGCTGTTAGCCTAGAAAGCAGATTTTCCTTTTATTTTTATTTTTTTTTCCTTTTCTCCAGGCAGCATCTAAAAGCACAGTGCAAAACACAGGTGAAATAAAATGAGAACCCCTTAATCAGAGAGGTGAAAGCATTGGGAGAACCTCTCTGTCCCACACTGTGCTTGTGTTAGAGGGGCATTAGATAAAAGGGCACTAGGAGATTCGGGAAAATAAACAAACCAGGATGTTTTACACAATATTTCAGTCCACATTCCACCTGAGCCATGAATTTCCATCCTATCCCCTTCACTTATACACGACTCTGTTTTTTCCTGTAGCAAATCCCGTATTTGCAGTCCTTTATTGCCCTCGGAAAAAACACTGCCCTTCCTCAGAAAGAAATAAACACAAACTCCAAGAACCAACTACATCACAACTGCAACACAAAAACTCTCGGGGGCTTGTTGAGGTGCCCTGCGAGCCATTCTGGGGTTTAATGTTTATTCATTATAAACGAGCAGCTTTTTTCCATTACAAAGTGATCTATTTCACAGCTTTCAGCCCAGAGTGTCAAGCAATCAAGCAGCAGTTATGCCTTAACAATTGCTAATATATTTCAGCACCTAATGAATCTATGCAAAAAAAAAAAAAAGCAGGTAAAGCTTGGAAACAGCCCACAGTTAACTCCTGCCCTCCCCCTGCAAGGATTTTTACCCCCTGGCTCCCAATCTTGTGTTTTTACTGCGTGGCAATTAATTAAAAAGATCAAGATAGAAGAAAGATGGAAACCTTATTACTGGTGTTGTATTTCCATACTAGTTTTGCCCAGGAAAAACGTTTCCCAGGAGATTAGCTAATAGTTAAGCTATTAAAATCTTTTAAACTGGAAAGGTTATTTGCAGGGTCAGGCAACTTTACTAAGCTGGTAGTTTCAAAATTATCCCGGGTTCCTTTACTAATTCATCGATCAAAATAGCACGTTTTAAATTACAGATGAAAATGGGACAGATTTAAGTTCCTGTCATGTAAGCCCTGCATGAAAACTGCACATTACAAGGCTCTGACCGTGGTAATTTTTAAGTGAGAATGAAACATTTGTTCTTATTATGAAGTGCTGATTTACTACAAATTCACAAAGAGCTGGACCAGCCTTCGCAGTGAAAACAGGTTCATCTGACCAGCTTCTCCCAGGGCTTTTAGCAGTTAACACACTTTGTTCCCCCACTGACACCAGCTATCCTCCCCATTCCCTGTTAGAAGCAGGGATGCTCTTCAGGAGGGAGAGCTCTTCTCATGGATTCACTAATTTAACCCCAAATTTCATGTGGGAATCCTGCAGCTGAGCTCCTGTGACACTCAGGACAACACTGAACCCCACAAGGCAGGTCATGAACATCCCATGTGTGAGAGCTGCTTCCACTGCTGTGCCAGGAGAAATCCTCTGCACCAGCAGGGTCAAAGGTTTGTTATCACCCTTCTGCTTTGAATTTTGAAGTCCTCCATCTACATCAGTGTTTGGATCATCCAGTTGCCACCTTACCAGGGTGGGAGTATGGGGTTTCCAGGCTAACCCTGTCAGTGCAGCTGTTCCCAGCACTAGGGCCCCTGTTTGTGGAGAATTTCAGGTTGGGCACTGCAGAAGTAGCATTTGAAAAATCTTGCTCTGGAGAGTTTGAGCATCTATTATATTTGAAATCAGGTGCAGAGAGGAACATTTGCTTCTTTTTTGAGAAAATAAAGTGGGGAAGGAGCTGAGGAGGGGTTAAATGAACCTGTAAAGCATTAGCAGGCAGACAGGTCCAATCATCCAAAATCAGCACAGAGGATTAAGATGTCCAAAGCTTTAAAAAAACTCAGATTCAATCCTCACAGGGAATGCTGGGGAGGCCCAGACTGGCAGACCTTGAGGCTTTTTCAGGGTGTGCACAGCACTGGTGCTCACAAGAGCCGTGTCCCCACCTGAGCCATGTTTTTAGGGATGGTTTTGTGCCTCCAGAAGCACAAGGGCTGTTCCACCACTCTCTGCCTCATCCATCCGTGTTTGAGGCAGCAGTGGCAGAACTGCTTCTCTCTCCATCTGGCCCCTCTGTGTCCTCCAGCAAAGGAATCAGCACTTGTGGCTACAGCTGCAGCAAACCCCATATGTGCAAGCTTGGATCATTTTCTCTCCCAGCCAAGGCATCTGGCTCTGTGGCTTGCTCAGCTAATAGCTCTGCTGGCAGTGCTGTGAGCAGCTCTGGAGTTAAATAGTCATGGAGAGGCTTGGGGAGGAGCTCACCTGTCCTGCAGGGCGCTTTTCATTCTTTGCTTTGAAAGGATGTGACTCACTGACATAAATTTTGTGGACTACAGAGAAAAACGCTACTGGATAATAATGACCGCCTTTCACAGTCCCTGCTATCGGATCTCCTGTTACCCCAAGAATTGCTCCTGTCAAGGTAATGTGTTTATAAGGTTTTTTTTCATCGTGAACCAGTTGCAAAGTATTCAGAGAGCAGGACATATGGAAATCATATGAGGTTTTAGTGCACCACACTTGAAAGTGATCTCTTCAGGAACGCGGGGGCTCGCGACTCGCCGGGCATTGTTTAATGCCAGACTGCTGAGGCATCTCCAGAGATACATGGCAGGAAGGGAATCTGAAACTCCTCAGTCTTTCATCCTTGGGGGGCTCACTAAGCTCTCTGGGTTGGTGTCTTTGGTGCTGGTCAAAAATCCCCCACTAAACTTTTTTCCAGGGAGAAGACGGGGTTTGGTTACGTCAACACCATCTGTGTTCTCAGAACACAGTTTGGTTTTTTCCTACTGGAAACTGAAACCCCCACTGGTGAGCAGCCCAGTTGTCCCATCCAACACCTGACAAGGCAGTTTGGAACAGTGATGAGCACAGCATCACCCACCCTGGTGATGTTTTCCTGAGCTGGCACCTCCCTGCTGCCACAGTGAATGTAATGCTGGGATAAGGGAGAATGGCTTTAAACTGGAACAGGGCAGGTTTGGGATGGATTTTAAGAATAAATTCTTCCCTGTGAGGGTGGGGATGCCCTGGCACAGAGAAGCTGTGGCAGCCCCATCCCTGGAAGTGTCCAAGGCCAGGTTGGATGGATCTTTGAGCAGCCAGGTCTAGTGGAAGTTGCCTCTGTGTGGAACTGGATGATCCTTAAGGTCTCTTCCAACCCAAATAATTCTCTGATTCTGTCAATGATGACATGAGAAGATTTCAGGAGTGGAACTTTCTGACTATGACCATTTCCACCTCTCATTTCTTGCCTGGCACATCCCTGGCTGCACAAATTACTTCTTATCCAGCTCCAACCATGCTCTTTGCCACTTTTTTTTTTCTAGATGGACTCTACCCTCAGTACCCTATGGGTTAACAGGCCATAATTTCCTCATGAAGCCCCAGCTGCAGAACCTGCCCATGGCTCCTGTTGCTTACATGTAGCTCCAAAGCAGTGTGCAAGCAGGCATTGCTCACATTTGCTGTTTTAACTCTGCTTTTGCTCTTCCAAGGTGAATGAACCCTTGCAGCCCTGCAGGATTCCAGGGATAAGAAACTGCAGCAGCTGGGCTGATAGAAAAGTGTCCAGATCTATGTGGCAGAAAATAAATTGCTTTGCAGAAGGCCTGGAGCAGTGGGTTGGCAATTACAGTGTGACCATCAGGCTTGTTTTGCCTTTTATATAAGTCACTGTATCATTAAACTTTTCCTATTTGCAATTCTTTTTATATTTTGACAGGATGCACTTTACACTGGCACCTCTCTTAATTTCATCTCTGGGACTGGCTGGTTCAGCTACTGGAACAAAAAATGTCTGAGCAGACCTATGTATTCTAGCTGAACATCATGAAGTCTGTAGTTTTCTTTAGGGGACAGCATGTGGGTTATTATTAAACCAGAAAACATATGTGAATAATTGAGGAAAGCAATCCAGCATTTAGGTTAGAAAATGTGAAGTCAGCTTGCTGTGAATAACATATCTCTGCATTTTGACCTGCTGCTGACAAAGAATATATTTCACTATTACCTGGATAGAAATGATTGGGGATTTTTTCTCCTCTAAATGAAAGCCAGTTGAGAGAAGCTGGCAACAGACAAATGATGCTCATTCCTCCCCTGCTTTTACTTAATGGCTGATATCGAGATGCTCAGCATTCATTGGTGACATTACTATTAAAAACATATTTCTTATCTGGCTCTTTTATTCCTACAAATCGAGCATGGAAATAAATCTGTGATGATGGAGCAGTGAGAAAACAGAAGAGAGAAGGGAAGGGAAGGGAAGGGAAGGGAAGGGAAGGGAAGGGAAGGGAAGAGAAGAGAAGAGAAGAGAAGAGAAGAGAAGAGAAGAGAAGAGAAGAGAAGAGAAGAGAAGAGAAGAGAAGAGAAGAGAAGAGAAGAGAAGAGAAGAGAAGAGAAGAGAAGAGAAGAGAAGAGAAGAGAAGAGAAGAGAAGAGAAGAGAAGAGAAGAGAAGAGAAGAGAAGAGAGAAAGAGAAGAGAAAGAGAAGAGAAAGAGAAGAGGAGCCAAAAATGTGCTGGGCTCAAGAGAGGGGAGGTACAACCCACAGGAGACCCCAGTGCAGCCCCTCAGCCCAGCAGGTGCTTGGTGGGGAGGGCTGGGACACCAGAATCTGTGTGGAATTCTTCCTGCAGCAATGCCAGGTGGAGGGACAGCAGCAGAACCTGCTGATCCACCATGCAGTGCTCTTGGCAGTTGTTCATCCTATTAATCCCATAAATAAGTACACTAATATGTCAATATGTGGATGGACCACATTGCCAAGTGCAAAATAATCCCTAGCAAGAGGGATGTGTGTGTGATACATGATATACAAACACCATCCTACCCAGATCAGGTTTCCAGGGTTAAAAATACACAATAAATTAAAATTTCATGTGAAATGCTAGCTTTGGTGAGTACTGGAAAACATTACTTTCCCCCTTCAACCCCATAAAGGCTTTTATTGGGGAAGATGAGTACATGTTTCACAGTCTTTTCCACAATGGAAGGGAGTATTTTAATCACAAGTGTTGCTGGGGAAGAAATGAAATTACCTTACCAGATTGCTTTGAGGTACTAAAAAAATCCCAGCAATGGTCCTTAATGCCATGGAGGCAAGGTGGGACAGCACATGGACTCAACAAATGTAATGACAGTAAAAAATGTCATCTTTATTTATGTTTACCAAACCTGAGTCTGAGGTGGTTTTACCTCCAGTTTATCTGAATTTCTCACTTTATTTTATTGTCTGTCCTTGGGGCGTGGATAAAACTTTACATGGTTATCTGAAGCCAGCAAAGACATAACTTCAGGCTTTTTTGGATCTACAGGTGGGCTCCTTTGGAGTGCTGGCAGTGTGAGCAGACACGATCAAGGATCTGCCCTGAGGGATCTGGTGTTCTGGTGATTGGGAAAAATCCCAATCTTTCCTTGTAATGGCATCCCCTGCTGCCCAAATGGAAAAAAAAAAACCAAAAAAACCCAAAAAAAAACAACAACAAAAAAAAACAAACCAAAAAAAACCAGAGGGCTGGAAAAAGGAGGACACTGGGTGCATCCATATTTCATTCCAGCTCAGATTTGGCCATATCTTGGTAATTTTTTTTGCTGCAAAGTCCTTTTAAGAACATGCTCTGTTTGTTTCCAAAGAGGAATTCCACCACTCCTCCTGTGAGAGGCCAAACCCCACTGAGGTGCCCTAGGGAGGCTCTGAGCTGCACTTCTCACTGCAGAATTTCAGTGTGAAGCACTAATCTTAAAGAAATTAGGACTTTAGTTAAATGTTAGAAGAAAATGGGCTTGAGATAGTTACCTGAAACTTAAATAATTGATTGCCTGTCAATTTATGTTTGCTTAGCTGTGCTTGCAATGGGAAAGGATGAAACTGCAGGTAGGTCCAAAGAACACAAACAATTGCAACCAGAAACTCATTCTTTGCAAAACTGGAGTTGTCCCCAAAGCCATTTGTATTGTCATTGATAGAAAAGGTCAGGGTGAGGAAGACTCTCCTTACTTCCTCCTTTTAGGACCCCTCCCCACAGAAACGACCCCAGACTTAATTCAAGAAGCAACCACGCTGCTTAATTGCCATTCCAGCTAATTACCATGGGAAGTGGGGATGGGAGGGGCTGGTATTATGAATATGCATTTGTTTGAACCTTTTGTCAATAAATAGACTCTGTGACCACCTGTAATTTTGCAGTGTGTATTTGAGGGTTACCCCACGCTGCTGCCCAGTGCTGAATAAACATTCACTTTGTAACTTTAAATTGTTAGAGAGTCTTTTGTCCGTCACAGTTGAGTGTCAGTGTTAGACCAATACTCATATCTTGGTAAATCAAGTGGAAAAGGGCAATGTTGGTGTGCCAGGAGCTGACTGATGAGTGCCCCAGCTGTGAGAGCCACACTCACTGCAGGACCCTCAAACACAAATCCTGAGATGTTGCTGCGCCCTGTGAGCAGCCAGGATCAGCAGGGAGTAACATCCTTCCCTCAGGAATAACCTGATATGGCAGCAAAATAAATCCCCTCTCTTGCTTCATTTTGCAGGATGAATTGATCAAACAAAGATTGATGAGGCCACCAGGCAAAGCTTGGGTGCAAACCAGTTCCACATTTAACACCAGCTCTGCTTTTTTATTCCCACTGAAATCACAATTTTACTGCATAAAGTAACTCAGGGAGGAACTTTGGAGCCAGGTTCTTGGTGAAGTTTCTATTTGTGATATTTTTCTGTTGTGTCTGAACATAGTTTTAATTTTGTGTCAAAATAAATCTGAGGTTGATAATTTCTATGATTGTTTTACTGAGAAAAGACAGTAAAGTACTTGCTTTGGCTGCATTCCTACCCTGCAGAAATTATTGGCAGCAAAGTGGGTGAGGGGAGGAATAAAAAAAGAAAAACACCTACCCACAAAATTCTTTAATCCTTTGCAAAAACTGGATTTAGAGTCAAGACATTGGGCAACAAGTGCTTGTCACGTTCCCTGTTTCAAAGGAAAGGTGTTAGCTCAGAGGTCAACGTGAAAAAGCTGCAAAGTTTGAGTAAAATCCCTCTGCCATGGTTTGTAGTGCCAGGTTGCAGAGAGGAGGAGTCAGCTCTCAAAGCTGCTCTGCCTTTACCTCAAAGGCATGAAAATCCCAAAGAACCAGCTGCTTCCTTAACTCCATGGAAATAAAGTGCTTGGGAAAATCTGGGTGAGCAGCAGCATCCATGGGGAGGATGGGAGGGGGAGCAGGGGGAAGAAAAAGCTGTTTATTCTGCAGTTTCTACCACAAACTCCTCTTTTCAGGTTTGGGAGAAGAGTAACATCTCCCTGCTCTGAAGTGATGGGGAGCTTTGCTGAGCCCTAGGACATGCTCAGGTAGGTCCCACACGAGAAAAATTGAGAATCCAAGCTGCAGAAAATGAGTGATCTAAGAAAATGGACTGATTCCTCCTCCAGAGTTGTCACTTGGGTGCAGCTGGGCAGACTGGAAAACATCCTGGTACAAAATGACATTTGCAGAGTCACCAGAGAAAGAAGAGGCCACACCATTTGTGAAAGCAATCTGAGCAGGGAAACACAGGCATGGCTGGCAGCTCAGCTCATCATTATTAACATTAATAAACCAGAAGTGCAGGAAAGGAGATAAACCCTGGCACAGCTGCTGGTGGGATGGGGGGTTCTTGTTCACTGTGGAATCCAGCCATCCCAAAAAAACAACTTATCTCTTCTTGCTTTAGGCAATTAACCCCCCAATCTTAGCTCCAATAAACTTCAGGTGATGCTGTACACTGTTATTTATTATTATTTATTGTATTTATTTTTTTTAATTTTATTTATTTGTGCCTTCTGGTGCTGCTGAGAGACCCTACAGGAGCACGAGCAAACAGCAAGACATTTCCACCTCTGGAAGTGACATCACCCTGGGGGAACCTCTGGACCAAGAAGATGAGGCAGATGGGATTTTCAGAAGGTCTGCTCTCACTGAGGTTAATTGGAGGAGCATCATTACTGGGGGCAATCCCAGCCAGGGCTGTGCAGCCTCAGCTGAAGGGATACCATGGGAAGTGTTGTCTCCTGGATCACAGCCCTCCCAGGGAATCTGGCCCTGATTAGCTGGAAAAGCAACTTCTCAGGAGTGACATTGCAGGTGACCTGCACAGGATGTCAGAGCAGACCTGTGAGCAGCACTGCAGTTCTCCTCACCCTCCAGGAAATGTCTCCAAGGACAAAACCTGCAAGTGGAAAAGCTGAAAAGTGCCTGAGAGGAACAAACCTCTGGACAGGAAAGCGAGTGACCTCTGGGATAAGAAGAACTGGTATTTTGCACAATAAAATCCCAGAATGACTCCAGATTCCCCTGATGGACACCAGGTTTGTTCTGTTATTTCCATGCAAGTCAGCTGTTAGGTTGCTTCTTTTCTTTGGTTTTTCCATGGCTACTGAACGGAGCCTTCCCACTAACTCTTGAAAATTAGGAATTTAGACAAGTTAGAATTAAAAAAATAAAAGCTGAGTGGATCTGGCTTCTCCTCTGATCAGACACCACAGACAGGCTGTTGGTTTCCAGACCAAGAGGTGATTAGAACCAGAGGTGAGACCCATGGGTTAACTGAAAAATATTATTGTGCTCATCCCACGTGACCTTTCCTCACCAAAACCTTCGGAAAGCAAGCTGTGCAGGATGGAGCAGCCTCAGATTGCTGGCAGATGTCAGGATGGAGAGGAGAAGAAGTTCATTTCCGTCAGTGGAGGCAGGGTCACCGAGGAGCACAGCTGATGGCAGTGTGGATGTGCCACTGAACAGGACAGCAGCTGCTGCCAGGGGCGTTTTCTGTGCAGGCAGCACATTCCACAGCTCCAGCTCCAGTTGGGGTGAGGTTAGGTGTAAATCCAGGCTCAGCCTCACACACCCACTGCTGTCCAAGCTGTTTTAAAAGTCGTTTTCACCCTGGTATTTGCAAAGAGCTCCTCGAGGTGGGATTTCCAAAGAGGCTGCTTGTAGCAGTGAGTGGTGGTGGATGGCTGGGCTGGGAAAGCCTGCAGCTGGAGGAGTGGTGGGGCAGGATATTTTGCAGTGTTTGGACTGTTTGTGAGCATGGCCTGACTCAGCTGTCTGCGTTTGCTCCCACACAAGGATGGATATTTCATGCAAACTTTGCCATCCTGTTCTTGTTTCCTGTGTATAAGAAATGACCCAAAGGCAGAGGAGGAGATAATGCAGAAAATCATGATGCATGAGGGGTAAGCCAGGAGCATTTTAAAAGGAAACTTTTCAGTATCTGAATTATTTAGCAGCAGAAGAGTTGGAGAAGAGGAGGGAATTGCTGGCTGATGGCAAAAACAGCAGTTGCACTGTGAGATGAAATTGCCACTTATACAGTGAGGAAGAGGAAGACAGAGGATTTCTGCCTGACAGGTTTTGGTGGAACCATTCCAGGGATGGGAGATGCTCTGGAGAAGGGTGAATAGCTGATGAGTAGCTTGACACATGTGAGGAGATGTTTCTGTCCCATCACCACAGCCCACACGTGTGCTGGGCACCTCTCCCATCGCCCCAGGCAGGACTCCCCATCCCTGCGAGTGTCCAAGGCCAGCCTGGAGGGAATTCTGACCAACCTGGGATGCTGGAAGGGGGTGGAACTGCTTTAAGGTGCCTTCCCACCCAAACCATTGCGTTATTCCATGATTTTATGATCTCTGTTTATAACACTGCTACTTCTGATATTGATCTTTTTACCCCTTCTCTTTCCAGTGCATATACGAATCCCTTAAGAACCCAATGATTTCAACCAAATACCAATCTTACTTTTTATTATTTTTTTAGTTTTATCTTTTAAACAAAAGCCCTTTAAAAAGCCTGTGTACAATATACATCACTGAATTAATTTCCATTGCTTGAAAATCAGCTCAGCTTTTTGGGGTCTGACTATTCACAAGCACAGCCTGAGCCTGAGCCAGTCAAAGCTCAACATCTCTGAAAAACCTCTGGGAGCCAGGAGCTGAACAGGCCACATGAGAGCCACCAGAGTCCTCTTTTGGAGGGGATGCCAAGCTGGGATCTGCCTCACACAAGGTCTGGACCATCCTGATGGAGGCTTGCAGAGCCTCACTGTCCCCACTGAGTTTCACCTGGGGATTTGTGTAGTGAAGACTTCTCTGCTGGCTCAGAGAATTCTCCCCATCAGTGACTCTCTCAGTGTTTTCTCCTTCCTGGTGTGTGTGCCTCTTTTAAGACTGCCATGGATTGGGAATTCATCTTCAGAGGAACTGCTGCTTGCTCAGAATCTGTCACTGCTCTGTGGTCACCAGCAGAAAAACTGCCTGAAAACATTCATCATCATTACAATAATTATGGCTGCTCAATAATTATTGCTGCTCATTCCCAGGAAAAAAACCAGAGTTTTCTCACACAGGAGTGCCTGATAAACCAGCAGCAAATCTTTTTAGTTTTAACTATTTCTAATAGGAAAAACTCTCACTTCTCTCTCCTTTAGGGCAACATCTGTGGGTACCAGCACCGGGCTCTGTGTAACCCAAGTGAAAACAGCAAAAGGTAAATGGGAAAGAGATGTCAGCAGTGCTTCCAATCATCTCAGGCCTCCTTTGACACATGTTTTTAATTGCTTAGAGGGAAAAAAAAAAAAAGGGAAAAAGAAGAAATAAACCCAGTTATGAATAATCTAATAAGCTTCCCTACCACCTGTGAAACGTGGCTCCCCAGCTGCAGAGAATCAAATGCAGGAATAGAAAACAGAGCATTCTCTGAGGCAACACACATCCACATTAGATTCCAAAGCCACAGAAGAAAAAAGCATTAATGCCATTTTTTGGGCTCGTGGCATTCATGCCACTCCATGGAAAAGTACCTCAGAGGAGTGTTTATTTAAGGAGCACCAAGAATCTGCTTTAAAGTCAAAAGGTAGAGGGGGAAGATGGGAGAGGGAGACCTGCTCCTTGGCATTCTTTCAAACAAAAAGAACAACATCATCAGGAAAATCCCACATAGCATTTATTTGAGGAATTGCAGTCCAGCAGGCAAAATTACTCAGGAATAATTAAGCATGTTTCCCTGATGTGAAGATATTCAGGAGTGAGCATTCAGGTAAAGTTAAAATGCAGAGCTGTATAGGCAGGGCTTTATTCCAGAAGCAATTTGTTTTCCTGGTATGAAAAGAGCGTTATTTTCACTGCATTTTGGAGCCACCCAGCAAATGTCCTCAAGAAGCTGTTTTTTCATGGGAAAGAGCTGCTACACGGAGGGGGAAAAGGTAACATCCTGCCATGGAGGAGGGAAAGAAGGGAGCTGTACTTTCAAGGCTGTTTTGACATGTTTTTCTTCTACACTGAAGCAGACTTCAAATACAGCTTCTTAACCACGACAGCTCCATGACCCACCCAGAGAACTCTTTTTCCACAAACAATATAGCGTCAGGAGAAGGAGCCTGAGAGGAAAAGCAAACACTCCTTAAAGCAACTGCTTTATTTTGATAGTTCTGAACCACTGGCATCGGGGGCAGGTTTTAAGTTGGTGGGCGTGAGGAGAGGAAAGCTCATGGTTTTGATTTGAAGTAGCCACATCAAAACCTGTTTTAGAGAAGGGAATGGCAGTATTTTGAAAAATACATCCTTCTTAAGGGGATGTTAGGGAAAACAATTCCGTGGCCTGTTGAATGATAAAAGCCAACACGCTGGCTGAGGAAAAAAAAGAATTTGGCTTTAAGTGCCTTGGATAAATGCTTGATATACCTTGCCTGGCTGCAGCAGTGCCTTTAGGTGAAGGAAATTGTCATTCACACATATTTCTTGTGGGCAGGGGAAGGTCAGCCAGCAGAGCTGGTGTCAGAATGTTGTCCTTTCTTCCCTGCCAACCTGCAATAATGCACACAGTGTCAGCAAGAAACTCAAAACTGCCTGTCCCACCCTGAAGAGACCCACATGGATGTACCCATCCATCCTACCAGCCAGGAGTCCCCAAGCCACTGCTGGTGCAGCACTGGTGACACTCAAACCTGCACACTGGCAGCTGTGGGATGGTGTTGGCTGGCATTGGAAATTGGGACATCCCTTCCAGACCTGTCCAGCCTTTACTTTGCCTTCCACCTGCACTCCTGATAGCTGTTATAAACCTACCCCATGCTTTTATTTGGTGACAGTGTCCCACATCTCCTGAAACTTCCTACTTTTTGTGAACCACATTGCACATTTCCACAGGTAGAGACAAGCAAGGCAGCTCTTCTGCATTTCCAGAGGCTTCAGGGCAGAAGCACAGACAGCAGCAGATGGGTGACATCCCCAGACAAGTCCCAGGGAGGGGTGGCCGTGGCATGGCTGGACTAACAAAGGACTTCTGTGCCTGCCCCTTTCCTGATGGGCCAAAAAATTTCTGGTTAAAGGATCTGCAGGGCACGTCCATAAAGGTCTTTGAGGCCTGGAAATGTGTTTTTGTTCCGGTGTGGAAAAAGAACCAAACTTTTCAAATGCTTCCCCAAAATGTTTTTTGTTGTTGTTGAAATTGTTGCCATTGAAACATCTGGTTTCAGACTGAGAAGATTGGGAGTTCTCATTTAGATTCTTCTCTGCTTATAAATTGACCCCAGAAAATCTGAACACTTTCCCATGGAAATGTTATTAATGGGACTATTTCACTGCAAGATGTTCTGGTTTGGATGAAGCAGCGTTTTCCAACAACAATGACAACAAATCTCGTTAAAATGTTTGAGTAGCTCCAGTCTCCAAAAGCAGCAAGTGGCTTTTTGAGCATCTTCAGATCCTGCAGCCTGAAACATGCAACAACAATGTGACATTATTGTCACCCATCAGATAGGCAATAATTTGGAATTCACTTTGCATATCTGTAATGGAGCCACATCAATGGAGCTTTGTTTGCAAGAAATCTCTTACAAAAAATGGAAAAAGGAAAATGCCACGAAATACCTCCAGCCTCTCAATGCCATTCAGCAAGGATGCATTTTGGTCATTAATCATCCACATTTAGGCAAGCAGTTAGAAAAGCCCAGCTGTTCCAGGCCACAAAGCTTTCCTTTATTGCATTAACGCCTCCTTACTAACAAGACAACTTCAACACACGATCCCCAAGAAGGGCCAGAATGCCTAATTCCCAACGTGGTCATTGTGGCATTGTTTCAGATTGAAAAGTTCATGGAGTTAATGCCTTTTTAAAAATTCCCAGTTGAGCCTAATTATCTTGTGAAGAGTTTTGTGCAGGAGATATCTGATTTCAAACCAGAGCTGTGTTTAACCAGCAGCTCCCAGGACAGCGTGGGGTTCTCGGGGGGCTCTGAACGTGAGCTCGTGTTTTCCTCTAAAAAAATTCACAGAAAGCACAGGCTGGGAGCAATTTTGGACACCAGCCCTGCAGGTGTGGGATGGGGCTGGGTATGAATTTGAATTTCCAACAGGTGGGAACTGCCTGCTGTATTTAACCTTAGGGCCACGTCCTGCTGACCAAATGTCACCTCAATCCTCCCCCTTCCAGAGATGTGCAGTGCAGAGCTGCAGCCTTTCCTCTGCTCCTCTCCATCCCAGGAGATTTCTTTTCTCTCCCATGAATCAGACATCCTGCTCCCAACCTTCCCTTCCCTGATACTCACACCCACTTCTCCTTTGTTTCCCACTGCTTGGTGTCCGAGCATCCCTGGAGCTCCCCAGCCTGGGCTGTCCCAGGGGATTCAGTGCTGGGAGGGATTCAGGCACTGCTGAGCACTTCCAGGTGCAGCTCAAGGTGTATTTCCCTGCATCCAGACATTGCACATCCTCCTGCACAGGACCTTCATTCCTCATTTCCACCCCAAGAATGGGACTGCTCACAGCCACCCCCTCTTTTGGCAGTGCCTCTCCCCATCCTTGCCTTCCAGGGACAGAATCCACCACTGTTCAAACCCACAGCTTTGGAGTGGGTTTAAAATTTCCCTGGGCAAATTCCTACAGCCTCTAGTTCCCAAACTCTTAGGAATTTGCCACACCAAATGTATTCCTTTCCTTTATTTGCTTCTTCCAAGTAATTAGAGGGGGGGTTGTTTGCTACCTGTCATACCTTGGTTTAAGTCATTTGGGAACAAAGTGAGAAAAGAAAAAAACAGAAAAAAGGAGAGACTTGCAGTGGATTAAGACTGCTGATTGTAGTAACAAGAGGAGGTATTTTAATGACAGGTTTAAGACTTGCTAAGTAACTGCCATGAGGATTATGAATACATTTTGTAACAGGGTAAGATTAAGAGATAATCCTTAAAAAAAAAAATTAATACGGCAAATGGATTTTTAGATGAAAAATAAACTACAAAAAACATCAAAAGCCTTTGGAAATTCCGCACAGGAAAAGTTTTCCCTAGGAATGTTGACTTTGTTGAACATTTTCAGGTCGGTGTCCTCAGCAGGATTAAGTTGGTGTGCCTTAATGTGAGTGGCACGGCGTTGATTTATACCTCGTTTAACTTGGGCATTTTTGAAATGAACTGACAAGCTCCTTGCCAAGCAGCAGCCTGGCATCCCCAGCCACAGGCAAGGAGCAAGCTGCCTTCCCCAGAAAACGAGCTCCTGCTCCTGAACAATGCTGTCATTGATACCTAAATGTCATATGGAAATTCTGAGGACACTTGGGGCCTTTCTCTTTCCTGACTCCACAAGACTTGATCTTAACCCTCGCCCAACTGAGCCTCTGAGCAGCCATTAGCTTTTGGATTTGACCCTTTCATTCTGTATTCATCACGAGGAGGACAGGAAAGGCTGTATTCCCCCTTTCTCAGCAGTGGGCATGTGCTGGATGTGGCACCTTTTTGGCTGTGGTTTTGTATCCACAAATCCATGCAGATCCCTGTGATAATGGAGCAGCTTCTGAGTAAGTTTTGGGGCCCTGCAAGACCAGCTGAAGACTTGAATTCTTGTGTTTGGTCAGGGACAAAATCTCCCAGCTGTAACACAAACCCAGCATTGACAGGAAGAACTCTGCCTTTCTGCTGGCCAGAACAAACTGGGACTCTTTTCCTCAGCATCTTTTTTTAAATGACACTTACTGCAGTACAAAGAGGAGTACAAATTTAGAAACGAGTTAAAAGTGTTTTCAGGAAGTGTTATGGGCTCTTTCAGTCAACTTGAAGCTGAGCTTCACCAGGTCTGTTTTCCAGCTGAAAAATCAGCTGCAGGCTTGGAGTCCATAGTGGGAATCTCTGGTCCAAAGCATATCTGAGCTTTGTCTTTGCACATAACACAATATCTTTTCCAAGAGGGATGCACTGATATTACCCACAAATGAGACATCTCAGGAGCCTTTCACTTAAAAGCAGTAGAGAAAAAACAGTCAGTGGAAATAAAAATAGAATTAATGGATAATTTTTGGTTGGAAGCATCCTATTAGCTTTCTACAGTCTCTTAGGAGAAAGAGGTGATGATCATTGCCTGTCACACTGTGGGACAAAGCCCAGCTGCCAAAGGCTGCACCCATGGATGGATCTTTGCCCCATTTCACACAAGGCAAGACTCAAACTAATTTGCTGCTGTGACATTCCATGGCATTTTGGGGCTGAAGAAGGGCTTTACGAGATCACAGGGAGAGAAATTACAGGAAACTGATGTCAGTGAGGGATAATGTAGCTCAAAAGGACAAAGCAGTTGGGACACAACCTTCCTCAAGACCCTCTGGAATCAGTGCAAGCCATTCCTGTACCAGGACAGGTTTCACAGCAAGCTTGTGGTTAAGGGTCCAGTTAAGGTCTTGGTTTGGTCCATGGCCAGAGAGAAGCAAAAACTGCTTTTTCTCCCAGAGAAAGAGCTTCTTGCCAAGAATCCCCACACAAGGAAAACAAACACAGGAGAAGGCACCATCACAGATACCTAGGGAGATAAGCTGCAAAAACATGTGCTCTGGGCAAAAGTGCAAGGTGCAGAATGTGAGTTCACGGTCTACATGTGTTCCTCACTCTGCCTTGTTTGTTTTTGCTCGGTTTTGATGTGTTAAATTAAGGGATAGTTCATGGCCATAAGTCATCCTCTTGCTGTTGGAAGCCAAATAGTGGGAAGCAGGTATCTTGCACATCAGAGACCAGCTGTTTCGTAGGGAGACTTCAAATGCCGGAGCGAGAACACGAGCGTTGCTCCGTGGCTTTACCATGTTGAAGTAACTCCAGAGTTTCAGGAACAAAAAAATCCCCCTAGGTCCCAACTGCAAATTAGAAAGGGATGAAAATAGCTGCTCCTCAAAGGGCTTCAGTTATTGAGATCATTAGGCTGAGTTTCTGTGATCCTGCGTGGTGCAGTTGCTGCTCCAAAGGCTTTGCTCGGAGCGGGACCAGCCTGTGCAGCACACAAGGTGGTAACTCTGGAAGGGTGAAGGAGGGGAAGATGATTCTCCCCCACCTGCCTCTTCCACAAGGCCAGCTGTGTCCCCTCAGATAGCTGTGGTGCTCCTCTCTCCTCTTGCCTCTTGACTCCAAATCCTTTTCCTTCCTCCTTTATTCTATGCTGGAATACTCCATATTTTTTCCCACTCTGCTTTCATCTGCTCCTTCATCAGCTATTTTTGTGATCAGACCAGACTGGATGAGGCCTGAGCAGCTTGAAGGTGTCCCTTCTCACAGTCACAGAGCTGTACTGGGTGATCTTTAAAGCCCCTTCCAATCCAAACCACTCTATGGCCGTATAATTTTCATCCAAGGTGGGGCCACATATTTCCTGCTAAATGTGGTCAGGCTGCTGAAGATCTGTGTGCAACACACAGAGGTGGAAAATCTTGTAGAGGCACAGGCAAAAAAAAATCACAAAATTTGGAGAAGAGATGAATGCTCTCAACAGGTACAGACAGCTAAGTGTTTTTCTTCCCATTGTCAGCGAATCACAGACTAATTTGGGTTGGGAGGGATCTTTAAGGGTCATCTAGCCCAACCCCCCTGCAATAACAGGGACATCTTTTACTAGATCAGGTTTCTCAGTCCAAACTGGCTCCATCCAAATTGGCCTTGAATGTTTCCAGGGCTGGGGCAGCCACTGCCTCTCTGGGCAGCCTGTGCCAGAGTTTGACCACCTTCATTGTAAAGACTTTCTTCTTTATATAGAGGGTCTCAATCGACTCTCTTTTAGTTTAAAATCACCACTCTTTGTCCTGGTCACAACAGGCCTTGCTGAAAAATTTGTTCTCTAAAAAATTTGTTCCCTTTAAGTACTGAAGGGCTGTAACAACATCGACCTGGAGTCTTCTCCAGGCTGAAAAACCCCAACTCCCTCAGCCCATCTCTGTGGAAGAGATGCTCCATCCCTCTGACAGGAGGAACTCGGGCAGCAAGACAAAGAAAAATCAAACATTCTACAGAAGATTCCCTTTCCAAAACCCCGACTTACAGCTGTTAACATTTAGAGAACATCATCCTAAAAGTGTAGCGCAGCAGTAAAATCCAGGGTTGTCACAACCTTGCTACTTGTGCATCTGGCAAGTGTGCTGTCAAGCACCAGGCTAAAAGCAGCAGCAATCAAAGCTGGAGGATGATCAAATATCTCTGGTTTGTGTTTCATTGTGATCACCATTTTTATCTTTTTGTTTCATAACGGAGCGTTTCAGGAGGCAGTGGGGAAACTGCTGGAAGCCAAAATCATGTCACGCTGCTGGGCTGCACAGACTGTGCCTGGGATCCCAAATATTATCCAATGTCTGTGAGACTGGGAGGGCTGGATCAAATAATAAAGAGAAATAGAATTATTTTTTCCCCACAAACAAGCAGTGAACAGTTTGTTATTCATGGGTTTCATAGCTTCAAACATCCTCTGGAAGCATTTCCACCGAAATTTTACCACGAAGATAGCTTTCCTCATAAAATTCCAGAATTGAGATATTCATTCCTGGTTGCTCAATATTCAGCTCCCCAAGCAGGAAACAGAGGATTTAAATCATCAGTGGCACACTGGGGCTTCAGAGAAATTAAACTAAGCAGTTTTTTAACACGCCTCAGTCGCCAGAAGAGTTTGCATAAAATGCATACCAATAAAGAAGGCTTTCATAGACTCATCCATCACTGCACGCAGGGATTGGATACATCTGTTCATTTATTTCCAATGTTCAGAGCTAAAGGAAGGTCTGAGCCATTGAGTATCTCCCTTTCATATCCATCACAACTCATTGGTACCTGTGATGCCAATGAAACCACCAACTAATGCACAGCTTGGCATCAAAGTTGTAGCTCTCCTGTATGTTTTCCTAAATCCAATTTGAAGTCATAATGTACTTTATTAGCTGCAGACAGAATATTTAAATTCAAAATATTTTTTTTTAAAGTTTCATCTTTTGAAATGCCAATTGGTGATATTTAAGCCACATGTTGGCCACTTGTTTTTAGGGTAGAGGGTGTACCTTAGTACAAACCTTTCTCTGTTTCTTGAAAAAACAACAATAAAACACCCTTTGCCTTTTATCCACATCTGGCTGCAGCGAAAACAGTGACCCATGGAATTCAAAATTTCATACTTCACTGCTGCAGGCAAAGTCCAGAGGTTACTCTTGCTGTGTTTGTGAAAGATGTAGCACTGTCAGAAGGAGAAGAGCTTATTGAAAAAACACGTGGGGGTTCTCTTCCCAAAAATTATGGAATTAGTTGGTGATAAGAGACTTTTTTAATGCTCTCTAGCCATTTGTGGGACTTAACAGGGCATGGTTCTGTTAATTGCAAGACAAGAGTAAAGAGTCCATGTGAGATCTTGAAGAGTGCCACCACCACCACCACAGCTCAGCTGCTCTGTGCTGCAGGAGTAATGTCTCTCCAAAGGCCTCCAATTCCAAGGAATTAGGCATAAATAATAAAATAAGAGTAACCTTGGATCTGACCTTGTCACAATGCCGTGATGACTCCAGCTTCCCACAAATTCAGGGAGGGAAGGCGTTATCGGGAAGAGGAGGAGGATGAATTTAAGTCATTCTCCCAATGCTGCCACTCATAAATCAGCCTTCTGCATTCCCAGGGACCAGCAAGTAGAACTAAAATTTTAATTTCCCTGACTAGAAAAACTGGGAGCTCTACTCCAATCCACATTCATCAAAGCAGCTGCCATTGATAGTACAGACCCTATGTGAGAGAGGTATGAGCCCAAAGACCACCACTATCATTTTATCACACCTTTAGCTCCTTGCTGGAGGTCTCAAACTCATCCCTCACGTTCTTGTCCTCTCATGAAAGGAGTTCCCATCTTGCTGGGTATTTTTGGGGGTGAGAAAGTGAACACAACTTGGGTGAACACAACCCAGTGGAAATAGAGATGTGAGAAGCCTCTGTCAGCCTCACCATTCCCAAATGAATTTTTCCTCATGAGGAGTGAAGGTGGATGATGGAGCAGTGAAGAGGGCAGCTGTCCAGGATCATGTCCTGTGGGAGGAGCAGGGAGCAGTGCTAGCACGTGGAAATCCTCCCACCTTTGTCAGCAGGGAGGATCCTCTGCTCAGGTATTCTGGAGCATCCTGGAGAAAGGTCACTGTGATGTGATCTGCAGGGAATCCTGTGCTGTGAGGAGCCCTCTGCGGAGCAGGAACATGCCAGGAAATGTTCTTCTACACAGTAAATGCAGAGTTTTGGAGACAGTTCCAACCAAACCCCTCTTCCATCGATTTTCCACCACTTGTGTGGGAAGAGGCAGCAAAGCAGCGGCCAGGAGTGGCCCTGTGTCCCAGGGGTCCCTGCACAGAGATGCCAGTGGGTGTTGGGGCACAGCAGCTCATAAAAAGCTGCCCAACACATCCAGGTCCTTGCTGTGCTTCCCCCACCATATCCACTGCAAGATCTGTGCGCTGCTCCTTCCAAGGGAAACGTCCAGATCCCAAATCTGGCTTTGTCTGGGATGCAAATCCCCTCATCTTTCATGTGTGTGTAGGGAGGGGTGTGGGGGTTGACTTTACAGCTCTAATGACTGCAGAAAGAAATTCATCTGCTGGTAGGACCTTTAGGAAGCACATTTCCTTCTGCCGTGCATGTGACTGGGAAAACATTTGGTTGACATCTTTCTTTGAAGCTCCCCAAGCATCCTACGTATCTACAAACCCTGAGCAGCAAACCATTGGCAGAACCAGAGTTTCACAATATTTTGATTAAGGAACAACTCGTCCTGTCTGCTTTGATGCTTCCTGGTCCATGTTTCCTGGGGCAGGATTTCAGCACTGTTAGGGACACTGGGCCCCATCAGGGAAGATGGTTCCCCTTTCGTGGTACAGAATTAAAGATGTTTAAGTCCTCTCCTGACTTATCAGCCTCAAGTTTCAGCACATGCCATAATAACTCCTCTGAACATGCCTGAAATAGATGCAGGATGAGGAGAGCTGCCTGCTTATGCTCATACATATGTGCTTACAAATCATCATGCACTGCAATAATTCAGACATTGACAAATGGAACAAAAAACCCAGCCTAGCAAGTAAAAAACCACTTTATATAGATAGTGCCGTTATCTATTCCTGCTAGGAGGAAGATCTAGGTAATAAACTCTCTATTGTTTCTTTTAAACCCCAAGCTGAGTAATTCACTCTCTTGTTTTAGCCATATGGGAGCTGTGGCAGAAATATTTCTTCCCGTTTGGATCACCTAAGAGTTAACCTAGGAGAAACACGGAGCATGCTAATGACACCAAGCCCGTGCAGATAAACATCATATGCTTTCCAACTCCATCACATGGTTTCTATCAACAGTGCTAAATTCCTCCATAATTCCCAAAATTGCATTCCAACTGGTTGACATCCACATTAGCTGGATGTTAATCCAGTTAAAAATAAATGCAAATTTTGAGAAGAAAATGAACTCATATGTGCTTGGAAAACAAACCATTCCCAGTTTGCTGTCTTTTGGGAGACATCAGCAGTCTTTCTGCCCTGATCCTTTCAAGACTATTTGAGAGGGTTGTTTGAAAAAGGGTATCTTAAAAGGCCAAAAGGAAAGGGGGGTGACTCCCCAGTTTCTCTGAAGGTGACCTTCATCCTCTAAGGTCCTATGGTTTGCCCAGCAAGCCAAAGGGAACGACCCTGACACCTATCCAGGTCTCCATCCCACCCCACATGGATTTCCTACAGTGTTGTCCCTGCTGCAGGGAGGTTTGATTAATGAGAACAGCTTTTCTGGTGTATTAGCACAGTTTTTAAAGAGAAATATGATCAAACTGGTATTCCTGTTTTCCTTTCCCCCCCAGACCTGCTCATCCATCCATCCCTCCATCCATCCATCCCTCCATCCATCCATCCATCCATCCATCCATCCATCCATCATCCATCCATCCATCCATCCATCCATCCATCCATCCATCATCCATCCATCCATCCATCCATCCATCCATCCATCATCCATCCATCCATCCATCCATCCATCATCCATCCATCATCCATCCATCCATCCATCCATCCATCATCCATCCATCCATCCATCCATCCTCCATTCATCCATCCATCCATCCATCCATCATCCATCCATCATCATCCATCCATCCATCATCCCTCCATCCATCCATCCATCCATCCATCCATCATCCATCCATCCATCCATCCATCCACCTATCCATCCATCCATCATCCATCCATCCATCCATCCATCCATCCACCTATCCATCCATCCATCCATCCATCCATCATCCCTCCATCCATCCATCCCTCCCTCCATCCATCCATCATCCCTCCATCCATCCATCATCCATCCATCCATCCATCCATCCATCATCCATCCATCCATCCATCCATCCATCCATCATCCATCCATCCATCCATCCATCCATCCATCCCGTTCCAGGGTTATCCATAGCAGCACCATCTGCTGAGTCCCAGTGTTACTACAGGCTCCTTAAGAAAAGGAGGAGCCTGTTACTACAGGCTCCTTGAACAGGGAGGAAGCCCCAGAGCCCCAGGGATATTCACTCCCACGTGGAGAAGCTCCTGGTCCATGCAGCTCTTGCCCCCAGCCCCATTTACCGGTTTTCTCCCCAGAGCTCCCAGGCTTCCCATGCAAAACACACAGCAGCATTCCCTAAGCCTGGGAGGGGGCTGGCCCATGCTGGGATGGAGTCTGTGTCCCTGATTACAAGTGCTTTAATGTCCATTTCCCCACTCCTTTGATCCTGCCCATGGCATGCAGAAGAAAGGAAAATCTGGCTTTTGTCTGAAGCACATTTAACCCCGCTGCCCAGAAATGGGACCTTGTCAGTCACTGGATTTCATGGGTGGATGAATGGGATCACAGCAGTCTTCAGTTCATTAAAAATAAAAGGCTGTCCTAGCTCTTACTTTAGATCTATTAGGAAATTAATGCATTTAATGTCAGACCTTAATGGCAGCAGAACATGGAATTATTACTTTTATAAGAGAAATACAAGCAGTAGCTAAATAGCTCATCAGCTCCCGAGCTGCAATGGATTTCAGACAAGCTCCTGCTGCCCAGCTGGTACAAAATCCCCAGTAATGGACCACAGATGGTACCACTGCAGCCAGGGGTCGAGCAGGCATGCTGCTAAATTGGTCTGCAAACAGTAGCCTGGACTTGGGATTGCATGTCCCTGTCTCCAGCCAGGATTTTCAGAGGAGTTTGATGTTGGGAGCCAAGCCTGGCCCCCCCCCTTTTTTTTTTTTCTCACTTTAGGCGCTCCAGCCTGATTTCAAACCTTCTGTAGACTCTTCTTCCTTAAAGAAATGAAGCATTTGCCAGAGAAATGCCCATTTCTGTATCTTTTTCATCTTTTTTTTTATAGCAGATGCTGATCAAATTGTGAGAGAGATTCCCAGTAAACCAGTGGTGGTGCTGAGCTGGTGCATTTAAATACAGTCCTCCAAAAAACCTTCTTTGGTGTTTGCTACTGGGGGAGTCTGCAGCACAGACTCTCCTGAGAGGAAATTGTGCCAGAAGTGGGATGGATGGGATAAAATTGAGTCCTCTGGACTTTTAGTGCCCAGATTCAGGAGAAAAAAGACTCCTGTGCACCTAGTTTGGAAGGATGGATAAGTCCAGTTGCCACTAAAATACACCCCTGGCATGTTGGGGTTCCACTCTCCTGAGTCTATATTGCTGTAAAACCTCGTTTATCCACTGCCACAGACATGAAAGATGATGTTGATTTCAAAACAAGGGCAAAACAGCAGCAGGGCCATTTTTGGGCTTAAGAATTTTTCCATTCAGGCCCCACCAAAGGCAGCACAGCCCCTCTCCCTGCCCTTGGTGGTGCACTGCCAGTTAACATTGCATCCAAACAGTCACCAAAATAAAATAAGTCCCTCAAGAGCAGTCAGAGCCAGATGTGATTCCTTTTCCCATGCCAGGACCATGCACAGCAAGGATGGGGTTTTTCCAGGCCACACTCAGTGCCAGTGGAGGGGTGTAATGAGCACAAAACTTGCTACCAGGAGGAAAATTGGGGAAAACTGGAAAGGCCTTCATGGTTTGCCTGTCATAAAGAGACTGGAATAATCTCTATATTATTATTATTATTATTATTTTTATATAGAATATTATTATTCCTCTCTGAAATTTCCTGGCTTGCTGTGTGGGGATTAGCATCTTCTTCCTGACCTGTTCACTGACACAGACAAGCAGAACCCCAGGTATACCCAGCAGACAGAGTTAAAGCTCTTCCAGCCACCAAATAGGCACATTTTGAGCTGTGAGTGTAATTCTCCACTGGGGCTGTCCCAAGGGATGTGGCTGACTCTCCCCAGAGGTTTCCAGCCAAGATGGGTGTCAGTCCCAGAGCAGGGCTCTGCTCCTGCACACTGCAGGGATCTGATCTCTGAGTTTAAGTGCTGATATGTCAGCACTGAGTTAAGCTGGAGTTCAACTCTTCCCAGCAAATCCAGCGAGTGTTTGCATTTATTGATGTTAATTAAGACACAAAGCCTGGCTGCAGGAAGGCTGTGGTTACACAAGCAGGGCTCAGTACAGCAGGATTAAAAGGTGATGCCTAATTCTTCCTGCAGCCTTACCTGGCATGTGTGCAGGTGAGAGGAAGGTGTCTGTCAGCATCTCCTTTCTGCTTGTAGATCTTTCAGTGACAGTCACATCTCTCCTATGGTGCTTTAATTGAAAATTGCTAAAACATCTGATTCATGCTTAGCCTAATTACATTAATCCTAAAACAAATAATCCCAGCTCTTAGCCTGCCAGGCTGTAATTTTGCTGTTATTTCAAAATCAGAGCAAATGGAGCTGGAAGGGAGTTTGGGAGTTTCCATGGGTGCCAAAAGCTCTCTGAGCCATGCCTGGGAGGTGGAGGTGCCCTGTGTGGATTTACAGCAGTGGCAAATGCACAGCCTGCCTGCAAAAACCATGCCAGAGCATCCCTAAGTCTCTTTTACAGATTTTACCTAAGTCTCTTTTGCTGCCTAAGATTAAGCCTATGATTTCTTTCCTCATTGCTCAGTGGACACAAAACTAGTCTATGAATTTCCTCTCAATCTAAATATTTGAGTTACAAACGTCTTCCCCCTCCAGCCTCCCTGCTCAGGACAGCATGAGCTTGGTTCTTGTCACCTTCCAGCAGAAATCACATTTTCTAGACCTCTCATCATTCCCTGTTCCTGCAGACTCCCAGCTTCTTTCCTGCTCTCCCCAGAGAAGTGCCAGGATCTACCTTTTCCCACAAAAAATCCCATTGTTTTTATTTCAGCTGGAACCTCCCTTTGCCCAGGTTGTGGCTCTGATTTTGCCCACAGAAAGGTTTACAGCACCTCTTGCCTTGTCACCACCTCAGCGTTGTTGTTTGAAATTGCTCTCGGCACGGGGGAGATTTATTTTGCTTTGCTGTTATTGTTGGATTTTATTAACAAACCAGCAAAGAGAAAACCCAAATAACCCCCTTCTGGCTTTCCAAACCACCTCCAGTGCTCAGTGTTGACGGTGACATGGGGAGATTTTCCCAAAAGTTACCCAGCACCTCCAGGCTTTGTCTTGCTCTGATCATTCCCTGAGTGATTAGTCCTGATGATAGGAAAAATGTGCTTTTATTTCAAGCCTGGGCTCACCCCGAGGAGCTGGGGCTGTTGCAACCTCTCTGGATGGGTGTGAGGATGAAGGAGGGCTTCCCACTGCTGGTTCAAAAGCAGTGTGCCCACACAGACAATAGTCCTTGGCTATCACAGCACAAACCACCCAGCCCCCTGAGAGCTTCCAGCCCTGATCAAACACCTCTGCCAAACCATCTGGAAAAATTCCCTTCAGCTCCTCTGCAGCCACGAGGGCACTGAGGTCCAGGGGAGCCTCACAGCAAGGAGAATCATTCCTGAAAACCTGCTTTTAAAATAAAATCAGGATTGTTTGTGAAAGGGGTCGTGTGCCAGCAGGCAGTGGGCATTTCAGCCTTGTGACCCAGCAGAAGCAGCATCTGGTAAGAGAAAAAAAAGTAAATAATGTAATACTACTCTTGTGAATCACTGCTACGCTGTGGGAGCAAATACACAGAGGGGTAAATATTACACAATATTTCATCTGGAATGAACTGTTCCAAAACAAAAGAACCTAGCCTGCCACTGGAGCTCCTCAGAGCTGGGTCCTCAGTGTCCACAGCACTGAGTGGCACAGAGGTGGCTCAGCATCTGTCATGTGTGTTTTTAACCTGAACTGGAGCATGTCCCAGCCAAATTCTCCTTCTTTCCTGGCTACACAAGCAGCAGCCAGAGCCTAGCCAGCCCTTACCATGGTTTTGATGTGTAGCCATAACCCAGGTTTGCCTGGTTTGCAAATCACAGTGAACTCCAGGCTGCACTTGGATGAGTCTCATGTTTCCCACCACCCAACAATAACACTAATCCACTTTAAAAGCTTCACTCTTTACCACACACACACACACAAATCATCCTCTTGATTCTGTTGGGTTTTTTTTATCCCTTTGTGCAATAGTAGTATATCCCAGAGCTAAAAGCCATGTTTGCTTCCAGGAAACAGCAACAACAAAAATTCTTAATTGAATTAATGAATTCCATGTGCCTATCTGGAAGGACACTCATCTCAGCAGCTGATTGATGTGCTGCTCAGTGAGACCTGCATGCTCCCTGTGCCTTAGGCACCACAAATGCTGCTGGGGCATGTCAGAGAGGAGATTCTGAGTCCTGGAAACATGGACAAGGCAGGGAAAACCCTGCTGAGGCACTCGAGGGCACAGCTGCTGGGTCCTCAGCCCTGCCTGGGCTCCTCTGCATGGCACAGCACAAGGAAATACCTGGAGGCTGAAGCTGAGTTTTGGGGCTCACCAAGGTGAGATGCTTTTAGGGGGATGGGAAAGACGTGCATGAAAATAAACATTACACCTGCACTTCCTCAGGTGGGAGGAGAATGCCAAAGAGCCAAGATCAGGACAAAAAGATCCTTCCCTGTGGTACAACATGTGCACTTAGGTCTGTGTGAGGGTAGCAGGTGAGGATCTTGCTGTGACACACAAAGAAACCCTAAAAGCCCAGTAAACCATTCCCATATGACAGCCCCCAAATTCCAAGGCACGACCCACGTTCTGCCTTCAAAGATACATCTGTGGTGTGCACGAGCCTTTCTTCCCCGTCACCATCCTGAGAAATCCGTGTCAAGCCAGCCACGATGCTCCCACCAGGAATGTGTTTGCATGCTGTGTTCTCACACAGCACAGAAGCATTTTTGGGAGGCCAGGGCAGAACATGGGATGAGAGCAGTCCAAGAGCAGAAGTCATGAACCCACATTGCTCCCCCACCAAATAATCTGTGCTGCTGGGAATTGGCTTTTCCACAACCACTCCCTAATTTATGCAGTGAGCCCTGCTCTGATTCCAGACCTGCATCTCAGCCCAGCCTAATCCTGCTCCATCACACATCACTGCAGGACCACAAAACCCACCTTCACCTGGCCTTCAGCAGGAGTTAAAGCTGCTCTGCCTCTGCTTCTGCTCTTTTCCTTCCCCTGCCAGGAGGCCAAAAAAATCACACCTGAAATGCCAGCAGGAACCACTGCACGTGCCATGCACGGCCCTCAGCATGAAAATGCATTTTAAGGGAGGTTTAATGAGAGTATAATGAGGGGTTTCCAGCATTAATGACACGGGGATGGAACCAGCAGCATGCTGCATGTTCCACAGAAAACCAGCCCGAGCCCAAGCTTTGCCTTCCTGGCTTTGATGTGGGTGATCAGTGTGCCCACAATTTCTCCTGCCATGGCCATCCAGCACTACCAGCAGCAGTCACAGATGTCCCCTTCACTTCTCCCAGTTCTGTGTTTTAAGGAATCTCTCTGGTTTCAGGTGGCTGCAATGGAATGGTTGGCACAAGGGATGGAGGTCCAAGCTCTGTCTGTGGTCTTCAGAGCTTTGACAAATCTCAATCCAAAGCACTTCTTCTTCTTTTCTCTTCTTTTCTCTTCTTTTCTCTTCTTTTCTCTTCTTTTCTCTTCTCTTCTCTTCTCTTCTCTTCTCTTCTCTTCTCTTCTCTTCTCTTCTCTTCTCTTCTCTTCTCTTCTCTTCTCTTCTCTTCTCTTCTCTTCTCTTCTCTTCTCTTCTCTTCTCTTCTCTTCTCTTCTCTTCTCTCTTCTCCTCTCCTCTCCTCTCCTCTCCTCTCCTCTCCTCTCCTCTCCTCTCCTCTCCTCTCCTCTCCTCTCCTCTCCTCTCCTCTCCTCTCCTCTCCTCTCCTCTCCTCTCCTCTCCTCTCCTCTCCTCTCCTCTCCTCTCCTCTCCTCTCCTCTCCTCTCCTCTCCTCTCCTCTCCTCTCCAAATATATTAATATTTGTAGAATTTGGTTTATTGAGCAAAACCATTCATTTTCCCACTTGTGGTCTCCTGAAGAGGACGTGAGGAGGGATGTCTGCACAGCTGCAGCCAGATCTGAATTGTCTTTCATTTCAAACCCCATCATGAAACAATAAAATGGGTTTGTTGAAAGAATAGAGTCCAATCTCCTCGAAGGGCCAACTTGCCTTCCTCAGAGGCACTGACACAGAGCAGCTTCAGCAAAGTCAAACTGGGCTGAATTGTTGGGCATTTCTGTTGGAAAAAATTGACTTGAAATGGGTGTTTTTTTTCTGCCTGCAAATGGCATTTTCCCTTCTCTTAAATCACTTTTGTTACAACCTCCCACTGAAACATGTGTGGTGTTTGTAGATATATTGAGTTTTTGAAAGGAGATGATTTGGTTAAATTAGTTCTATTGAGATTTAGCAAGTTTGTAACAAATATCTCAGGACTTTCTTGCTGAATTTAAATGAAGTGTGTCGTGTTCTCTGCCCTGTTATGATGGCAGGAAAAGGGAATAAACGCAGCCAGAATCAGGCCCTAAGGTTTCTTATATATTTCAGACACTTTCTGGCTAGATTTTCCTTCCATTTCACCTGGTTTTTGCATCTCAGAAGCCAGTAAAGAAAAGTCTTTATATGAGAGAGCAGATCAAACCTGGGCTAAAGAACCAGATGCCATTTATTCCCAGTCTGGCAAATGACCCCAGAGCCCATGGCAAAAAGTGTGAATAAAACGACACAGACCTCCTCACCAGAGACCAGCCAGTCTGTTTATTTATTCAGCTCATACAGTCCTTGTTTTATACTTGGATGCATATGAGTAACAACACAATTTTCAGCCTGTGCCAGCTGGTTTGTTTAATTCTGTAGCTGCTGCTGCAGCCAGGGCATGTTGAAAGGAGGGGAAACGCCTCCCCACGATGAAACCAACCCACCCACCAGAGCCTCTCCTCTCTCCCACCCTCCTTCTCAATGAACTCTCCTCACTCTTTCAGCCACTTTACAGATGATGTTAAGGTACTTGTAGAGCTTTACACCAATGAGCAAATGTATTTTAATAATTTCCTTGTGGTTTTTTAAACAATGCTTCCAATAGCTCTACCATGCTATGAACTGAAACATTTTTTCTCCATGGTTTTGCTCCTTCCTTGAACACTTTTTTCACACATTCAGCTGGACCCACCTCCTTGTCCTCTTCCTCCTGTTCTCTGTATCTGTTGCACCCAAACAGTAATTTCACGATTATAAGCCGCACCATTTTGACTTAAATTTTGGTCCGAACCCAAAGCGCAGCTTATAATCAGGTGTGGCTTACCATCGTGAAATTATTACTTTTTCAATGCCAAGCCTGGGATCCCAGCAATGATGCTAAGCAGGAAAAAAGAATTACTTTTCTATTTGGTCTTCAAGAAGTCTCAGGAGGTGTGCAGCTACAGGAAAGGTCCAATTATCAATAGCTTTTCATTTGTCAGCCCTTTTATGCATTCACCCATGGAAGCACACATCCTTTTCCACCTCAGCCTTTCATCCCTCTAAACAAGGCCTTGATGCCAGATTTTATTTCAATGTACCATACAGGCAACTTTGCCTTCCCAGCTTTCAGCAGTTTTGAGACACAGGGATTTGACCTGGCCCAACCATTTCCTTGCACAGGATGTGTTTTCCAGGCAATTTTTCCTGGTGATCCCAGCAGCAGCCCAAAGCCCCAGGCCTGTCTGCAGACATTCTCTGTTCTCCTGGTCCTTGGGGTGGCAAGCATCATCTGCACATCCCTCTGTGGCTTCTCTGCATCCTGGGATGGCACCAACAGCACAAGGGAGCAGATGAGCCCAGCTGGGCACGACCCACCCTGGTCTCCCATCCACACCATGGGAACTGACCCTGGCTCAACTTGCAAACTAAATTCTTGGATTGAGATTGTTCAGAGAGACATTAATAAAAAAATGCCCCTTTTCAGGAGGTTGCACCCAATCTGGTCAGGGTGAAACTGGGGAACAAACATCAGAGGAATTTGTATTCACCAACGCTGAGGAAAAAAGGCTGGATCAGAATTTTTTTGTTCCTGCTTATCCCTGACTTAGCAATGCAGGATTTCTGGGGTTTGTGCTGCTCTGTTGCACTGTTGCACATGAGACCAGGCTCATAATGAACGTGGTGTAAGATGTACAGCACATTCTGAGCAGCTCTGATTGACGCTGCCGTGCAGTGATGACAGCTCTGTGTTTTGCTTTCATTTTTGGAGACTAAGTGGCTTACATGTGGTCCCATTTAAAGGATGTCTGGGTGGCAGCTGCATTCTCCTCTGTGCTTATGAGAGGGAAATGAGCTTTTCAGTCCCAAAATACTGCAGAAAGGGGTTATGTAAAAAGGCGGCATGCAGCTATTGAAGGGGGGAAAATATCCTCTCCAGACAAAGTGACTTCCTGTTTACAAAGCACAAATGTTTTGGACATCACTCTGAAATGCCACGCAACATTTTTGATGTTTTCCAGAGCAGTGTCCAGCTTGGGATCAGGATGATTTTCTGAGAGCACTGTCCTTGAAGAATGAGGTTACTGTGGGGTTGTACATCTGGAATTGAAAACCTGTTTTCCAAATTTCAATCTCTCTCTCTAAACAACTCATGTTTAGGGATGCTGTGCCCAGTGATGGGCATCCCATTGTCCTTGTCTGACAGGCAGCCATGGACTTGTGATTTCTTTCTTTTCCATTTCCAGACACTTTGCACTTTGGAAACAATGCAGCACTGAAAAAGACCAAACCCATATTAAAGTTGGGATGGGAAAAAGCAATTCTAATTTTAAAGGCAGGAAAAAGGGATGAGATGGTTCCATTTCTGGACAAAAAGAGAGGAATGATGCTGGTCTGGGAAATTTTGTGAGCAGTTGTGGTTCAGGTTGTGCCAGGAGAGGATTAAATTGGATATTAGGAAAAATTTCTTCACTGAAAGGATGGTCAGGCATTGGAACAGGATGCCCAGAGAAGTGGGGGAGTTGCCATCCCTGGAAGTGTCAAAAATTGTGTGGATGTGACATGTGGGGACATGGTTTAGTGGTGGGCATGGGGAATGAACAGAATAGATGATTTGAGGAGTGTTTTCCAACTTTAATGGTCCTGTGCTCCATAAAATGTCTCTCTTCATCAGGTCCAAGGGATATTCACCCTAATTACTGTGTGAGGGTCTCTCAAACCCCCAATGGTGGGAGCCATAAACTCCTCCTTCACCTCTCCCTGAGGACCATATCTGAGCAGGACCTGGCAGCACAGAGCTCCTCCCTTCCCTTGCACTCTGCCAAGCAACATTTCAATCCCTTTTGCTTTTCCATGGCCTGGGCTGTGCCCACAGCTCAGCATTCCTCTGCAGAGGGGAAGCCAAGGGCAATTGAGGGGCTCTTGGTGTGCTGTGGCAGTGAAAAAGCAAACAAGTCCTGCCAAGACAGGATGGTCACTGTAAGTGGAGCTGTGGCCTGCAGTGACAAAGTCCAAGGAGGCTGCCAACAGAGGGCTGACCCAGCAGAATGTTGGTTTATTTATACATTTCAGCATATGCTGAAATGCACTGTGCTGTATTCCCCAGGAGGGCAGGAGGAGAGGGGGAAAACCATGTGATGAAAAATATCCCCAAAACACACATGCTAGGGCTGCACATCCGAGACATGGACACAGGATTCCAGGGAGAAAATCTCCCAGGGGATGCCCAGAGTCTCTCAGGAATCAGAGCCTGGCAGTTCTGAGCTGGGACAGAGTATTGATCCTGATCCATTCCAGGAGGAAAATGAGATCCTTGCTCCTTCCTCCTTGCATCCATCCCTGGATGTCAAAGGCCACATTCCATCCTGCCCCCACCACAGCAAATTCTCTTCCCTGCCACCCCAAAGCTGAGAAGTTCTGCTGAATCTCTGTCATTAGGGGATCCTCATGTTTGGGATGAATTTCCTTCTCCTTTCAGCCACCTCTGTCACAGAAAGGAGCTCTGAAAGGAGATTTTTGTGGCTATGAAACCCACACCAGTCTGGATCCTGCTTCTTGCAGGTCCAAAAGGATAAACCAGACATAACTGCTTTCCTTTGGGATTTTGGTCTGCAATGTTGCTTCTGCTTGTTGTTGGGTGCTCTGATAAGCTGTGTCTGTGAAGGAATTAAACATGAGAATTTGTCTTCAGCTGGCACAAGTTTGGGTCATTCCTGTTGTACACTTCAAATGTGGCTTAGATAGTCAGAAAACAATGTCACATTAATTAATTTTGGGGTTTTTTTGCCTGTGGGGATTTTTTTCAGCACTTGAAGGCAGGCATAGAGGGGAGGAGGTCTCTCTCAGGCTCCTTGCTTCTGTCTGCTCCCTAAATAACACATTAATCACCCAGACAATGTAACTGAACTCCAGGCTGCTGCCTTCTGCCTTGAAAAAAATGCACTTTCCTCTCTGAAATATCAGCATCTGAGAAGCAAGGCTGCTGTTGTTGTGTTTTTCTGAAATCTGACATAGCCAGGGAGTTTCTCCTCTTGGGAGCTCTGGCTGGGTCCAAGGGTTTGTCTGAGGAATGAATAAAATCTTCTCTGCTGATAAGCTGGGGAGGAGTGCAGTGCTCTGCTCTCCAGCACACCTAACCTGGATGAACCTTGTGTTATGATATAAACAAGCCCTGCTTTGGTTCAAAGCAGCTGTTTTTATTGTTTAAATTGACTTCTGACATTTCTCACCCCGACCCCCTCGCACTGCTGCCCACAGCACCATTGAAGGGTTATCTGATTCCACTCGTGTGGCGTTCTCAAAGTGCAGAAAATGTCAGGCAGAGATGGATCACAAATGGTCCAAACTGAGCATTCAGTTGTGTGTGAGGAAAACATCCTTCTGCTGACAAATCCCAGAGCCATTCCAGGGAGGTTATTGACAGAAAATCAACCCGAGGCACGGGCAGTGCTGCATGGGGATCTCAGAGGGTACAACAGGAGGGGAGGACAGGAATGGCCTCAGTGAAGGATGCTCAGGGAACCTGCCCTTCTTGCAAAAGAACCAAGAACAAAACTGAACATTGATTTTTAAAAAATGAGTTTTCATCCAGGTCTCAGAAAAAAAAATAAATTGCCTGCAAAAGCATTGCCCTGCTAAAGGTGTGCTGGGATGAAAAAAAGCACATCTGTGTGGTGTCAGGGTGCAATTCTGCTGAGGAAGGGAGATAAGGGCAGAAGGGAGAAGGAGGAGGCTCAGGGCAGATCTGGAGGCAGGCATGGGACTCTCAGAGCTCCTGGATGATGCAGAAAGGCACTCAGCTCCCACCTTCCATCTCCCAGCCCTGCAAGCCTTGATGCAAGGTTTAATTGATTTAATTGAAATTGCTTCCTCTGGACTGACAAACCCACTCAGCTCCAGGGATGGGGACTGGCAATTCTGCAGGGAATTGTCATTTACTGTGAGTGAGAGGCTGTTGGAATGAGACACAGCTGATTTAGCCTGGTGGCCTTCTGCAGAAGCAAAGAAGAAAAAATATCAGTAGCAACACGGTGTCTGTAATAAAGGAGGCAAATGGAAATCTGGAAGACACTGAGTGGTTTTCTTGGGAGAACTGCTTCCCCATGGATGCTCCTGCAGCAAAGCATCTTGCCAGGTGCCAGGTGAACCTTTAGAAGTGGCAGGGGATGTAAAGCAGAATTCCTTGAATCCTTGAATTCCTTGAAACCTGGTGACTCTGACACTTCCCTGGGGATGCTGAGGGGACAGCAGGGAGGTGTGCAAGGAAAGCCCAGAGCTCAGGTGCACAAACACACACTTGTCTGTTGTCACAAGCCATGAAAATCTGCTTCTCACCCCCACCAAACCTGCCCCAATCAGCCTTCATGTGGCTCTGAGCAGGGAAAGATGGCTCAGCAGGTTTTCCCTGTGGCAATGCCATCATTCTAATGATGTGCTGCTGGAAATCCCCCCTTCACCCTTCCCTCTTTGTGCTTGAATGGCTGGCTGGGCATTGCTGATTGCTGGGAAGGCTGACCAGAGATCAGCACCCTTGGAGGGAGCAGGGAACAGATTTTCCTCACCATTTCTTTCTTTTAGCACTAAAAATGTGGTAATTCCTCCAAGCTCTCTGCTTCCTGCAGCCAGGTCTGTGTTTGTGGTTAGTGCTGAAGTTCATCCTGCTGAGCAATTCCACTTTGTTATTTTTAATTTAAAACAAAAATTATTAGAGATGATTATGTAGAGCAGGGAATAAGCCAATACTTTCCACATTTGATGAAAATGAGACCCTTGCTCTGCCACAAGTTATGGGTGTGATGCTGATGCTGCTTAAAGCTGGATGATCCATGTAAAGCAGGTGGCTGCACTGCAGGGTCCTTCTGCCCCAAAAATGGATTCATAACCCTTCAAAAATATTATTTTTTCAAATGTGCAGTAGAAGAAGCTGAAATGAGCTGAAATGAACTCGGGGAGTGCCCAGGGAGCATTCACACCCTGTGGGGCTGTGCAGTATTAAACTGGGAGCATTTATTGCTTCAGAGCAATGTCTGTGGAGCTCCAGGTGCTGATGGCCACTTCTTCCCTGCTGTTTTCCCATCTGCTGCACCCAGACAAGCAGGAATTGTTCATTCCCTTGCTGCCAGCAAGGACCTGCTGGCATTGCCCTGGTGCAGAGGGGCTGCAGAGCCACTCGAGCCCCCTCTGCTGTGTCTGAGCATGGGCACCCTGCATTTAATTCAGCCACAAGATGCTGCAAGTGCAGCTTTTATAACAGACAAAAATGCAGAAATTAACAGTCTCCTCTTTTCTTAGACATTCTAATTTTTCACAAAACTGATGTGGCTCAAGGCAAATTTGCCAGTGGGGAAAAACCATCCAGCTCCCAGAGGTTGGAATGGCAATATTTCCCTGAGCTCTGAGTCAGAGCCCTTGATAACAGGGAATGATGCATTTGGAGCTGCACAATCCAGAGGCCAAGCAGCAGCTGGATTGCTCAGCTCCAAAGAAATCACTGGTTCCAAAGGGCAGCTCAGAGCTGCTGGGCAGACCACAGGCTGCCTGTGGAGCAAGTCTGGCTGAGTTGTTCAGGGGCAGATCAAATGGAAGCAGAAAGTTTCCAGGGCTCCTTCCAGATGCCTTCAGAAAAGCTGTGGCTGCCCCTGGATCCCTGGAAGTGTCCAAGGCCAGGCTGGGAGGGCTTGGAGGAACCTGGGATAGTGGAAGTTGGGGATGGAATGAGATAAGCCTTAAATTCTCTTCCAGCACTGTGATTTCATGATTGTATGATGCTCTTCAGGACATCTCAGCTGCATCCATGCCAATGAACAGGGCAGGACCAGAGCCCAGCACCCCACAGCTGCCTGTGCCAGCCTGTGCTTTTACTGTGCTCACATCCTGCTGCTCTGCACCACAGGGGCTGCCTGGGGCTTCTGCAGGGAGTTCAGCACAAGCAGAATGAAACACAAATCATGGAGAGTGTGGCTGTTGTCAGGTTCTACAGGGACAAGAGCTGGACCCTGCTCTTGGGTCACAACAACCCCCTGCATGGCACTTTTAACTTTCCATTTATGTAGTGGTGCCTTATTACACCCAAATTGCTCTGATATGCAGGGGAATCTATTAAATCCAGCCCAGAACCCAAAGAGATACCCCTAAATACAAGATGAAAGCTGCTTAGGCAGTCTCCAGGGGGTTGGTGGGATTTGCTATCCACACCCAGA
This sequence comes from Catharus ustulatus, assembly GCF_009819885.2. Taxonomy (NCBI): domain Eukaryota; kingdom Metazoa; phylum Chordata; class Aves; order Passeriformes; family Turdidae; genus Catharus; species Catharus ustulatus. The sequence continues at coordinate 5,039,743 of NC_046229.1, read as the reverse complement.
GCAGTCACTGACAAATGCCTGCATGGCAAGGAAATGAAACCAGCCCCAGGTGCTGCCAGGGCTTTGCCAAGGCTCCTCTGTGCCCCTCCAGGAATTCTGCTCAGAGCCAGTCAGGAGCAGATCCAAGGGGCACCCTCGAGGCTGTCCCAGCTCTTGGTGTAACCCAGCACCTCCTCTTCAACCCACACATGCCCAGGGTGCTTTTCCTGTCCTTCTTTTATTTCCCTTTCTCTCCTGTTTCAGCGTGGATGACAAATAATGTTTTAAGCTCATCGAGGAAATGACCTCATATTTTAAGTTCTTTCCTGGGGCAGCCTTTAATATTTAAATATGTGTGCTTTTCTGCTTCTTTCTTCTCTCCTATACATCAGATAAACAGTTTCCCCTGCAGAAAGGAGCAGAGGGTGATATCATAGCTCACTGGATGCACTTGCTGCTCCAGCCCTCCTTGTGTTTCTGAGGGCTTGCTCAGATTTCACTGGACTTGGCTCTGTTTCAAAGCCCTGGATGATGGATCACTGGGCCAGGTTTCTCCTCTTGCTTTTGCCATTCCAGAGGTATATAAGGCAGGAAAATTAATAATGCTGTGATTTTACTGGGGAATGTTAAACATTAGCAATCACGAACTCTTGGATGTTGGTGTTAACCATGAACACCTTGGTGGGTCAGGGAATGGAAAGGGAAGGAAGGAAGGAAGGAAGGAAGGAAGGAAGGAAGGAAGGAAGGAAGGAAGGAAGGAAGGAAGGAAGGAAGGAAGGAAGGAAGGAAGGAAGGAAGGAAGGAAGGAAGGAAGGAAGGAAGGAAGGAAGGAAGGAAGGAAGGAAGGAAGGAAGGAAGGAAGGAAGGAAGGAAGGAAGGAAGGAAGGAAGGATATTTTTCAGAAGGAAGGAAGGAAGAATATTTTTCATAGGGATACAAGCTGTATTAGCTAGGTCCCACTTTAATCAGTGGAGAGACACTGGCACCTCCATGGTGCAGATTATAAATTTTCACAGCTTTTCTGGAGAATTAGAATCATCTCCCAGAATCATAGAATGGGGTGGGTTGGAAGGGACCTTAAAGATCATCTTGTTCCAACCTCTGCCATGGTCAGGGACACCTTTCACCAGCCCAGGTTGCTCAGAGCTCCATCCAGCCTGACCTTTAACACTTCCAGAGGTGGAGCATCCACAGCTTCTCAGGACAACCTGTGTCAGTGCCTCACCACCCTCATAATAAAGAAGTTTTCCTAATATCTAATCTAACCCTTCTTTCAGTTTGAAGCCATTCCCCTGTATCCTGTCACTACAAGCTCCTGTAAAAAATCCCTCTTCCTCTTTTCACTGATGTGGTTGGGGCACAGTGAGATGAAATCACAGCATTTCATGGGATAAAAAGGAATTAAACCATCCTCTCCCACACCTCTGAGCTTCATGGTCCCTGCCTCAGAGCTCCAGCCCCATCCAGAGCTCAGTGCAGAGCAGCTCCCTTGCCACCTACAGAGGAGCACTTGAGAGCAGAGATTGGGGAGTTGTGCATCCTGGGAGCAGAGCTCTCAGCATGTCACTGGGCAGGTAAAGGGCTTTCCAAGAAAAGGTAACTTCAAGCAGAAGATATTTCAGGGTTGGTTATTATCATGGCTGTACTGAGTCTCTTCTGCTGCATGAAGTAGGGAATATTATGCAGTTTTGCAGCCTTTCATTAGCAATATCCCTCCCAAGGTTTTATTAAAAGGCCAGTTATCACAAACCACTAGATTTCTCCTGATCCTGTCCAAAGTCCTTCTATAAAATTGAAGATTATTAAAAATTTCATTTAATAAAGCCTGTCACTTACAGTTTTTCTTTTTTGGGTTGAGGAGGAGGGAGATTTACATTCCATTATAGCTTCCCTATCATCCCATCACTGGAAATATTCAAGGCCAGGTTGGATGGGGTTGGAACTGGATGATCTTTAAGGTCTCTTCCAACCCAAACCATTCCAGGACTCTGTGATCTGCAACACCAAAGAACAAAGAGGGAGACCCACAGTGCTTGGTGATCTTTGTCTCAGGGATGCTGATTCAACCTGCATCTTATAAATTAACTTCATTTCTGTAAATTTCCAGAGCACAGAAAAAGTCAGAATAACTCTGTGTAAGAGAGATTCTGAAGGAGGTGAATCCACAGGAGCTCGAAGGAGGGTGAGGTATCAGGTTTGCATCCAAACCTCAGCCAGTGGAAAAAGGATGACATCTCTGTGATTATGTTTCTCCAGCCCTTTTATTAATTCCTTTGCCACCTGGATGTAAAGCACTACTTCCTCCTCCCTCCAGAGAATTCAGTCATCTGGTTTGTGCACCAGTGGTGATAAAAAAAAAATCTACATTCAAGCAAGGCTCAGGATGAAGATATTTAAAGACAGACAAAGGCAGTTGGTTCTGGGAGACTGCTAAAGGCCCACAGATGAGACAGGCTGGCCCCCTCGAGCTGTGTGAATAATGCTTCAGGGTTTGCTTGCTGGACATGATTTTTGAATGGCTCAAATGCATTTTTTACATGTCCAGGCACCTTCATGTTCCATCCCACTGGTGCACAAGCTGCACCCAGGAGGCAGCACCTTGGGGTTACTGGGATTTAAGAACTAATTTGTCATCCAAACCAAAACTGAAGAAGCTCCACAGCCAAATGACTGCAGCTGACTCCATTTGGCCATTGGGATCAGGATGAAATTCGGTCCAGGATGATGAGAGTGGATAAATGTGGAGACTCATAAAGAAATTTGTGCCTGAAGTGACACTGGGCTATGGCAAGTCTCACTTAGCACACACTTTCATTAAAGGAGAAAAGGAAGCAATATGCCTGAAAAAACTCCAAAAATGCAGTTTCCAGCTTGCATCCAGAGATGTTGGCTATTTCTGTACAATTTCAGCATGTTTAGTAGGGGATGAGTCCTACATCTGAATGCACACACCTGAGAATTTCCTTCAGCACAATATTAATGAACTGCTCGTGTCATCAAGGAAGAACCCAAGCAAGCAGAAAGGCCAGCAAAGGAACTCCCAGCCAGGGCAGAGCAGCAAGGCCACAACTCAATAAAAAAGGAGCAGCAGACATCAAAGTAAGGATGAGGTGATTTTTGACACACCTGGATGTCACTCCCCCCCATCTCCATCCATGTTTCATGTCAGCAGAAATATGTTGGACCCCTCAAGTGCAGCAGCAAGGGCTTGGGAACAGATCCAGAGTGCAGAGAGAGCTTTCAGTAACCTCAGTGATCATGAGCTCAGTGTGACAGACTATTGGTTTGCTCATTTGGGTTTTGTTTCTCAGGTAAAACTTTTCGCCTCCTCGTTCGGCGAGAACAAGTCATTAGGCATTTTCTTTAGGGTCTTGATTTGCTTGTGTGTGAGTTGACAGCCCAAGAGTATTTGCCAAAAGTTGGTAAAGTGCCAGGATTTCATTAAACCTCTTGTAAACCCCAAACTGCCGTCCTGCGAGGCTGCATCTGGCAGGGAAGCCATCTGTGATTCGTATAGTCCTGCTCCAACAAAACGACAACAGTGTGAAAAACTCTTTTCTCTGGTCGGCAGTGAACTGTAAAAGTAACATTAGTAATAGCTTCTGCAGGCTCAGTAATGACATAATTGACATTGGCTGAAAGCAAAAGCCCCAGCAGCAAGGTCTTGCCAAGGCTCTGGGTTGATTCATATCATCCCTCAGAAATACAGGTCAGAGTCAGGAGCCCTCCTGGACGCTGCTTCTCACGTGAGAGGTGAGGCTGCTCCTCCTGAGCAGACTCTGCAGCACAATCTCATTGAGCAGGAGATTCCTGACCCCAACCCTGACCAAAAACAAAAAAAAAACAACCCACCAAAAACTCAAAAAAGTGTTACTCTGCTTGACTGAAGCCATTGACTTGATCCATAAACAAGGTCTGTATTTGCAATTGTTTAAAAACCTGCAGCTTCACAGCGAAGTGCACATTGCACCCAGTAATCTCTTATATCTATAGCAACATGACCTGGTGCATTTTATTTAATGCAGAGCCCTAGTAAGGAGACTGGGCTCCAAGCCATCTGCACATATGTTTCTTGGATGCCTGATATTTTCATTTTGCTTCAGATGAGCTGCACTGTTAGGGGGCTCCCATTTATAGCATCCGGGATTTTTTCCAGTATATGTTGTGCTCACCCTGTCTGCAAACCTCTCTTTTGCCCTCAGCCTCCTTCACCCCCATGACTCAAAACATACAAACCCCAGCTGATGTCCATAAAAAAAAAAAACTAAAAAAAGAGAGAGACAAAAAGCACTGATTTGTTCAAATCTCTTACTAAAGAAACCATTCCCCAGCTCCCTTTGTATTTAAAAGCTTGAGGCCCTGCTTTAGAGAAATCCTAGAAATACAATTTAAAGACCTCAGTGGGACTGTGCAGCGCTGAGAGACTGTGTGCTTACTGATGGGGAATGTTTGCAAAAACAACACCTAATGCCACCAAGGTTTCCATTTGCACCTCTGCTGCTCTACCCCTTTCATGGAGAGCCTGGCTTGCAAAGCAGGAGCTTTCCCTGCATTATTTACACAAGTAAGTGACAAAACAACACTGGACCCCAGCCTGAACTCTTTGCTAAATCTTTAGACCTTCCTGATTCAGGCAGCAAGAAAATGAGGGTTTGAGCAGCTGAGGGAAAACCAAAAGAAGATGAAAAAGGAAGAAAGAGAACAAAGGACTCAAGGGTAGCACAAACTGAGTGCCTGATTCTGACCCTCCCCTGCAGCAGGAGGGAATCCACATTTGTGGAGATCAGACCTGTGCTGAGTGATGGGCTGCAGGAGAGGGGCAAAATAGCACTGATAATAGAATTTTGGGTTTGGAACATATCAGGGCCAAGGGGCCAAATCCAGAGCTGGTGTCAAGGGGTGCTCCTCTCTCAAACTGCCTCCTGCTCAGCATGCCTGGGAGTTGGATGTGGGAAAAGATGTAAAAATCAAAGCCCCCACCTGAGCTGAGGGGTGGTGGGCCAGCTGCTGTTGGAGGTGACGTTACTGAGGGCTGGAGACACATCTCACTGTGCTGCTTGCTGTCCTTGTGGGGTCACTTCTGCTCCCTCTCTGCATCCTTCTCTTTGTCCCTGTGCTTGTGAGACTGGAAATGGGATTTATTTCTCTGAGCTCCGTTTCTCCTGCAGTTCCCTCCTCCTGCCAGCCCTGGTGCCGGAGGCAGAGCCCACACAGACTGCCAGACCGAGTCGAGCCCAAGGTTGGGATGCTGGGAACAGACTCCAAATGTGCCCTTCTGTGGCTGCAGCATCCCCTGGCTCTTCCCTTTGGCATGGCTGGGAGTTCCCACGAGCTGTGGTCTCTTTTTTGTTCCACACTGACTCCTCCACAGGAGCCTTCAGGGTCTGTTCATGGCCAGCTCGTTGGGTGGGAGGCAGGGAATTCACAATCCTGTCTGCCAGAGCTCCCAGCTGGCAGGGCTGCTCCTCAAAGGGGAGGTCATGGTCCCTTGTCATCCCCAAGGAGGTTGTGCAAGCCCAGCATGGGGCAGGGAGGTGTCCCCAGCATGGATCTGTGACATGGATATGCCAGGACAATAGAGCCAAAATGATGCTTTCCAAAAATAAAGCCATCCTCTCCCCCTGCAAGGCTCCAGCAGCTCCTGTGCTGCTGGCTCTGTTGGGCATGTCACTGCTGCTGAGGAGGGACCAGAGGCACCAGGAGTGCCAGACATTCCCCATGTCACAGGGACAGCCCAGGGACAGCATTTCTTGGCGTGCCCAGCAGAGCCCAGGGTTTTGGGACTGGCCAGATTTCCTCAGGACTGGAGGCTGGCTATCCCAGAGCTGCCCTCCTGGTACAGAGCAGAGCTTTCTGAGCTGATGGCACCCTGCAAACCAGTCCCCAGGGCCCCTCCAGCAGCCATTCCCAACTCCTTGGCCTTGCTCAAGTGGGGTCACAGCTGATTGCAAAAGGGAAAATGTGTCATGCAGCAGGGAAACAGGCAGCATGAGCAGAAACCTGGTCAAGGGTGGTCACTTCCTCCGTTTGTGTGAGGATTCAGGAAGTCCATTACAGAGCACTCCATCACTGTCACTTGATTCAAGCTAGATTACAGGAGATTAATAGTTCTGCTCCTTCTCCCCCTGCCTGCATGTGCAGAGGGTGCTGCCAGCCCCTCTGTGCTCACTGTTAGGAACAAGTTCCTAAGCTGTTCAGTTTTCATATAATTGTTAATGTTAAAATTCAAGCTTTACCCTGTTCTGATTCCTAATTAATGTTAATTGTTAATGTTAAATTATTGGCCTCAGTCCCCGATTGTATCACCTCTGTGCCCTTTCCCTTCTGTCGGGTGTTGCTGCTGCTGCTCCCCTAATATGGTGTTTGGGAGGAGGGTGACATCATTGATCTGTATGCAAATGAAGGGGTGCAAAGGACACTGGGACACTCTTTGGAGTTAAAAACCCCTTAAGACAATGAGCTCAAATGACATCTGGAACTGTGGATAGTGTTCCCAGGTTGGGAAAACAGCACAGAACATGAATTTATCATCCTGAGTTGCTTTGATTCCATCACCATGACCTCAACAGCACCCTACCAACATGACACCCCTGGACTATGAACCAAAGTTGGTTTTTCTTGGGATTCTCATTGAAGACAGAAACCCCAGCTCTACCTGAGAAGACAAAGCTGCACTGCTCCTCCTCCTCTGGCTCGTACATCGGGAGCCGCGGTGGCATGCACAGCTCCTGATTTTCTAATAAATGCCTTAGAAAGGAGCTGCTCTCCTTTTCCAATTTATTTCACTCACCAGGTGGAGTTCCCCAGGACTTTGAGGAACTCTCTTTTACTTTCTAATTCCTCAATAATCTGAGCCAAATCACCCTGGGAGCCATCAGTGTCCAGAGGACACACGTGGTGGGACCAGCAGGTGAGCAGGGCCGTGTCTCTGGGCAGCAGAGATGAGATGTGCTGCCTTGGTGTGACCTGGCTGTGCTGCCTGGAGCACAGACCCTCCTTGGCTGTGCTGTCCCTCAAGCTGGTGATTCTGCCACTGCACACCATGAGGAGCTCTGGGATATAGCACTGAGGGGATGAGCAAACCCATTGAATGCTGCATTCCTGCGTTTGGCCCCAATCCTGTGATCCTGAGGAATCCAACCTGATCTCCAGATGATTTACAACTTCTTCTTGCACTTTTTGTAGAACCTTTTCCCATGTAACCTGACTTTAATGTGAACGAGCTCTGAGTAGGGAAGTTGTGTGAGCAGCCACAAGTAAAAATGAGTATTTGCCAGTGTCTTACACCTCCTCTACCTATTTTACACAGCTTGGACCCAAGCACCAGGTAGCCTGATGTAATTAGCTGAGCATGCTATTCACATGATCTCCATCATTTCAGCAACTCCTCCACTTCCCACTAGGAATATGATGCATGTGGCTACTCACCATGCAGAATTTGGGGGCTCTGTGTGGGGTGTTGGTCCATGACAGGGAGGCAGGGCTGGCCCAAAATGCCTCAGCACATCTGCTCCTAGGGAAGTTCTACCATAAATTCATCCCTCCAAACGAGACTTTGGGAAGAGAAAGACAGTGACTGCATTCAAAGCAGCTGGTGAATAGTTCCTGTGATAAGAGAGAGCCCTGGAAAGTATCTCCACTTTTCTATCAGTGTTTCTAAATGTTGGCCATGGAAATGCTGCAATGTTTCATTTTGTTGGTTTTTTTTCTGAGTGTTCACCTGTTTCAGATCTGCTTTTCATCATGCTTCAGTTACAAAAATTAACTTGAACCGAAGGAGAAGGTTATCCAAAAAGATTATATGGTCCCCAAATGAAGTTAAAAGTTTTATCTCACGTCTAGCCAAAAGTTTCATTTTGACCCACTAATGAAACTTTCTAGGATTGTTTCTTCCATTTCAGTGCTCAAACAAGTCAGGCATTATCATTGGGCTAGACACAAATAGTTCCTCTCCAGCAGGACTGTAAGACCTACAGGAAAAGAAACATAAGCCAAGGTGATTAATTATTGGTATAATTATCAATATTGCTGCTGTAATAATTTTTACATGGGCAAATCCTGGTGGTAAAGGCAGTAGGATGTCCCTGACCTGGGATGCAGGGGCATGGACCTATTTTCCTTCAGGGAATGTGGCTGGGCATGCCAAAATAGCTGGTTACTCTGTGCTCCATCTGCTTGGCTCCTTCACGGGATGGCGAGCAGACAGATAATGAAAAAAAGGGTCGGGGAGCTGGGAGAACAGAGTGTCAGAGCAAATATCTTGGACAGAAATGTGCAGGTTGTTCTGATCAACCCCTCTGAGAAATTGTCTGCTGAAAGACTTGGGCGCTTCTGTGCCTCATAGTTCACACATCATAATTTATGTGCCTTGTCCAGCATTTTTTCCTTGTTGTAATCGTATAAAGGGTCTTGGTTCACCGGTGGATCTGGATTCTGTGGTCGCAGAAAATGCAGGGATAAGCCCTGTGCCTTAACAGAAAAAAAGCACTGTCCAAGAGCCATTTTTCCCATCTGATCCTCCAGGCCTGGCCCTTGGTTCAGTGCTGGCCAAAAAAACCCCACAAAGGCTTGTTCCTTTCTCCTCCCAGAGTTTCTTATTCCACTAAGGACGTGTTATTATTTTAAACTTAACGGGAATTTAATCAGAGAGGAGTGACGCAGCGACTAGTCACCAGCTGAGCTCTGAGGGATGGGGCCAAGCCCCAGCCCAGCCTGCCAGGGCTCAGATTTGGGTTTGGAAATCATTACTGCTGCCTCCCGTGGTCGTGGCAGCTGATTGAAGTAACAGGGCAGTGAAAACCCTTCACCTGCTGTGGCTCTCAGCTTCCCTCCCTGCCAAGTCCTGTCCTTGCTGGTAGCAGCCTGGAAAGGTCCAAAGTGTCTAAAAAATGTGGCAGATGTTTTGTTTTAATAGGTGGGGAGGAGAGGGGGAGGGAAGGGAATCGGTGGAGAAGAAAGGTGGGAGGAAAAACAAAATGGAACCATCTCATCTGCCTTTATCCCTCCATTATCCATCCCTCCAGTAAGCAAGGGTGGTTCAGACTGGTTTATCTGGGAGGGATGCTGTGCTGCTGAATGGAAAACAAGCTGGAGGTGTTCACTGTTTCCCACCGAGTTAGAGCACTCAAACAAACAAAAAAAAAATCCAGAAATGCCAGGAAGGTCCCAAAATTTGACCCCAAACTAAACTCTGACCTGTTTTGTGCCTCATTAATATCATCTCAATTTTCTATCCTGTTCTCATGCCTCTGAGTTCAGCCCAAGATTTTGTTTTAAATGTCTCTGAAATGCTCAGTTGTTCAGGTCAAGGGTTTTGCTTTGGCACTCACTTAACTATTCCTGGCTGTTCCTGTGCTATGGGAGGTCTGAGAGTATTTCCAGGTTTATCAGCAGCTTTTATTCTGGTTATTCTAACCCTGCATTTTTGTGTGTGTTGCTGATAACCCACGTCTGAAATAATGGTGTGACTCTGTGCCTCGTTGGGATCCACCTGGGTGTGGAAAAAAGGATTTGCCAGAGGGGTGCAATTTGGGCATCTCCCTACTGAGGAGGCTTCTGAGTTCTTGAAGATCTTTAGATAATGAAGCAAATCCTCAGTGAGATTCAGACCCCAAATCCTGCAGTGGGGATTATTTTGTTCCTCCTCTTATATTGTGCATTTTTCTGGTGTCTTAAAAGCAAAACTCAAATTGCTTCTTCTCCCCCAACCCCAGCAAGTCTCTGAAGATGTCCCTTGCTTTTTCTTCAGCTGTGACACTGCCAGGCCAACAGCAGCAACATCAAAGAGTTCTGCAGAGCTTCCCGAGTTAGTAGCAGTGGAAAGGAAAGGTGGGGTGCCAAGGTTGCTGTGGTACAGTAGGAAAGCAGGAACGTTTTCTCCATCTGGTTAAAGGAACTTTAGAAAAATACAGCCAATACAGGCACCAAAAAGCACTTCTAAGAGATCCCCAGCTCACAGGACTCTTTTAGTAGCCACACTGCTTGTGGAATTTTTTAAACCAAAAACAGGGATGCAGCTTTCTTGTTCTGATGCAGAAGTAAGAAACTTGCTGTTGAGAAACCCCACCTGCTTTCCATTTTTAGGGCCTTTTTCCATTCTTGGGAAAGACTGTGGACAATTGTCTAACTATATAAAAGATGTTTTATTTCCCTTTGATTAGAAAAAAAAAATTATATGCAGGATTTGCAACTGTTCTGAGGACAAAATGTGTGACAAGAATGAATGGCTCTTTTTTTCATTAATATGTATGTCTTTGAGCTAAGCTTTTAGTGGAAAAACTGCTCTAGAGAAGCCTAAATGTGACTTGAAGTCTGATCCTCTGCTAACTTGGCAAATACCTGTGGATGAAGTATGGAGAAGAGCTAACCTATAAAGTATCCTGTATTTTAACAGCCTGTTTCTCCATTAACAATTTTTAGACATCAATAGAACGAATTGTCCTGTATTGTATGTAACATGTCTGTGTGCTGTAAAAACATTAAGGGTTTTGTCAGCTTTCTACCTTAACCCTTACAGATATTCCTGATGCCTGGTGCTCCAGCAAAGTCCTTGTCCTCAGGGGTTTTTTTGGGAGCTGTGTTGATTTTATGGCTGTGCAGCCACATCATGGTTTGTTTTCACCCTCGAGGAGACCCAGATGCTGCTGGTGGATTTATTACCATTCTGTGGGCCACAATACCCTCAGATGAAGGAATAAATAAATATCAAGCAAGGAGACACCAAAAGATTCTGTAATTCTCTGCAAGACAGGGACAGCCTGCGAGGGTGAGCTCCAGATGGGCATTGCTCAGCTTGTGCTCTGACCAGACTTTGAACCTTCTCTCCAGGCTTTTTGGCGCCATCCCCACTCCTTCCTGCTTTATTCTGGGATGGGGTGACTCCCTGTGTGTCCTGCCTGCCCTGGGAAGCTCTGATAGCCCCACCAGCAGCTCCCACCTACACAATGTCCACGCTGTCCTGGTGGTTTCCTGCACTGCTGACCTGGAGATAACCACTGTGCTCTCCTTCCATGGGTACAGCCTCTCCAGCAGGCTCCCACCAGGCAGGGACAGCACCCATTTGTGATGGATTAATTGTCCATGTCCTCACCTTGAGCCACAATAAATGCAAGGGAGCTCCAGGTTCATTGAGTCATGAGAACCCCCAGGTCCCATCACTGTTACCCTGCACTGACATTTGCAGGCTCAATCCTGCAAATAAATGTCTCTATTTCCCCTGAAATCCCTATTTTTGGTTATGGTTTCATGGTGGTCCTGTCTGCAAACATAACCAAAGTAAGAAACTCCTTCCTGCCCTTTCCTGGGGCTGAGGCCTTGCCAGTTCTCCCAACAGCATGTTAGGCTGTGGAGGAATTGCCCCCACTGAAATGAATTCTTTCTCCCTCTAAAATATTGTTTATAGCCCAGATCACCTCCAAGATCTGACTCACACCTTGGCTGTGCAGTTTGGGCAAGGGGGATGGTGGAGCAACACCATTGTGAAGATGCAGAAGGTGTTTCAGCTGCTCTTGTGTTACACAAATTACTCACTTTAATGATTCAATCAGTCACAACCTGCTGGGAGGAGCACTTGGCTGGTCTAAGCACCAACCCCACAGTCCTCAGGCTTCAGCTGGGGACCACCAGGGCTGTAAGATGTGGAGAGGAGGGCTGTGAAATGATTGACGACTTTCCTCCCTATGGTGGACAACCAAACACAAAATCCTCCCCAGGTATTAGCTCTCAAGAGAGCAGGGGAAAAAAAAAACAACAACCAACCAGTAAAAGAGTGCAACACATGAGCGTGCATCCTAGCTGTAATTTTTAAGTTTTCTTGAAAAAATATTTAAAACAAAACAAAACAAAAAAAAGAAACCAAGAAAAAGAACAGCAAAACCAAACAGGTGATGGCACACGGATGGCAGACTCAGGGTGCTCCCCAAAAAAAGGCTCTGTGGACTTCAGCTAAAAAAAATATATGTTGAGGCAAGCTGAAGGACTCTGATATTTATGCCAAGCTTTTAATAAGCCAGGGGCAGCAGCTGCAGGAGTAACCAGGAAATCACGGAGGAGCCAGGGCTTGGCCAGCTTGGGGAAGGTGTTGGTGAGGAGCTGGTGACTGAGCCCCTGATGTAGGTGGTCCCTTCCAGCCCTGGCAGAGACCCTGGCTCCCTCCCAAGCCATCAGCACGGATGGATTTACCCTCCCTGCCGTGGGGTGTGCTGGACACAGCAGGTTTTGTACCTGGAAGTCCCACAGGTGAGTCTGAAGGGTCCATCCAAGCGCTGAGATGATGGCAGAGCCAGCAAGGGCTGTGAACTTACCCAGCACCACAGCACCCCTACAACTCACATCCCCCTCTCCCCTGCCCCTTTTTTAGTGTTTTACTCTGGAACACGAGGAAATCTCGCTGTCTGCTAAGGGAGCACTGAGCAGAAGAATAAACAGGTCCTCCTTTTTCTCTCTTTGTGTTCCTGCATGGGAGTTCACATCCTCTGCCTCTTCCTCTCCTCTCCTGGCCCTCTGGAAGAGCAAAGCACACCCCAGGGACAGCACAACAAACAGTGCCGAGCAGAACAAAGAGCCCTTCAGCCCTGTGAAAGGCTGTCCTGGAAAAGGGAGTCCATCCCAAGGCAGTGCTGGTGCAGGGATTAAAAAAGCACCAGGAAAGTGGAACAAAAGCAAAGATAACGAGGCTGCAGTGGTCCTCCCGTGCATGTCTTGGGCTTCGTGCCTACGTGGGTTTCCATCATGTTTGGCCAGAAGGGAAACATGAGCCTTGTTTGTAGAAATTACAGGCTTGCATCCCAGTTTAACCCCTACCCTTTGAACAGCAGCCCAAGCTCAGGAATAGCTTTGTGCAGGGCTTGAAAGGGGTGAGAAATGGAAGATTTTCTCACTCAGCTGCTATCTGCTTTTGTCCCCCGGGGTTCCAGAGAGAGGTGTGAGCTTTGCAAAGAGCTGCAGGACTCTCTGATTGCATCATTCCCACCCCAAAACCTCCTTTTCCTGTGCCCATCATGCTCCCAGGGCCAAGAGCCTTGAACCCACTTCTGGTACTTACCCTTGTACCTCTCGTATTTCCCTTGTAACTCCCTCTTGTAGCTACTTTTTGTGATTGCTTTGAGTTGTCCTTGTACCTGCAGCTCTTGCTGGCTGCAGACAGATTATATGATGCCTATGATAAATATATTTATGTCTAAATGCCTAAATCATGCAGTGTAAATATATTTATATTTGTTATTTTTATATGAATAGATCCATTAATGGTGCTGTTCTTTTTTAAGCCTGTGATAGCCTTAATATATTTTATATTATGTATTGTGAGTGTGAATGTAAATATAAATACACACATATATATATAAATATATATATGTATAAGATAAATGCCTAACTCATCCATTCATTCACAATGAGTGTAGAAAATACACAATGCTAGACAGAAATTCAACCCAAAAAAAGAACTGTCTTTGCAATACCACGAATTTCACAGGAAAAACACAAATTGGAGATGGGAAGGTGCTGCCCATAGGAATATCCTTGTCATATCCTGGGCAAATGCAGATTTTTCAGACAGAAGAGAAGATGAAGGACCATGTGGACTACTGGCCTCTTGTCCTGAGGATAAACAGTGCCAAACTGGGTTATTTTTAATAGCTGAGATGTTGAGTGCAAGGTGTGAGCATTCAAATTCCTCGTTTGCATTTAATCTTTGGATATCACGAGGCAATGTAAATTAACACCACACTGTGCTGGGATGGGAGCCCTCACCAGGAACTTTGCTCTGGTACCCACCCACAGGAGTCCATCCCAGGCTTAAGGAGGTGCAAGACCATTACAATCCATTAAAACTGGATGACAGTTTTAATGTTTACAAAGTGCTGTAGTATTGATCATTACCCCTCTCCCAAGCAAAACTCTGCTGGGAGCATCCAGAGGTTTGCCCAATCTTGTATTGCTGCATCAGAGTGCCCAGGACAGAAAACTCACAGCAGACAGTTGCATAAATGTGAATTTTCTTGCCCTGGATCTGTTGTTCATGATTCATTGAGCGATTCCATCGGAGCTGTAAATAACTCCCCCCCCCCCGCCATTATTACCCTAATAATTCTCCTGAGATTGAAAATGTGTTTATTTTTACTCAGAGATTGTAAAACCACAGGAATAAAACAAGTTTAGGCTGCCAGCACTTTATTTAATTTCTTGTTCTTTTGCTGAAGCTCTGAGAATAACTTCTGTTTCCTGCCGAAGAAGGAAACTGTTCTTTCCTTGACTTATGTAAATACAACTTCCCCACTGATACATTTTCCCACTGCTGGAAATAGGGCAGGAATCTTCCCAGTGGCTCAAGTTTGCAGCCCATGTGGAAGATTTTGCTCTCCACCCTGTGCTGGTTTAGTGGGGGTTTGGAGTTTCCTGGGATGGAGGTTAAACCCTGATGGATTTTGACCTCAAGGCAACGCTCCTGCGTGTTCTTTTATTTTCATTTTTTTTTCCTTCTATGATTTAAGTTACTTAGCCAAACATATAATCAAGACTTCCCTTACCAAGAAGAGCTGCAGCAAGAACAGAGGGAGTAAAATACAGGCTTGGCATGAAATGGGAGCGTGTGAATGTGGGATGGGAAGTGCAAAGGGGAGGGCAGGGAGGCAGGGACACGGTGTAAGAGCTGCACGGACATGGGGAGCCATTCCTCTGGCATGTGTATAATCAGAGGATAATGTCCAGTTGGGAGAACGTGGGGCAGCATTTCCAGCCAGTGCCTGGAGCTCCTCTGCATGTTTATTACATCACCATAATGATATAGAGAAATAAAAGAGAGGCAGAGCTCCTGTGTGGAGCTGCTGGGAACGTGCTCAGCTGGACTTTGCAGAGGACATCAGTGAATTATTGAGGGTTTAGGAAAGCATGCCTGGAAAAAGATGGTTGAAAACCTGGCTGGGGTGAGCATCTCAGAGCCTCTGAGTGCCTGAGGAGGGCAAGAGTGTCTCACAGCTGGATCACACAGCTGGATGGTGCTTTTGCCATCACCAAGTTTTTGGCTGCTGGTGACAAACCATCCTTTCTCTGAGCCATCAGACATGGTGCCAGGGCTGGAAGCTGAACCCAGATAAAATCAGTGCGAATGGGAGGTGGAAATGTCAAATTCTGACTCATTCTAGTGTAAAGACTGCTCAGGGAGGCAAAATGCTTCTTGGGGCATTTAGGCTGGGGTTTTTTCTCCAAGACAGACTCTAATGCAATCAGGGAATTACAGGCTTGATGCAAAGATTATACAATTTAATTATCTAGCCTGTCTTATGCAAGAGGCCAGGGAAGATAACATTTCTGCCAGGCCTTTAATCAATGATGTGCCCACTGCAAAAGCACTCAATGATTTGGGGCTCCCTGGGTTTCAGGGGTCCTGCTGCAGGAAGTCTGAATTTCCCAGGGGAGGGAACAGCTTCTTTTGAGAAATTCAGCATCTTCCAACGTTTTTCCTTCTATCTGCCCAGATGTTAGACCACTGAAAATTGCTGCTCACTTCTGAAAATGGTGTTCCCATCATTGCACCAAAATATGAACTCCAGATCTAGAAAACGTAAGCCCCTAGGAACCCTTAAATCTCCACTTTTTTTATAAAGACAATGACTTTTCTATAGTTTGGCTCTTCCATCTGAAGATTTCCCAGAGTGCTCTGTTCATAAATGAATCTTTTCACCTGAGGAAGACATCTATCAGCTTCCCCACCAGGGCCATTTCTCTTCTCACTGTACTCCCAGCCATCTTGCTATTCTTTATCTACTTATCTTTTTTTTTTTTTAACCTTTCCTTTCTATTACTGCTGAGGTGATGGCAATTCCCTGTAACAATATAATCCCACGTAATTTATCACAGTAAGTCCGTGCAATGGAGTCCCTGTTAACTCTAAAGAAAAATTTACAGGCAGGAAAAATCAGTGTAAGCCACAGAGAACCTGCACAGCTAAAGGGCTGCTGGGGGAAAGCTTGCCTGCTGCTGATAATCAGGGCAATGTATCGCTGCTGTGGTCTACTCATAACCCTTGAAATGAGGTTTTAATTCCTGAAGTCTTGCACAAACAAAAGAGTTGCAGAGAAAGAGAGAGAGGCTGGGGAGGGGGAGAGGAGCAGTGACCTTTGCAAGTGAACTCGTAAGGAAACAACAACGTGCCTCAGCCTTAGCCTGATTTGTTTCTTTTTTTTTGTATTTTTTTTTTCCTCAGAATGAATTTGTCTGTTGGAAGCCCAGAAGCACTGGCTGTCAGACACCAGCCAGATCCTGCGTGCTTTGTTATTCCGGTGTTTGATCCCAGATGGGGCCAAGTCACACTCAGATTTTAGATACGACAGTTGGGTCTGGGTCCTGATTGCTCTGGACTGTGTTTCTGGCTGGCACCCCAGAAAAATAGAAGGAGGAGGCTGAGGTGATGAGTAGGTTTAATCACTGGAGTAAACCTCATCTCCTTTGAGCCTGACGTCCTTGTGCAGGCACCACTTTCTCTGCAGGATCAGCTTTGTCCAGAAGAGCACAGATGAAGTCACCCAGAAGGAATAACAGTGAGGAATGAGGCCAGCTATCCCATGGATTAGGTGCATGATATATGTCATGTACCATTCATGCACTGTCGTGATGACCACTTTTCTTTTTAATGAGCATGATTCACCAAAACATAATTTTACAACCCTGATGATTTCCCAACCTCTCTGCATCTTCTTCAGCTCCTTCCTGTGTTTTTCTCTTGCTCAGGAAAATGCGCAAAGCTGTGGCGGGCTGAGGCTCCAATCTGGGGGTTGTTTTCCCATCATTTTGCTGTTGCCATCTTCCAAAAAAGCCATTTATGTCTCCCTTGCTCCCTTTTGTCTGGGCTGCCTGTCACAAGAGCTGTTGCCCAACAATCCCCCCACCTCCTCAGCAGAAACCACCGTTTGCCACTATCATTTTGGTGTGAAATCCCACACTTCTGGGAGCAAACAACAAAAAACACCCAAGCTGCCTCCGTCTCTGGCTCCAAATTTTTTCCCCCCATCAGCTCCCTGACTCCACAGAGAGCACTCCCATTTCAGCCCTTGCTGGAGCTCCTCGGGGTGAGATTGCAAGAGCCAGGGAAAGACACATGTTTCCCATTACATGCCTAAGTCTTCTCAGAGTCCTGGTGACAAGAGATCTTACAAAACAGCGCTGGGTGGAAAGGGGCCACAGGTGGGGGAGGGACTCGCTGCTTGCAGGGGCAGATCCACAGGAGGGAACCCCATTATGGATAAAATAGAAGGGATGGAGAGAGGATAATAGGGAAGAAAAAAAAAAAAAAAGGCAGGGGATTATTTGATTATTTCAGCAGAAATAAGCAAAAAATAATTGACTTAATAAAATGCTCTCCCAAGGTGGTCAGGTCTGGGAATATGTTGTTCACAGCATTTATTTGTGCATTAATGCACAGCATTAAATGCATGCTATGTCATGGCAAGAAAGAAAACACCCAACACCTCTGTTTATATAAATTACTCGATTTAACCCCAAAGTCATCCTCAGCTCTGCTCTCACACACTGCTGTCCTGCTCCCCCACTCCTCCTGGAAGCCCTCCCTTGTTTCCAGGGTTGTGTTACAATCCCATTTGTTTCTCCCTGTAAAACCAGCTCGTTCCATGGCTCTTCCCATCCCTGCTGTTCTGATAGAGTACCCAATTTCACATTGCTTATGGCACACCATGATCTGAGCCATATAAATATCATGGCTGGTCTGGTGTTAATCATCTCAGTCCTGGCTGGTGGGACAGCAATAGAAACTGCACTGCAGGTTGTTCATAGCATCAGTTTCACTAATTTTTACCGAAATACATCCGTGATTGAATGACAAGTTTATTGGAACTTCTTATACTCTGCAATGCCAGACCCGGGCTGAGCTGGGTTTGAAAAGCCTATCTATAAAATCTCCTTCATGTGTCACCAGGACAGGCTGGCTAAAGAGTTTACCAGCTTGATATCCTAGCCCAATACATTAGCTCTCAGCCTAATATTAAAATAACAATAACTGCCAGAGGTACAAACGCCGCGGCCAAGCGGAGAGCGCTCGGAAAACGCAGCCCTGGAAGGGAGCAGGTCATCAGCCAAGAGAAATAAATTACCTTCAGCTCCCAGCACACCAGCTGTGTCTAAATCAGCCTAAACTGATGCTGGTGAACTCAGGCTGGTTTTATCTCCTTGGAGGAGGAGGAGGGTTGGCGGTGCTTGGCTGTTGGGGGCTTCTCTTTGCAGTCTCCTCCAGGGATGCTCTGCCAGCCCTGGCTCCTCTTCTCCCTTCTGCCTCCACATCAGGTTCTAGAGGAGCTGGTGGCTGCTTTGCATGACACTGTGCTCTCCTCCAGTTCTGGCACTGGTTCCCTCTGCTGATGCTCCTGAGGTGGAATATGGGGAATATTCATTAGGGAAGTGAAATCAATGCAGAGATCCTTCTCTTTGCTAGTTTATACAGCCTAAGCTCGGGCTGGCTTGGATGGAGAACTGGTATTTAGATGGGCTTCAGCGACCAAGGGGCTTTCCCACCGTGATGGTTTTATTTGGCACATTAGCACCTCCATGCCACATCCTCCTCCACCGGGGCTGCTCGCTCAGGATGGGGTTTGATTCCTCTCCCTGGCCTAGGAAAGGGAAATTGCCCATGGAAAGCAGAAAACAACGCACACTTCAGGTGTGCTGGGGACAGGAAACTTGGCGAGAGGGCTGCACAAAACTCGGTGGAGACACAAATCTGTGCTGGGAGCCGCCAGCGAGCACAGCCCCGGCGCCCCAAAAATCGCTACTGTGCCTCACCATAAAACACTCTGCTGCTCCTGCAGGGCTCAAGGGGGTTCCACCTCAGGCCAGGGGTTTGTTTGCACTTTGTGAGTCTGTTTGCTTTGCAGTGGGGTAGCTGCTTTTGGGGGGAAGAAGAAAAATCAAACCAATGCAAAGCACAGAGCTCCACAGAGCTGATTTGGGTTTTGTTGTGAACCTGCCTCTCCTCAAATGCCAAGCTGAAGGAATAGAAACCAACCTAGAAGAATTAAAGTTGCAAAGTGCACCTTTGTGTATAAAAGAAGTTGGGATGCCAGGCTTTGTCTTGTCCCCAGTTTCCTTCTTTGTCTCCTCATTTCTTAGGGAATTCCCTGTTCCAGTGGGGGAGGCCAGGACAACAATAGCAATAAAGCTTTCACAGAGCTGATTCACACAACTAAATGTAGACTTGCAAAATTATGAGAAATTACTTCTTTCCATCTTTGAGATCCCAGTCCCTTGCTGACACCAAAATGTGAATCTAAAACTGAAATAACTCTTGCTGGGGATATTTTTGTCAGAACTTTGTACAACTACAGGCAAAAGCCCAAAGACGGCTGCATGCAAAATTATAAACCACTCCAGATCAAGAACTGAAGAACTGCTCAGAAAGAATCAAGAGGAGTTTTTTTGGTGGTTGGGTGGGCTGCTTTTTCCCCAAGAACACAACATTTTCTTATTTTAAAAAATTGCTATTTTTCCCAGACCTCAAATTTGAAATGAGACTGGAGTTCTGATTAAAAGTGATGTGAAAGGAAAATGTTCAATTGGATAATGCACTATTAATGTTTTTCTTAAGAGTGTAATGCAGAGGACATTTGTACAGGCTTGTCTTTTTGGGTTTTACTCCCTTTTTTGCAAGTCTATTGTTAGAGGGAGTGACAGCAGAAAGAGGCTGTGCAAGGCTTAAATATGGACAGGAAATTTCCCACATGAGGACAGGCAGAAAAATTTGCTGAGGCATCAAAATGTAGCCTTGTTCTCCAGGAAGTGGATGTGAGACCAACACCTTTCAAAGCTGCCAGATAGGAAGACAGCTCGTGTCAGTCCCACAATCCAAACACTGGGGGATCAAATAATTATAAATACTTTTTTTTTTTTTTTAAGCAATAGTTAGAGCAGGAATGAAGTTGTTTTGGCTGGATGAACCATGACCAGAAGTTTCATCAGGGATGGGGAGATTTGGCCATGAATTCTGACACAGGTCTGGGGTTCCCACATCTCCATCAAAGCCCTTTGTGGCCAAATACAAACATTTTTGGACCACAGATCAGCTTGTGGTGCCAAGAAACCTTTCTTCAGGGGAGGTCAGTTAGAAAGAGCTGGTTGTCATGAGATTTTTTTTTTTTAAGAAAACAACAACAAATAAAGGATAAAGCTGAAGTAGTTGATCCAGGACTTCCAATTTGTCTTCTCACCATTACATTTAGAGCAGTCCATGCTAACTCCCTTGAAGGAGTGGGTCAGCACCTATGGCTTCTCCTTGATTAAGGTCCCACAGAGCTCCAAACTGCTGCCACCCCCTCACCTGACCCCAAGTTTGGGACAAACGTGGTGTTTACCTTCCCTGCACCTCATTTTCCCTGCTGCTAATAAAGGGAAGCAACGACTGCTGCCTGCTTTGATGAAGTCTCCTGTGATCTACAAGCGAAAAATACAGTGTAAATGCAAGGAATGTAATTATTATTATCACCAAAGAAGCTGCCTGCTGACCTCAGAGCTGATTTATAGATTCATAATTGGTTTAGATCAAAATGGTGATGAGGCAACAAGGCTGAACATGCCACAGCATTCTTGCAATGCCCAATCCAGTCCTGGGGGACAGTAAACACTGCTGTTAACCCTTGTCTCAGGACACTGGGACACCTCCACAGTCTCCTGAGTCCCAGCTGCCCCTGTGATGCTGGGATTTGGAAATTCCCAGTCGATACTCATGGTGTCACACAAGCCAGCTCAGGTCCCAGCCCGTGTTTTGTCACAAGGAATTGTGTGCAGACCTCAGGAATGAGAACCCAGTGCTATTTGACATTTACAGTGTCTGATTTCAGAGAGAGGCTGTGGATAAAAGCAGTGAAAAGCCCCTTCCAGCCTGAAAAACAGCTGCTGTTTAATATTATATAATGGCCTTTTTGCTGCCCTGGAAAATGGAGGGTGAGGATTCAAAGCCTGCATCCAGTTAAAATTACAGGAGAAGCCCCCATAGACCAAAAGCCAAATGGGGGTTTAGCTGTAATTATGGGTCAAACAACTCCTCTTAAGTAAAAAGTGTCCTTACTTAATGATGTGACACAGCATGGCTGTAGGGGATTTGCTTTTCAGCAGGTTTTTTTCCCCTACCTCTCATTTATTAAACTAATCTGGCCAGAAGGAGAACACAACACAACCATGGGGAGGGCTATAAATCTTCCTGCTCTGGAGCACAACTCAGGCCCTAAGTAAAGGGAGGTTGGGAAGCCACTTCCTCCATCAACAGGTTGTTCCATAATTATCCTCTCCTGGGCTTTCTCCACCTTCCCCTGCAGCCTGTACCAGAGTCAGAGCCAAGATGCTGGGCAGTGGACACAGCACCAGCCCCCTCTTTGCCAAGGTTGTGCAATGCAGTGTGTGTTATCAGTGTCCTCAGCATCTTCCCACAGCTCACACAAAAGCTCTGGGGTTGTTTGGAGATGTCTGTAATTTGCAGGGTCCTCCCTCAGTTTGATTTGCTCTTAAGTATAGGACTGGGAACTCCTGTGCAGAGCCGTCCCTCTCATTGCTGGATGTTTCCTGTGTTCTGAGCGTGCTGTCAAAACAAATATTCCCCTGCCCCTGTTTACCACCTTCGAGTCTGGCATCTCATACTTCAGGCCCGGCTTCCTCCCAGCTGCTCATAATCACGATTGCCTGAGCAGGAGCTATTAAAGGCTTTTAGCAGTTCTTTCCCCCACCCAGGAAAATGAACCCGATCATTCAGCTTCCTCTATTTCTTTTTCTTTTTTAAATTTTTTTTAATATGAAAACAGTGGTTAGAAATCCACTTAGATCAGGATCATCCATCCTTAGCTTCCAGCCCTCCCCTCTGTAGCCAAACTGGCTCCTGGCTGGTTTTCCTTCACAGATATTTAAAGACTATCTTAGTATTTATCTCTCTTTCCTTTGCTATTTATGTGCTAGATCCTTGAGCTTGTGTTCCAGTGAGTTTTCATCGATTTTCCCACATTTCCGAGGTTGTGGAAGCTGGGGGTGGCAGGACTGGCACTGTCACATCCAAAAACCTCTCCTGAGATCCCAGATGAGCTGGGGCTGGGGTTTCCCACCTTGCAGACTCACAGGGCAGAACCTCTGTGATGGAAACCCCTGGAGCTCAGGCTGAGCCTTTTCCCCTTTTAGGACCACAGGCTATTCTGGACAGGTGAGCTGCAAGGGGACAAACCTGATGATTTATCCACTAAGCCCCACAGGCCCTCCAAGAGCTCTTTAAGGGGACAAACCTGATGATTTATCCCCTAAGCCCCACAGGCCCTCAGAGAGCTCTTTAATGTGAAATATGTGCTGCTGTGAGTTCTCACTCACCCAGAGCCCTGGGACAAGGCAGGTTCTGGGGTAAGGAAAGCAGCATTTCTGGAAATCCCATTGCTGTAAGAACACACTCTTTCTGCTGGCACCTATTTTGTCTCCACCTGAGTTCTTTGCAGGAGGTGAAGGATGTTTTGTTTGAGTTTTATCAGATGGGTTTGTGCAGATTGAGCATCTCAGGTTCTTTATGGCAGCAGAGAGTGGGTGCAGCCTGCAGGGCTCATGCTCAGGACTTGGGGTCTGTACATAAAAGGTTGTTTAGAGCTCTTTTGCCCAGTTAGCCCAGCTCCTGTTAAAATCTGAAAGAGCAGAGTGCCTGAACCTCACAAAACACCACTGGGACTCGCTGAGATTTTGGGTGCTTGGCAGATGCTGCACAGCAAACTGCACATGAAACCAGAGCTGGGCCACTTGTGTTACTGGAGGAGTCATTCGAACCCCATCACTTCACTACCGTTGGAATGTTTGCTCCCACTTTACCTCCCTGCATTGCCCTAGGGAGAGGAAATGGGTCATTACACCCATTTCCACCCAAAAACACCTTCCCCGGAGGCTTTAGCAGGGATGCCTCACCACTGCTGAGCATCCCCTAAGCCCTGGGGCTCCATTCCACAGCTGCAGGGGAGAAGGAGGCAGGTAATCCCTGCTGAGGCTCCCAGAGGCTGTGCCAGGAGGACCAGGCTTCCCTGAGCTCAGGAGTGACACTCCAGGCAATGTCTCACAGGATGCTGGTAAGCAAATGCACTGCTGCTGTCAGTGAACACGAGCTCACCACACTTTAAAATAATTAATCTGCTTTTCCTGCTCGTACCATGTCTTGAAGCATTGAAGGAAAGAAAAAAAAAAGTGTTCCTTAACTGCTTTGAGGTTGTAAGTGATATTGAGTCAAGGGCACTTCTTCTGTTTTAAGTGTCTGGAGCTATGTGGGGCTGCACTAGATGGGCAAATGTATTTGCACAAAAAATTGTTAAACATTTAACATTTCCTAATGGGGATCGTTTGGAATTTCCCTTTCCATGGAAAAAAAAAAAAAAAAAAGTTAATATTTTGATTTTCTGACTTGATTCAGAAGGAAAGCACATCGTGAAACATTGGAATTTCTCATGGGAAAATCCCAAACTCACAACTGCCTTAATAACGTGAAGGATGGCGAGTTCAAACCCCAAGCATTTTTGGTAAGCAGAAATACCAGCAGATTGGCTTTCCCCCCACAGGGTTACCCACCTTGGCTGATAATGCAGATGGGGGAAATGCCACGGGGTGTCCCTTGAGGATCCACTTCCCCTCTGACTCCTCCAGCCGCCCCTGTTTCCTGGAGAACTCAAACCCACCCACCGAGGGTTTTCCATGGGTGGAGCAGGATGAGTGCTGTACAGCCAAACACCTCCAAGCCCCAGCCCCACTCCTGTTCACCTTGGCACCTTCATTTTGCCTCTCTTTGTTCTTAAGCTCATTTTCTGTTCAATAAACCCCTTGAATGCCTGGCTTTTATCTGTGAAAATGTATATATTTCCCCTCATAAAAAATAAAAATAAATAAAGCACAGCAGCTGATGAGTGGACCCACCACTGTGGGTGCAGGGGTGAGTGGAGCTGTGCCCGTGCCATTTCTGCACTTAGGCAAAAATAGCTGCTCATAAACACAACCAAAGCGGGAGAAAACGTCCTGAGGCGAGCTGGAAGCTGATTACAGGTGCTGTGCTGGCAGTGTTGGTGCCAGGCTCCCATGAAAGCACCGAGTGTATTTTGGGGAGTTGGCTGCAGGCTGCTCCCTCCCAGAGCCCCTGGCTGCCTGAGAGGTGCCAGCCTGTCCCGCTATGTGCTAACATCTTCTCCCAGCGAGCTCTGCAGCCTGCTTCATTAGTTTGAGCACTAATCCAAGCTGCCTTGGACTTATTTGTGCGGAGACCTGCTCTGCAAGAAAGCTGCTTTCCATGTCTTTCCCCTGAACAGTTAATCCACCTGCTCGGTGCTAACCCGGCTGCTTCTGCACAGCTTCATTGCAAGATAAGACATGCATGGCTTAGTGCCTCGGGAAACTTCTCCTCTTTATTCAAATCTTCCTCCAAGAGCTCAGCCAGGCAATTGTCTTCCCATTTCCATGCCAGTTCAGGCAGGGAGCAGGCACACAGTTATTTGAATGTCTTGTCCATGATAAATGGAAGTGAAGATGCAGCCCTGTGTTTAGCATCACTCTGCTCACCCCTGGCACCACGGGGTGGATGGAAATCCTGCAGCCTGGGGTGGGTGGAAATCCTGCAGCCTTTTGTTCAGCTCACATTCCCTGGGTGCACTTACTCACCCTCAGCCCAGGGTGCTGCTCTGTGCTCGCTGCAAGGTCACATCTGCATTTGTCTCCGCTGGAACATCAGCTGCAAGTGCAAGAATTTAGCACAGAGGTAAAATTCCAGTTCCTTTGTAGCTCCTTTGGAAAGCTGAGGGTTGCAGACAGTTGTGCTGTCTGAGTTTTAAGGTGCCTAATAAAAACCCAAATAGAACCTTCTTTCCATGACTTGACCCTGCAGCCTCACATCACCCCAGGAGTCACCTCCAAACCTCAAAGATTTTTGCTAAATACACCCAACCCTAATTCACAGTGGCCCAGCTCACCTGCCTAACAGTGTCATACCTAATTTATGCCGAGTACAAAGTGATTTATCCCACCCCACACTAGCTTGGAAACGCTGCCCACCCTCAACACTGCTTGGTGAAGCTCATCTTTACCCATTGTTCACTTTTAAAAGGGTTTTTTTTCTGCAGAAAACCCCATGGGGAAGGTTATTTGCTGTTCTGAGTTCAGAAGTACCCCCAGGTCTGGCAGATGAGGTGCCTGACCAAAGAAGACTGAAGAAAGGCAAATTCTAAATTCTGTCAAGGCTTTATTCTCCCAGGGCCTGGAGGGTGGAGGGGTTAAGACCTGATAAGGAATCTCTCCTCTAGAAGAGCATCAGATTAAATCTGACCTACAAGCAGAAGGTGTTCCTACTTAATTGCTCCTACAAAGGAAAATTGGTCCCCAGCTGGTCTCTCCCCCGCTGACTTTGTGTTAACTTGCAGCATTTCTTATGTTCTTGTAGGGGAAGGAAGAAACCTGAGCAAGTTTTAAAGTGAGAAGCATTGTTTGTGAGAAAACCCCATGAAAAGTTAACCAGGGGATTCAGCTTTGGGGAAAATAGCACAATTTAATAATAAAAAGCTTTTTTTTTTTTTTGATAAATAAAAGGGGAGGGATATGGGGCATGGGAGCACAGAAGCAGTCATTAATGAAAACCAAGGGAAGTATTAACATATTTTTAACAGTGAGGCCAAGGAGCTGGTGGGACAGCTGGCCAAGGGATGTGGTAAATCCCATTTAATCTGGCACCTTCACACTGAGCCTGGATTTCTTCCTAAAGGACTTGCTTGGCCATAGGCTACAAAGCTAAATCTAAGAGCTGCTGGATGATTCCTGAGAGGGCTGAGCATCATTAATTTGTTGATGGACAGTGTTGGTGATTCTTAGATGGGTGAGCTGGATCTGCTATGTCCAACAGACTCCCTCAGATCCATTCAAGGAGATGCTTAGGCTGGCCCTGCTGAAAAGAATTGCCTCTCCTGAATTAAGCAGTGTTTTTTCAGCTGCAATCGTCTCATCATTTACAAGCAAAACTTTCATAGACTTTTTCTGGGTTTTATTGTTTTCCCATGGAAAGAAATACCTTGTAAAGAAAAAAAATAAATCCCCACTTTTTTGTTTTAAATAAAAACTCCAACAGGCTTTTCACTCCCTCCCCTAAGCCTTGGTAGTTATTCTTCCTTTAATTTAAGCAAGGCTTGTATCAGTTGACATTATACTTGTGCTTACTTGACTTGAGGTAAACATGGCTAATCCTGCTTAAAAATGAACTAAGAATATCTACTCAGTTTAATGAAATGGATTAAAATTTTACCTCATATTAAACATTAACAACTTTTCTTGTTCAGACAAGCCCTGGGAGGCTGGAGCAGTGTTATTAATTTGCCTTCAACATCACTAAAATTTCTTTGAAAATAAGCAAATTACACACTTGTGTAGAAGGCAGATCCCTTTGAAAGGATGGTGCTCACAGGAGATCTGGCTCCCTTTCTTTGGATAAAAAGAGTGTTTCTTTTTTAGATTTTATTCCCTTTTTAACATTTTATTTTCTTCCTGAGTTCCTTATTGAAACAGCACCATTCTTTCTGTTCCATTCATGGTGTTTCTCCAGGGGAAAGATCAGCCTAGCAAGAATGAAATGCTCCTTTATTTAATTTATATCTCAGGCTGACCTCAGCTCACACTCACACCACACACCTGGAAATGGAGATGTCAAACGGGGTGGGAAAGCCCAGCTTTTCACACCAGCTCCTGTACCATGATGGCTTTGTTTCAATTTTTTCATTTTTCAGTTGGGAAAGAGAAGTGTTGGTATATTTTGAATAATTTCAAAGGCTTCAGGAGCGAGCTGAATCCGCCACAATTCCCGTTCATCCCATCCGTGGATGCGTGCGCAGTTTGGTGTTTTGGTGCTTCTGCTCCTCAGCTTTCTGCTGACACGTGGAAACGCTAAAAGGTGCTTTTCTTAAATAACAGCCCATTGTTCCTGCTGGTTATGAACCCTCTGCACCAAGGCAGAGCAAACCCTGCAGAGTTCATGCCTTCAGACACCGCGGTGCTGAATTACCGCGCAGCCTCGCACTCCCGAAACGCGGCTCTGAGAGATGCAAAACTGGGGGGGAAAATAAATAAATAAAGAAGCCAAGAGGGTTATTTCAGGGTTCAAGACAAGAATTAAGCTCTCCACGAGGCCACAGCACTATATATTAAAAGCAGCGCTGCCTGCGAGGTGCCGCCGCGGTGGAACTCGCAGAACGAGACTTTCTAAGGAAACTGGGAGATGTTCCCGGTGACTTCGCTCCCTTCTAGCTACAGATAGGATGAGGCGGGGATTCATCACAACCAGTGGGATCGTTATTACCCAAACACACACATAGGTGTAGTCTGTGCCCCGAGGAAATTGTAACTCGAGACAAGCTAACGCAGGCACTCCTGCGCCGGCTGGTGCCAGTGGGGGTGGCGTGCAAAGGTGATAATTGAAAGTTGTTGGGTTTTGGGGTTTGTTTGTGTGTCTTTTCCACCCCCCCTCCCTCCTGCTGAGTCAACAGGAGGTTGTTTTCTACCTTTCTGCTTCCTCCAGTGAAGGTGACAACTTCTGTTGGGTTTTGCTGGGTAATCCAAGCAGTCAGGGCTGTGCCCGGAGCATCACCTGGCACCCAGGGAACAAGGGTAGGAAGGTCTGCAGGGGATGGGCAGTAGCTCCTGTCTGTGGCAGGTGTATGGACCATGCTTACAGAAGCCAGAAGGCAAGTGACTCACTTCATTCCTAAAAATCTGATCTGGTGTGCAGAGGAAAAGGTAAACACAAGGGAGGAATTGCTTGCCTTTTGAGAGGAGAATGGTGGATGAAGGCAGGGGGTGTGCCAAATATAGGGGGGAAAATGCAGCTGAAGTGGGGTGCTGGCTCTAGAGTCAGCTGTGCTGCACCCCAGCCGTGGATGTGGGCTTGACACCATCCCTCCTGTGCAGCAGGACCTCAGCCCAACACATCCCCAGGCTCCACGGATGAACGCTGGTTTCGGCTTTACAGAGAGCTGGGTGAAACCTTCGGACACCCAAAACACGTCAGGCTTGGAGCATGAGAAAAACAGGTCTGTGCTTGTGGGGCGAACCTCCTCCCTCCCCCTCCCTCGATTGAGAGTTCATATCCGAAAATCATTGAGCAGAAGTGCAGCAGCTCCAGCCTGTGCAGGCTGCCAAGGCGTTCTTGCTGAGTGAAGCTGTTCAGGTGCACCGAGACTCTGCCGGACCCGGGGCTTGCGTAAACCTCCCTTCCCCTGAACAAAACCCTGCTCCCATGGCAGTCAGGTGCACACACCAATCCCTGCCTTTGAAAACGTGTTCAACCGGTCCCTGTGCAAAAAAAGACAGGTTTGACCAGAACGTCCCCTTGTGCAGAGAGGCTCTGCCAGCCAGGCCCCAGCATCAAAGGCAGACAGCTGGGTGCTCGAAGTCCCTGATTAGCATCAGCATGAGCAGAGCCCGGGGTTTGCAGCACTGAAGGCCACAAGCAGCACCCAGCCCCGGGCTCCAGCAGCACGTCCACGTCTGGTGCATCTGGGTTTGTGCTGTCTGCCTCCTCAGGAGCTGCAGAGAGCAGCAGCATGCTAACCCCAAATGTCCTGGCTGCTCAGCATCCCAGCAGCAAGGACCAAGCAGCACAGCACAGCTCCAGCTGCACCTGCAGACACTGCACAAAGTGGTGGCCTCAGGATCCCAGTGCTCCTATGGATTTGGGTTTTTTTCCATTTCACCTATTTATCTTCTCTTCCTTCCTGCCCCTCAGGAAGCAAGGGCAGTAGATGCATCCTGTCACCCTACTCATGGTTTGTGGTACCTACAACCCTGCTCTTTTGGTTTTGAATTGCATTGAAATTCATTGAAATGCACATTTAAAATCAGCCCTTATTCCTCCTGTAACACTGGAATATTCCTCCGTGGACATTGCCTTTTCCCACCCATGCTGCCAGAAATGATCACTTCTCCTCATCTCCAGGCAGGTGAGCCCCAGCAAAGTTCCACCCACCCAGATGTGGGGCAAATCTGCCCTGACCCTGCCAGGATGGGATGGGATGGAATGGGACAGCACGGGAGAGGCGGGCAGGAAGCAGAGGAGGAAACATCCACGGCTCAGCCACAAATAGGACTTGGCACTGCTGATGCTCAGCCCCACATTGCAGAGTTCAACCCTGTTGCCTTCCATAGGTTCATCCATGGCCTTTTCTCCCTCTCTCACACATCCTGAGTGAGATCCTGTGACTCTCCAGCCCTGCTGCCCTGCCTGGGCTCTTATCACCTCCTGTGCCACCTCCCCTCCGACCCTTCTCCAGGCTCTCCCCTTTCACCCAGACATCTGTATTCCTGTATTTTTTCCAAGTAGCTGGGGTTAAGATGCAAGCAGACACTTTCCTCATCCCAGTGCTTGTTGCACTGGGGCTGGCTCTGCACATGGAGGGCTCCACAGGCAGATGGGACAGCTTTTCCTTCTCCCATGGGGGTTTCTTAGACCCAGGCAATGCATTTTGGAGATGAACTGGGGATTAAGAACCTGTCCTCACAGCCACTGCCCTGAAGCTGAAGTCTCACCTCTGCAACACACTCAACCTCCAAACACTCAGGCTCAGATCACACGTGGCACCGTGAAAACTCCCTCTGCATTTGGGACAGGTGCGGGTTTACGAAGTTTTTCCACGCGTAATAAAATTTTACTCCTAATTAGGATAATAATAGCAAGTGCTAGCTCAGTTCTGCTGGCTTAATTTCCACCTGCTCTTTCTTTGCAGTTTGATGTGGTATTTGCTTCCTGTCATGCATTCTTGCATATTATTTCTGTGCCGTGTTATCTCGCTGATGTGGTTCGCTCAAGGAGTGGTCGAAACGCGGCTCTGACCGTGTGTCACCACCAACAAGTTCGTTTGCCTCTGTAGGAGGAGAAAAACAATAATAAAAAAAATAAAAATAATAATAAAAAAATCCAGGCCGCCTCATACCTGTGTGCTGTGCACTCGTGCCTCTCTGAGCACATGTTGTTGTGAGATTTTTTCTATTTTCTCCTTTCCCCTTCCACCTACATTTGCAACCCAGCAAGGTTTTGGTTCAGCTGCCAAGTGCCTGCTTTTCATGGGAAAGGCGTTTGTGCAGAGTGGAGCTGGGAGCCCTCCTAGGCTGTCCAGGACAACCAGCAGTTGGGCTGTTCAGACAGAACAGACCTTATTTTACTTCAATAATATTTCTTTACAGCTTATAAGACCGTTAAAGAAAAAGGGATGCCTCCAGTAAAATGGGATTTGCTTTAGGACATAGAAAAGAGAAGATCAATGTAAACCCTTAATTGCCCTCAGCCAGGAGCTGGTGGGAACTTCTCATCACTCCCACAGAAAATGGCATCTGGTCCTTTTTATCCAGCTGCCCTCCAGAACCATCACATCCCAAAATCCCCTCCAACATCCCCATCACACCTCCAATCATCCCACTGGGCAAGGATCCTCTTTTTCTGGCAAGGAAAGGGCAACCCAAAGACAAAATGCAGCTTGCACTGGGATGTTTAGTTGTGTTATGAGCTTTTATTTAAAAAGCACATTTATACAGCAATAATTTCGCAGATACAAACTTCAATTTTGTATTCTACAAAAGTCTTTGAATATTCTTCTCTTTACAAAATGGAACATTACAAAAATACAGACAATTTAATATGTTTTTTTTATACAAATGTCTCTAATTGTAGTTATTTTCATTAAAATATTACTACCACAGAACTACAATATTTTAGTCGACTATAAAAAAATTAATTCAATGCTTTTTTAAGCAGCAAAATGTAAATAACACAGGTCAGGACACAGTTTATAGTCATAGTGGATATATCTAAAATTGTTTCAGAAATAATATTTTACATAGTTAATTTTTAAGGTTTTATACATTATTTATATAATATTTATAATATAAAAAAAAAAAAATCATAGCTTGCTATAAGTTGAAATGATAGGACGGATTCTGTGAGAAGGATGTGCAAATGGCCGTTCTGCGTGTTCTGCGGGATCCCTTTGCTTCGTGGAAGGGCTGCAAACCGAGCACCTGTGGCTACTGGGCAAAGAAAGAAAATTCATCATCTCACCCCGGAGAGGCACGGCTGATTTCCCAGCGGAGTGACCCAGCGGAGCACAGGAGCCGGCGCTGCCATGGCGCACCCCGGGCTGCCCCAGGGAGGAGGAGGAGGAGGAGGAGGAGGAGGAGAGGAGGGGATGCACAAACCGACTGACAGCCAGGCCGGGACGTGCCGCCCAGCAGCCCGTCCCAAAACTGCAGAATAAAAGTTTCCCCAGGACTCAGCCCCGGGCTCGTAGTGCGTAGAGTTTTCGGCAGAGCCGCCGCTCCCCTCGCGCAAACAAAACCTGCTGGGTTTTTTTTTTTTTTTTTTGGGGGGGGAAAAAGGGATGGCTGGGAAGTGGAGGATGCTCTTTTCACTTTGGGGGCTCGGGTGGGATGAGCCCTCGGCAGGGAGCGAGCGGGGAGGAGGAAATGTGGCTGCTCTGCACGGAGGAAGGAGCGCTCCGGCCTCACTGCGCGTCTCGGGGCCGCTCGTTAAATCGTGTAGTGTGAGCAGAGAGAACAGAGACCCCTCGGAGATCCTGGACTGGGCAAGCTTCTTCTACATGAAGTCACAGTATGGAAGAGAGGAGGCAAAAATAAACTAGGATCAAAAAGAGGAAAAAGCAACTCTTACAAACCAGTCCCGGATCTTGACTCAGTGCTGTTGCTCATATGTAGTGCTTTACAATTTAGTCGTCAGTTGTTTTTTTGTTTTTTTTTCATTGGAAATCTTCGTAGTGTCAAAAAAATCTAGGATGGGCAGCTTCCCAAAAATCCCTTAGTGTTCATCGGGCTAGGAACAATTTGGTGTTCACTACAACATGAACACTCAAACCAATTGCACATCCAGAACTCCGGCACCTCTCTTTGTTTGTTCGGCTTTTAGTGTTGTGTGGGTTTGTTTTTTTTTTCCTTTCTCGTTGTCGCCTTTGCCTTAGTGGACCACCACCTCTTTCATCCAAATGTCGCAAGTTGAAAAGACCACAGAGTAAGACTTTACTGGTCGGGCAAGAAAGTCTCTCCCTACATTCTACTGTCTGATGAGATTTGAGAGCAGCAGGTAGTTGCTGTCAGCAGTCACTTTTTCTTCGCAAAAAAAAAAAAAAAAAAGTTTAAAATACAACACCCATCTGATTCCTCGAAGTTCTACACCATGTTGTGGTGATTATTCCTCTCAATGATGTCCACAGGTGAAAGGATCTCCTTGCGGATGGGAGGTGGAGGCAGGCAAGTCTTTGTCTTGGGCTTGAAGAGATCTGAGACGTAAAACACCTGCAGGAAGGAGTGGAAAAGGCAAACTCAGCCACAGTGGGCGATGCTTTGTTCAAAAAGTTGGTTTACAGAACATATACACATCTTTAAGCTGCAAAAATAGCACTTTTTGAATGCCTGCCTGCAACAGCTGTGAAATCCCAAGCGCCTGCTACCACCTTTCTGTACAGCAGAGAAAAAGGCTCAGACTCACAAAACTGTGAAAACATGAGGACAACTTAATTTCTCACTGCGTAATCAACGAGTGCAACACCCAGACCTCTGCTGAACTGGGTTGAAAAGCCAGGAAACAGATCCACAGCCTGCACTCCAATAAAATAACAAAGGTCTCCAAAGGGCTGGCCTGACTCATCCTGAGGGTTTCAGGGATGGAGTTGGTGTGAAACAGTTCATTCACCAGACATCAGGCAGGCAATTAAAAGCTTTCAAGTCAAAGCTGTGTTGGGAGCTATCAGCAGTGAGTCAATGGCCATGCTCCTCACACCCCACCCAGCACCAGCACAGGGCTGGGGTCTGCTGGAAGCCAAAGGCTAAGGAGAGGAGGAGCTATTCCTGACTCCTTCTTCCCAAATATCCCGTGATGTAACCCCTCTCCCGGATGTGAAAAAGCCAGTGCCTGGCAATTTCGGAAGGCAGTAACACAATAAGAAACAAAGTGCTGGGAGGAAACTTCCACATCCTCCTTTGGCAGCGGCAGCACGGAGCTTATCAGTCCTCCAGGGGCACTTTCACCCTTGCCAAACCTCAGCCCTGTGCCAGAAGGGAAAAGAGTCAGACAGCACAAATCCTCTGGATGGAGCAAGCAGTGGCAAGGATTCATCATTTTGTCACCTGGTGCCACAGCCCCAAACTTCCGTCCTGCCACCTACTGCCGCTGCCAGCCCAAATTTGACAGCTCAGCTCAGAAACCCTTCAACCCCAATACTGAACTAAAGCCATGGGTTTGCTGAGCTGAAATCCCAGGATGAGCAGCACATGGCTGTAGGAGTAAGCAGTACATTTGTTTATTCTCCCACACTACTCAAATGCAACATTTAAGCACTCAGATAAATCAGGGGGAAAAATAATTCCAAAGTGCTCAAAAAAATAAAATTAGATTACAACTTCCAGACTGGGTAACACAGGGAGAAGGCAAAGGTTTGTCCTACCTGCCTCTCCACATTTTCTAACTACCCAGAGCCTTGTGCAGCAGGTCAAGTTGTCCTTGGAAATAACTTTTGCAAGCCCCTATCAGCACAGCAGATAAGGCTCAGGCTGGACAGACAGCAAAGCTGCTGTAAGCAGCAATTTACTCCTACAACTGTAACCAGGGATGAAGGAAGCTGAGCTGGTGCTGCTTTGTGGAAAAGCAGAGAAGGAGCTGATGTACAAAACAATCATTTTCTTGATGCATGTGCTGGTGTCTGGCTGTTTGGTTGAATGACAGAGCTGATAAAGCTGTTTATAGGGCATCCAAATGGCAGCATTTGTATGTTTGGGTAAATAACAGGATCCAGCTGATGCTCCCAAGGATCACAAGCTGCAGTCTGGCCCCTTGCTGCAGCATCCCAGTGTAAAACCACACTGAACTGCTCTGGCACAGGTTTTCTTTTGGGTTGTTAATAACTGTAAACCCCCCATTTGTCTGGGTTGTTGCATTTCTGGTGCCATCTCACTCATTTGTCTACCTCTGAGAGCTGGATTCAATAAAAAAGGTGTCCAACTTCTGCACCAACAGAGCCATGACAAATCAATTTATGGGAGGAGATTGCTGAGTGCAAGAAGCATCTGGGGATTGCTTTGAGTCTGGTCCTTATTTTTGACAGGAATGAGTTATGGTGGAGTATCATCCTGGGTATTTTTGCTTTTACTGTGCTGCTTTTTAGGGTTTCATTCAGACTGGTTAAGAGGTTTCATTTCTCTTTAAACTGTATTTCACTTTAACATGGCTGGAGGTTATATAAACATTTATAGGAATCATGAAATGTGATCTTTGGGGGTTAAAAGTGTGTTAAATCCTCCTAATGCTTGAACTGTTTAACACAAAAAAGGACTAATAAACGTGCTAAGTTTTTCACTTGGATTAGCTCCATTTCCTGTAGAAGGTGCTCTCCACCCATAAAGAAAACTTGATGGGAGAAGACTGAGAGCATTTTTAGCCAATATCTCACATTCCCACTTAGCAATTCCTATTACTTTTCATCCTATTGAGGCAATTTTTAATCATGTACAGAGAGGTTAAAACAACTCCTCTGAGCTAACCAGAGCAGCTCTGGGAGCACGTCCTCCTGACATCTCCCCTTTTCCCTCTGCCTCAGATGAGACATAAACCACACAACACACAGCAAGCTGCCTACAAGGCTCATACAAACTATTTCTATTTGAGAAATCCTCGTTGTATTTCACCCTGGGTCCAAGTCTGAATGTTTCATCAGCTGGAAGTGCTTGACATGAATGTCTTCTGCTTGTTATTTCAGGCACTGAAAGACAAACGTGTCTGCTGCAGCACGACCTGGGTTTAAGCTCTGGCAGCTTTTGGAGATGAAATCCACAATTGGTTTCTACTGAAAGTTATGGCCTGATAACTGTGGTGTTTTTACAGCCCTTTACTATCACCAGGCTGGGGGAAGGGGTGGCTGGGAGCACCCAGGGCTGGAGCTGATGAGTCTCCAGGTCCCTCCCTCTGTTTCAAAACAGCCTGGGCAAGAACCCCCAGGACACACCAGGAATTTCAGCAAAAAGCTGCTAAACTGCTCCTTCAGTGCAAACTCAAACTTTTGGGATGATTCTTTGTGCTGTCACCTCCCAAAGTGGAGGAAAGTTGGCCAGGCCAAAGCCAGGCTCTAGAGAACAGCATCCTGCTGGTTCCCTGATGGAATGGGACTGGGCTGGGCTCAAAGCCTGTCCTAAATCCTCAACTGAAGCCTGAGATGTTCCAGGTTACTGAGCCATTCCTGCCAAGTTTGGACACAACTGGGAGAGCAGCTCAGCCTGCCCCAGGCTCCAGACCCCAGCCTGCCTGGAAAACTCCAGGCAGCTGCTTCCTATGACACAGGAGAACTGTCCCAGCCCTGCCACAGCCTCAGCAGGGAGGGGACAGCCAGCCCCAGCTCGTCCCAGCCAGGAAGCATTGGAGAGCCTTTGTCCTGCTGGGGTCAGGGATGCACTGCCTGCCCCCCACTCCCCTTCCATGGGCTCTTATCCCACATCCCAGCATACAGACACACACTTCTCCCACCTCCCCCTGGGATCTGCCAGCCCTGAGTGGGACATGGGCACCAGGCAATGGCAAAAGCCAGCAGCTACTGCCCACAGAGTTAATAATGCTCCAGAAAAGCTTCCCAACAATGACATTTCTGTTTGGGCTTTGGAATATTATCAATGAGTGGGAAGTACATAAATAACCTATTTTTCTCTCCCAGCAAAATATAATATTGGTGAGCTTAACTCCTTATTCCCAAGGCTGATTTACTTTTAGAAAGTTAAAGAAAAATAACCACCAAAAAAAAATTCAACAACACAACCCCCACAAAAAGTGGTGAGCTGTTAAAATCTTGCTTTCAGGAGTTCACACAGACAAACCACCACAGCCCCCAGCTCCCTTGTGTCTGTCTGAGGCAGCTGCCTGACCCTGACCTGATGCTCCCCATCCTGCCAACTTAAAACATCTTCATGTGTCACTTTGAGTTACAGGGCTGTGCAGTCAGGTCACCCTTTGGAGAGCAAGTGGCACAAGAACCAGCCCAGCAGCTTTTGTTGGCCACCTTCTCAGGAGCCCTTTTGTTCTGTGAAAATCCATCAGCCACCAGCCAGGATCAGGATAATTTGGATGGGTTGTGTGTGGAAGAGCCATAATCCCCTGCACCCTAGACTCTGCTCAGCTCCTGGTGGAACTGAGAAGAGCTGGAGAAGCCCAAAGCTTCTTGTGGAGAGGCAAACACCCTCCCTTGACTGAGTATTTCCCCAGTGCCCTGAGCTGGACCAAGCCTTTGGAGCACAGTGCCTCCCACCACATCCCCAGCTGGCCCAGGGCACCCCCTGAGCTGAGCTCTGCTGCCTTCCAAAGGCTCTGCTCTTCCCACAGGGGCTCCCCAGCGCTGCTCCTGCCCATTTGGCACACTCACCACGCAGTAAGCCACCAGGGCTCCCTGTGCAAAGCCTGCCAGCACGTCGGTGGGGTGGTGCTTGTGGTCGGAGACGCGCGACAGCCCGGTGTAAAATGCCATCATGATCAGGGTGAACTGCAGCAGGGGACGCAGCAGGCGGGCTCCCTTCCACGTGAATCTGGCCTGCAGATAGAACTGTGCCAAGAGAGGGAAGGGAACAAAAAAAACAAACAAAAAAAGTCGGGTTAGTTTGCCCAAATTTGCCCAAAAATGCAGCAGCAATTGTTCTGGGGGAGTGGTTGTAGCTCAAGGAGAGGGAGCTGACAAAAAGGAAGGATGTTCCTTGCACCTGTGTGGCCTCTGAAGGGATTTTTAATCCATGGAGGTGGATGGGCACAGCCCTTCCCAACCAGGGGACTGGGACCCCCTGCACCCCAGCTCTGCTTCAGCCTCCACACAACACTGCATCCCAGCAAAGAAATCCCTCCCACCATTATCAATGCATAAAGCAAATACAAGGTCCCAAATCTGGGGTATTCAGGACTCACACCATCTCTCAGAGGAAAAAGAAGAGTCACTGCAGCATGCTAAACCTTCAGAGCCATCCTGAGAGCTCGCAGACATGGCAATAACCACCAATGTGCTCAATGCCACCCTCCAACACGCCCATCACATTTCCCAGCCAGAAACCCTGGGGTTTGAGGGAAACAGAGAGCAGCTGCCCCACTGCACAGCCTGGGAATTCCCTCCCTGGTGGGAATGACAAGCAGAGCCCAGGCAGAGGAGGTTGGGGTGATGTCAGGCAGGCGCTGCCGTGGCTATCTGGGGCGCGCTTCCGCCGCACGGCCGGCTCCTGTGGGAAACGGGAAGCTGGGAGGGAAGAGAGGGCAGGAAAACAGCAACTCCTGCCCTGGATGACAGGGAGGAAGGCTGTGGGAAGGGAGGGACACCACAGCAGCCTGCAGGCTTGGGGAGCAGTGAGGATCAAGGGCTGCTCAGCCCAGCAGCTCTGCTCTGTTCTGCTCTGCCTGCTCCTAAACGGAGCCCTGGAGTCACACCCTGTGTCCTTCAAGGGGCTCTGCTACATCACAGGGCTGAAAAAGGGTTTACTCCCCGTTTATGATCCCTTTTACACACCCACAGCAGTTTGCACCACCTTGATATGAAAGGGAATGAAGCTCTCACTGGGTTCCCTGAAACCACAAATAACTTAATGGCAACATAAAAGCATAAAATGACCTATAAAAGCAGAACTAATTGGGAAGCTGATAAGGGGGAAGCATCATTTTGCCCAATTTAGTATGTTTGGCTGTTGCATAAACACTGTATTTCCCTTTTTGGAAAGAACATGCACTGGTCTCTCAGAAGGAATGAAACATTCCACGTCTGAATGGAGCAGATGCTCCAAATTACCCAGATTGTGCCAGTGAACATGAGGGGGAGCAGCACCAGAACAGCTCAGTGCTGGCTATTGCACGTGCTGATTCTGGGGATGGAGCCATGGCCCCATGGAGCACACCCCACACCACGTCCCTTCCATCCCAAACCATTCCAGGATTCTGTTTTCACGTTCAAGAGCCTCAACTCAGCCCAGTGACAGTGCAAAACTCAGGTTCCAGTGTGCTGCTGCAGTGCAAAAATAACTCCAAAAATAACTCCAAAATAACTCCAATTATGTATTATAAACCATCACTCTCAGCTCTACTAGAAGACTTGAAACTTGAGGTTTTATTTTAATCTTCTGTCTTTGTCCCATCAAATCCCTTAAGAAGGAAATTTGCTGCTGTATAATCTAACATTTGCCATTTTTGCACAGTTTGGACATTTTCTCAAATATTTCCATGGCACAAGCCTGGACTAAAAAAGACATCTAGAGGTGAGGGTGTAAAGTATCAGTTAAAAATTAGCAATAAAAAGCAAACAGTGAGTTTGAAGCCACAATAAAGCAGGCACTTCTGGGGCTGAGCTGTGTCCCTCGTGTGCATCTTCAGCCCTGGAAAAGGAGTAAAAAGCAATGTGGCACCAGAGGGGGTGTGCTGGGTGTCCCCCAAGTCCCCAGCACCCAACTCACCCCCACACCTGCATATCTTGGAGGACTAAAATCCACCTGAGCAGGTGTCCCTCAGACACTGCAACACCAGTGTGAGGAGCTCAGCTGAGTTCCTTTTACTCCCACAATAAAGGCCATGGAAAAATGGCTCTTTATTCTCCATTCATAAGGACAAAAAAAAAAAAAAAAAAAAAGAGGATAACAGCACTCCTCATATTCCAAAGGTATTTTATGAACATGCAGTGTTACAAAAATTGCTCTCAAACACCCAAAATACTTTCAAGGTAAGACTTGGGGTGCTCCAAACTTTACCTATGAAACAAAACCTCAGTTAATAAGACAAGGTCAAAAAGTGAATGTAGAATTTAGGGGCTGAAAGGATCAGAATTTCCCTAAAGCAGGAATTAGTGCTATTACCAAGAAATGGGAAGTTCCTGGAAATTTATCTGAAAATCTGCTTATGAAGGTGGTTTTGCTGTTTTTTGGTTTTGTATTTTTTTTTGTCCTGGGAGCGAATCTGAAATGCTTCCTGCTACAGACTGACAGATTTGGATGGGAATGTGGAGCTGGAATGGAGCCCTTCCCAGGAGGGGGTGGAAGAGCAAGACCACAACCAGGGGTTATTTCCACCACAGATCATCACAGGGCAGCAGAAAACAGGAGCAGCAACAGGAGTGAGGATGGGTGAAATGGGATCTCACAGAGTGGGAGTTATTTGGAGTTCCCATCCGCTGTCTCCTGGCAGAGGCTGAGTTACCACAAAGCAGATGGCTTGAGGGACATCACACCACTCCTCCTGTGCCAGGGGACTTCCACAGTGCTGGTGGGGACAGCCCAGAGCCACACACAGCCTCTGAGCAAGCCCAGGAGGAGCTGGCAGAGGCACAGGCTCAGAGCATCACCCCCAGGCTCCCGGGGCTTTCTGCTCTCCAGAAATCCCTTCACACCCTCCCTGCCATAGGATGGACTCCACCAACCACAGCCCTTAGTCACACCTAAAGTTTCCTTCTGGGAAACAGCTGGGCTTGCTCCTGGCTGCCTGACCCCAAGTGACCTCCTTCTCCAGCCCCATCTGTGAGCAGAGTGGTACCCAAAGTGCTGCAGGGACAAAACCTCTCCAGCCCAAACCCATCCCAGTGTAATGCGCTGCCCTGGCTGGACAAAGCCAGCTGGAGGCTGGGGAATGCTGAATTTGGCTTTTAGCACCAAGCTAGCCAGAAGGGAAGGACAGGAGATGGGCAAAGACATCTCAGCACGTGCTGTTTGCCTCTTCCCTGCCTTTGCTGAGTGCACAGCACCCTCTCACCCCATCAGAAACGTCCCCAGCAGCTCAGCAGCTCAGTCCACAGCTCAGCCCTGGCCTCTGATGAAATTCCATTTTATTATCTTCCTTAGGTCATCACTAAACTCAACTCTCAAGTCCACCAACCACCACAGGGGTTCCTTCACAAGGGCACGTCAATGCTCAGCTGTACCAGGGCACCTTCTCCACCCTCCAGCTCCAGGGAGAAGCCTCACACTCCCCCTGACACAGAAACCCAGCAGCATCTCTCATTTTCCACTTACATCAGTAGAACACACCACAACCCATTCTGAATCTTCTGCCTCACCCACTGACACATATTAAATACACAAGGTTTGCCTGCATTTTATCCAAAACCAACCAACGCTGCTGAGGGATATGAATTCAGCTTTTCTGATATTTAAATTTATCCTTTTTAGCCTCTGTGTGATTTCAGGAAACTTCATGCTGCAAACAGATCAGCACTATGGTCTCTCATGCTCGAGG
The DNA here is from genome assembly GCF_009819885.2 of Catharus ustulatus. Taxonomy (NCBI): domain Eukaryota; kingdom Metazoa; phylum Chordata; class Aves; order Passeriformes; family Turdidae; genus Catharus; species Catharus ustulatus. The sequence continues at coordinate 4,999,524 of NC_046229.1, read as the reverse complement.
GGAGTGGGAAGCATCCACTGCTCCCTGCAAAGACTCCCCCACATCCAGAGGAACAAAACAAAGAGGTGCAGCTCCAGAGGGCTGCATGGAATAAGCTGTTCCATACCTCCTCTTTCCTCAGCCTGCTATAAATACGTATTACAGCTCGCTCGGCCAAGGAGTAACAAAGCAAGGAAAATTAGGACAAAGAGGATTACCCAAGAGTTATTTCCCCTTTTAAATTTTTTATACAAAGGCCTGATGTTAATTGAGTATTCCTGGTGACAAGAAGGCTGCGAGAAACTTAGCCCTGAAGTCTCAGCACTCAGAACTAAATCTCAGGGGACTTTACTGTGTTGCAAGTGCCTTTCCCTGGGACTTTTCCCTCAGAGCCCTCCAGGGCTTGGCATCCACCAGTGTTTTCCAACTATGGACAGCACAGGGCTCTGCTGCTGTGCCAGGAAATGGGGAAGCTGTGGTCACTCATCCACTGCTCACCAGATATCTGGGCAGGCAGAGCCCTGCGGGACGCGTGGGAATCCACGGGTCTTTTAATAGACTGACTGGAATTCTCTGGCACCCGGCTCCACCAGGTGAAGCAAACTTGAAAACATTTTAATTCAGAATGGGCTCTGAGGGTGAAGCCAGGGAACGCCAGGAAGGAGGGGAAGTGACTTATCCCTGAAATATGAAGTATTGTTCAGTCAGGAACCCGCTCAGGACACGGCTGATCTGCCAGGCCCCTGCAGGACACGCTCAGCCCCACAGATATCCCCACCTCTGCAGAAGCTCCTGGCACACTCCTGGTATCCAAAGTGTAGGCAGCAACCTGCTGCAGCACAGCCCTCACTTCCCAGGAAGAGGGAACATCAGTTTTGTCCTGACTGAGATGATGCCCTGATTAAATCCATCAAACACACCTCCTGCAAGCTCTGGAATGCTGGATGCCACATTTCTAACCAGGCTTTCACAACCCCAACTCATTCACTGAGGTGGGCAAGACAGCAGGGTTTATCTTGGCTTACTACAATCTCTTTTTTCTTGTAATTATTTTTTGATGTGACCAACCTCTCCAATGTGTCAGATTTTCTGCCTCCCTTTTTCTATGAGGTTTCTCTGTCAGGCTCTGGCAGTGCCAGGGAGCTGGAGTGATGGAAAGCAGGGTGCTGCTAGACAAGCTGGAATCACAGAATCATTTAGGATTGTTGCCTCACCTGTCTTGTTTCAAGTTGCCTTTTCTCCCTTCAGTTTATCATCAAATACTTGATGTAATTCTTCCTGACTTCTTAAGGCATAAGGCAACTGGACAGCTGGTCAGACAGAGTCTGCTACCAGCCATATCACAGTTCTGGGACAAGGTAAAAATTAAAAATAAAGTAATTTCAAAGGGATTGCCTCCTCCATAGAGAGGAGCATGCTGTCCTGGGTCAGGGGTTGTGGGCAGTCGGGTGAGTGCTGACAGCTCAAGTGCTCCCATATGGGGACAGGGAAGGGCAGCAGAGAGAGACCAGAGGCATCTCTGTGCTCTGAAGCATCACACTGGAGCTAAACACCACTTCCAAAGCCTGCTGCAAAGTTAAAAAGAACATCAGGCAGCAGGCATTGGTGCAAAGCAGCAATGGAGAATGAGCCATGCAGGTTTTCTGTGCATCCTGTGGGAACTTGGAACACAGCCTGCAGTTTTGGGGTCTCTGCCACCAGCCCCCCAAGCTCTGTATTATTTCCTTTTGTTCCTCACCTGTTCCACAAGAGATGGATTTTCAGAAAAACACATGAAAAAAAAAAATTTGTCCAGCAACCTGCAGAAAATGGGTCAAGCTCTGGTAGAGAAACCATCACCATCTTGATAAGGACTGGCAGTCCTTCTGTTCCCAGATGCTGGGCCTGAAAATATCTCAGGGCTGACTTATCTGGCTGCCCACAGGCCTCCCCAGAAATAAATGAGTGCCTGTGTGAGCGATGGCTTCCAAACTCAGCTCAGAAAGTTTTATGATGGGCTGAGCCTCCTGTGAAGCATCACCAAGGCAGCTCTTCATTGTAATAGGGCTGGGAGGAAACAGCCAAAACGTTCACTGGAGAAATTCAAATGTTTTCCAAGAACAAAATAAGAGGGAAAACAAAGCAAGAATTTAATATGCTGCCCACAAGTGCCTGGAACGCTCAGTGATTCAGCTGTAGGAGTTGGTCACAGGGAGGGGAATCCAAGGCTGAAAAGGCAGGAGGGAGCAGTGGTCACTTATCTTTCCAGAGGGTAAGGGCTGGGGGGAGCACTGCTCACAGATAAAAGCTCATGTTTCATGTTTTTATCAGCACAGTGCTGTTCCTCTGCTTGCAAATCCGAGATTACCAGGGATGGAGGAGGAGCACAAATCTTAAAAGCAGCACGGAACTCGATTTTTTATCAAATAAGTAAGTTATAAAAAAGGAAAGCCAGACCCAAAGCCCTGTGAACCCCCCCAGAAGGGAGTGTGTGTGTGTCCAGCCCCTGTGGGCAGTGCTGCAGCCCTGGCAGGAAGCACCTTGGCAGCCACCCCGGCCCCAGCCCAGCGCAGGAAGGGCAGAGCCATTTCTCACTGACAAAGGAAAACAAGTCCCAGCCCTCCCCTCCGGACCCAGGAGGGCAGAGGCTGCTCCACCTGCTCCTCTGGCACATTTCAGAACCAGGCATCACCTCCTGACATGGCACATCCTCCCCTCCATCCATGGAACCTTCTGGCTCACCCCAAACTCTCCTCAGTGGAAACCACAACGTGGGGCAAACAAAATTGCACAGGTTGTCCACAAATTTAGCAGGATTTGGATTTAATTGCCACATTGGCCACATCCCAAAGCTCAGCTGTCATCCCAGGAGTCTCTATCCTAAATAACACCACGGCAGCTGAGGGTGGATCTTCCCACCTCACGCTCTTCTTTTTCAGAATTTCTTTCTGAAATTTTGAAATTTCAACCAACTTCCCACATCCAACGCTCACCCTGCCATTACTGCTATGGAATGTGGGACAGGGGGACAGGGGATCAGTCAGCTCAGGGAGGTCACTTACCACCAAATACAGCATGGTGTACAGGGAGAAGGATGCATGCCCAGAGAAGAAGGATTTCCTGCAAAACAAAGCAGGTGCTCAGAACCAGCCAGCACAACCCTCAGTATTACAATTCTCCCTGTGCTATGGTGACTTGCATGTGGCATCTGAGGCTGCCAGAGCAGAGGGACTCACAACCCCCAGCTCCAGGGTTGTAAAACCCCTGCTATCCGCCCTGCCTGCTGCTGAGGCAGAAAGGGAACGGATGGACAGGATGCTTGCATTGTTTGTCCCTTCCTGGCCTGCTCATGGGACAGCAGCTATTTCCAGGATAACCCAATAACTCATCATCTCGCCTCAAATAACCGGGAAACCCTCGAGAAATGAGCAGAGAATGACTTCTCCAGTTGCTTGATTGCAGCATGAGGAATGTACCCCTGGAAAAGTCAAAACTGGGCATCTGATGGATGTGACAGAGCTGCAAGGGGAGGCACTGGCAGCCCTGCCTGTGGTGGAGCCTTTGCTGAGGATCTCTGCTGTGACACACAGGACAGCTTCGGCTGCTCACCATGAGCTCAGCTCTGGGGGTGAATTCCCACACAGAGCAGCAGCTCAGGCAAACAATAGTGTAGGAGTGAAGAGAAAGGAAAAGAAATACTATTCAGCTGAGTGCCACACTTCCCAAGGGAAACTGCTGCTCACTGGAAAATGGATTTATGGCCTTTGCAGAAAAAGCAGATTTAATAGAATTCCAGAATGGTTTGTGCTGCAGGGACATCAAAGACCAACTCATTCCACCCCACTGCTATGGGCAGGGACAGCTTTCACTAGACCAGGTTAGATGGAGATGTAAACAACCCTGAACACTCCCAGGGATGGGACATCCACAGCTCCTCTGGGCAATCTGTCCCAGCGCCTCACCACCCCCAAAGGGAAGAATTTCATCCAAATATCCAAACTAACCCCACTCCCAGCTTCAGACTGGAATCTTCTGTTGCTGGCAGAGACACATCTATCTGCAGCAACTCTTGGCTTTGGTGCTCACCTGGCTTCCTGCACCCTGCTGTCACTTCCCCTGCAGGTGTAGTTCTGGATGTAAACTCCCTTGGTGCAGTTGATGGTGGAGAAATCCAAGTCACAAACCGCCAGGAAATGCGGCCGCAAGCGCCCGACGGACACTTTGGCAATGTCTGTGAAGGACTGGCTGATGGCACAGCCAAAAACAAAGCAGCCCACTTGCTTGTAGAGAGCTGCCACGTAGGGGTTCTGGATGAAGGAGCGGGATTTCTCCTTCAGGTAGTGGATGCGGTAGAGCTCTCCCGTTATAATCTGCGAGGGAAGCACAGCACAGAGGTCAGAGAGCAGGAAAAACTCAAAACCAGGGTGGGTGTGAATGCAGGGCTGAGACAGGGATCCCAAACCAGGAATTTGCTCCTGTAGAGAGGAAGGAGAAGCCATGGCACAGCATCTCTCCATCCTCCCCCCTCTTCCCTCCCAGTGCTCGGAATGTTGGTTATGGAAAAATCCAATAAACAAAACAAAAGAGTAAGTTTTGGGTTTGCACGTTGGCATATCTTTACAAAAGTGAAATTACACCCCAGCATAGTGGGAAAAGAAAATTGACATAAACCAGATAAAGAATTAGTGTGTGTTGGGAAGGAGAGGCCAGACCCACTACCCTCTTATCAAACTGATTTTGGAGGAAAATAAACCCACAGCCTGCTTATCTTCCTCTTTTAAAATCATTAACACAACAAGGGAAGAAACAGAAAGACCCAAATTTTTCAGATTCTGGTCCAAAACTTGCTGCCAGCAGGCCCAATTCAGACCTCTCAAGGTCTCCAAAAAAAGTCCAGCTATTCTGAGGCATTTCAAGGGGTCTTGCTATCACACGCCAGCAGATTATGTTTTTCTTGTGTCAGGGGTGCTGAGGTTTGATAAAATCGCCATAAATCACTGTCAGGGAGCAGAGGATCCAACTTCTCACACTCATGACTCTTAAAAGGCAGGTTAATGAAAATCAGGCTGTGAAATGAAGTCCAAATGTCTCACCTCTCCCAAAGAGCCAAAGATTTAAATTGTTCTCCGTCACGCTACACACCTAAATTTTAAGCTCCAGATTTACAGCTTTAGGATTTCATTCATTACTCTAAATGTTTTTATACCTGAGTAATAAATCGAGGCAGAGGTTTTGGTTTGATTTTTTTTTTTTTTTGGATGCCCCCTTGTCCCTGCCTCTCTGTAGTCACGGGGACTGTGATATGTAAAATTAACTGTCAGGAAAAATGCCTTCATGTTAATCCCCTTCTGGAGCAGCCAGCAATATTCCTCCCTGCATGGCAGCCTGCCAGCCATAAGCAGGAGACGAGGCTCCCCTGCCTACCTTTTTTAAAAGCTTGGCACAACGTTTGGAAACTAATAAACTGGAAAAGTATGGCAATTAGACTAAGAAGAGTTGAAGCTGTATCATTGTTTGAACTCACTCGTACCAGGGCTTAAAAAAACAAAGGTTGACCTAAGGCAGCTGAAATTGCAGCTAAGCAGGCTTTATCAAAGAGAGATACAACTGTAATAACACAAAATAAATGCCAAGCTAGAGCAGGCTCTGTTACACTGCACAGAAATTCTTTGAGTGGCTGCACCACCATTTGGGGTTTACACGTCACAGATGAGATTTCCTCTTGGAAATCTCGTAATGACCGAAGTTTGTTTAGGGAGCTGCATCATTTGAATCCTCACAGTCTCCAAAAACCATGGTTTATCCCCATTTTGAACCACTTTCCAGCACAAGCTGCCAGCCAGGAAATCTGCTGGTGTTGAGTCTGCAGAGGGAGGGTGTCCTGGATGGACACAAGGCTCCTGCACCAGGGCAGGTCCACTCCCAAAAACCTCAATTTACAAAAAGGGGAGCTCTGAGCCTCCAAACTCACAGCTTTCACAGAGAGAAGACCAGACAAATTAGGGATGATATCTGATACTGGGAGATGTGCCATTACTGCAAACTCACAAACAGATCCATGCAAACCTGAGGCTCTTGGCCTGGGGAAAGGCATGTGACCATTTTAAACAGGGACCAACAATAGTCTGGGGATTAATATTTTTCTCTCACCGTTGGTGGTCTGGGTAATTGCACACATGTAGCAGATTGTAAATTGGAGCCTTCTTTCCCTCACTAAAATGTTGCTGGGTACCCAGGAACCCTCCCCAGTTAGTGAAACCCATGGATCAACTTAATGAGAGGCTAAAATTTGGGTAAACTTGGTTATTTTGGCAGTGCTGTCCCAGATAAAGCAGGATGGTGAAAATCTAATGCAGCACAGATGTGCACAGACTGGAAGGACATCCTGGAAAGAAAATGAGTTTTAAAGACACCAAGCTCTTCTCATGCCTTGCACTCCTGGCCAGCCATCCACATGGGACATGTGCCATTCCCAGGTGATGGGCACAATTCCCTGGCACACATATTTTTAAAAACTGGTCACTAGAGAGAAGCCAACATCAAACTTTTCTGTCTGTGAATGCTTTCTGCAGACTTTCAGTTGTCAAGTCCATTTTATTGTTATTATAAGGCACCACCAGCAATCCAATTAGCCTGTAATTACTTTTAGAGCTTTTCTAGCCACTTGCTTTTGGTGTAACATTCTCTGTGCTAATCACATTGCAGCGTATGACCTTCAACTGTAAAACAGCCAGCAAATCCAGGTGTGTAACTCAGACCACCTAGCAAATTAATTTTATTAGGAATTTTTTCATAGCCCTTCAAGACCTATCAGGCATGGGGACATGGTACCCCTACAAGGCTCAGGAAGAGGAGTGTCACCTTCCCCTGGCCATCCAAGGGACCACCAACATCACATCAACCACCTCCTAGCACAAAGACCAGTCAGGAGAGAGGTGAGAGTGCACAGCCCAGGGGCACGAGCCTCTCCAGTGTCATCTGCAAGGAAATTTGCCTGAAGTCAGTAAATACACAGATATTAAAACCAAATGGATATCCTCTCCCATCCTGATGGAAGCAAAGGTCTCGCCTCTGCTGCTTATTTAACAAACTCTCTGGGTGTCCTCAGGCCACTTAAAACATGACCTGGACCTTTTTACCCCAGGCTAGACTGCCTGTGACGCCACAAAAAGTGAGGGTGTGAAATTTTGGCTGCTCCATCCCAAAAGCCAGCTCCCTGGAAGTCCTCACAGCCACTGCCCTGCCTTCCACAGGCAAAGGATGTGAGTGAAAGGAGCAGAGTCAGTGCTTTGTGGATTTGGAAGGAATTCCTATTATGCTACAGTAATTCTGGTATCTGGGTTACATCTGAAAAAGGAGGTCAGGCTGACTTGAATTTTCCATGCAGGCTGCCATAGCAAAGAAATCTGTTGCTTCAGTTCCTCGTTAGCCATTTGTGTCACTCAACAGCAAATAACTGAGCTTTTGAATTTACCTTATTAAGTTACATTTGTTGTGGGCACAGTGAAACCAGGGCAGAAACATCCAATTCTTTGGGGATTTTCTTTCTCTTTTAATTGACCTGCTATTTCATGGTAGAGAGTTGATGGATCACACAGGCAGCTGATTATGTTTCCAGTTTCTGTTCCAACTCCTGTATTTGCCACTGCCTCATTAGGGATCAGAAGCACACTCTGCATGGAGCTGGCGTGCCGATAGCTCCGGCAGTAATGCGAAAATGAGAGGCTTTTTCATTTCATTTTTATGGCTTTTCCACACTCAGGGGTCATTCACCTGCAGGCTGAAATTCTGTGTTTATAGAACTGGGGAGCTGGCACCTTTTGGGCTTGTCTTGTGGAGGGAGAGGGCAGAGGACAGGGCAGTTTTGGGAACCTGCTTTGCTGAGTGGGTGTATGTGGTCAGGGAATGGTGGAGAGATGAAGAAATGATGGAGATACATCACAAAGCAGCAAGGCTGAGGATGGGGTATCACCAAAGCAGGCACTCTGCCATCCTAAAATACCTATTGCCCATGACATTCCATCTGTGAGGAAAGCTGAAAGGGGAACAAGTGCTCCTGACCTCTCTGTCTCCATCCCTCCCAGCTGAAAGAGCAAGAGGAAGGTGGCACCTCTGGGAAAGCACCTGAGCTGTTCTGGCAGCAGGTGAGAAGGAAAATGTAGGTACTTTTCACAGGGGAATTTCATCTTAGCTGGAAGTGTTTCAGCAACAGCCAGGAGACAGCTCTTGTCTTCTGCCCCAGAACCAGCACACATGGACATCAGGAGGTTCAGCTCAAGGGCTGAGTTCAGCTTTTTTGGCTCACAAATAAAGCTCTTGCCATGGAATCACTGCCTAGCACAGCTCTAGAAAAAGTGCCAGAAGGAAAATGAAGAGGCATTGGGAAGGTGGGACATTAACTACATTTTACAGTGAGGACTCTGGGAATATGCTCCCCATGGAAGGTTTTAATTGTCTTTTAAAAACGGCTGTAATATGCAATCTCTTAAAAACCTAATACTAACCTGTTAAATTTTCCAGGCACTGGTTAGCTGAAAAGATGTATCCTTTCTTTGTTTTTTAAACCTTATAAAATAGGCAAATACCACGAGTTATTTGAATAGGGACAAACCATGCCAAGTCTTTACTGACACTCAAGTGTTTCTGCCTCTGCTCTGAACTCTTACTGGAGGGTGAAAAAGTTCTTGTGAAGCTCACAGACTTGCCCAAACAGCTTTGGGCCTGTTTACAGGCTTCAGGAGTAATCTCATTCCACTCATTACAACCTTTCATTTGTAAATGTTCGCAACTCCATGCTTACAAAAGCCAAACAATCGCCCCGCTAGGCAGTGTGGCAGCACCAGCAGGACAAAAAGGTGCCAGGAAAGCCCTGGTGGGCCAGAGGAGGAGGCTCTGGAGGTGGCACTCACCGCGAGGATGGCGATGAGGATGCCTGCAGCACACAGCACCGCGTCGTTGATGGTCTCCACGTTCTTCTGCGGGTACCTGATGCTGTCGTCGTCGCAGTAGAAGCCCCTCTGGTAGGGCTGGATTGTGCTTGTCTCGATGATGAGGAAGGGCAACCCGGCTACAAGGAAGGGGAGACAACAACCAAACCCATCAGCAATACGGGCAGAAACAAGCAGCTCACAAAAAAACCCCAAGATTCAAACAGAAAACCCCTTGCAAACCACACATCACCATTGCTGGTGCTTTTCTTTCCATATCACTGTCTTTCCAAGGGGAACAGCATTGGGATTTGTTTTTCCAAGCTGGTCTTGCAGGGAAAAAGCATCTCCTCTGTTATGGTTATCAGATGTCTGCTCAGCCTGGTTCCAGTTAAGCCCCGTGAGCTGCAAATATTAACTTACAGGAACAGACCCCTGGAGCAATCCCTCTGCAAAAGGCCATGAAAACCAATCTGGCACTTTTCTCCAGGGAGGGCCCAGTGCTCTTCCGAGCGCTCTGGGCAGAGCAGCCCCGAGCTGTGCAAACAAACACGGCAGGATCCAGTATCACAGATGTGAAGAGATATCTTCTCTCCTACCTGGCCAGCCCAGCTACTCTCCATCCCCATCACTTCCCTGCCTCTGAAGCCTTCCCTGGCTCACTCCTCTTTGTATTTACAGGGTGTATTGACATTTTCTGACAATTTGTACCAACCACGTGCTTTTGAGCAGCTGTGGGACACCCATCCATGCAAGGACCAGAGCATCCATGATGAAATCCCATCAGAGCCTGTTCACCTTCAATCACAATAAAGCCACAAGAAATCTGGGCTTTAAAAACTATCTCAGTGCAGGATTTCTGCATCTGTACAGCTTGGCTGGATCCCTGCACCAGGCAGGGAGCAGGTCTGCTCAAGAACATGGGTCAGGACACACAGAATGGAGAGGACACCCAGAAATTGTGGCATGGTCATAACTCCATGGTTTTTTTAAGTTTTTCAGACAAATACAGCACTGCCTCAAAGCTGAAAGGGTGTTTCCCAGCCACAGTGTCACCTTGGGCAGGGCACCCTCCTCCCCTTTGCCTCAGTTTCCCCATCCATCTTTTGCTGTTAAGCCCATCATCGAGAGGAGCACTACATCCCCACAAAACCAAGCCCCAAATTCCCTGAAACCCATGCTCAGAGTAAATCACAAGCCACAAGGTACAGGAAACCCTCCTCCCACTTGCAGAGTGAAACCCAGGTAAGGGGAAAAACAAATGCACAGTGGTTCCAGCTGTCCTTGGGCCAAGACAACAGGTCTCACACCCAGATCCTACAGAAGGCATTAGGGAATACTTGTCGACCACTAACTTGCTTAAGTATCTGTGGGTTTGTTTATACAGCTAGCAGTCAAAGACATCAGAGGGTTTTCCCTTCTAAAATGAACAAAAATAATAAATAAAAAATGAAGCGCTCTTGGGTCTGACCCAAAGTTGTCCACAGCACATTTGTAGTGAACACCACCTGCTAGATGTGATTGGCAAGGGCACCATCCATGTTGTTCAGAAGTGTCACCAAAATAATGTTCCCTGTGTTGTCCACATGAACCACTCTCTGGATTTCACTTTGCGCAATCCGCTCTGGTTTGTTTTCCTGTATGTTAATGGGTTTGCCTAAGCCAGGATTACTACAGGGTTTTGTTAGTCTTAAGAAAAAACTCCATCACCTACGAGCAGGGACAGCACATACTGAAGAAAATTTTTTAGGTACCAAATAGTAATCTAGTATCAGGATCCCTTTTCAGATCCTCTCAAAAACTCTGGAAATGGGTTAATTGCAAATTCTGGGCCCAGAGCTGCTTGGCAAGGCGGGGCAGTTTCCACCACATGTGTGAAGCAGCGAGGAACAGTTTCTGAACTGCAAGCCCAGCTCAGATTTGGTAAACAAAATCGGACATCTCGTGTGAATCCAGTCGATCTTCATTCCACCATTTAACCGTTTTTATGCCCAGCTTGGCCCCAGAAGCCAGCAATCCCGTTTTAATGGGCCACTTAAAAAAAAAATCCTTAGGTTTCCCCAGGAGGAAGGGCAGGGGGAGAAGCTCTGGGTTTTCCTGGGTTTTCCGAGTGCCCGGAGCGGCAGCACGGGGTTGAACTCAGGAGTAGACACACCACGGTTACGTGGCTCATTGTTATTCCTCCAGTTCCTCTTGCTAATGGTTTTCACATGACAGGTCTGTAAAACACATGTTCCCACAGACAATAAAATACATCTGAAAGCTAAAACCGGCCTTAAAAAAAAAAAAATCTTGAAAAAATAAATAAATTTTTAAAAAAAGAGACAATAGCGTTCCTATATATTCTGTGAACCCAGGAATAATAAAGATTTGTTTCCCCTTCATTCATTGAGCAGCATGGGGTAGTATTTCCATGTTTCAATTATATGTACACTTGCCACAGCTATAATAAGAGCATAAGTGACCTATATGGGACACATTTTCATAAAGCACATAGGCACAGTTTGGAAAATCCAATGGGTTTGTTTTCTCTCCTACAAACTTGTGGTTTAGTGGGATATTGCCAATCAAGTCTTGATATTTTTCCAGCAAAACACTAACCTCAGATTCCCTTTTTTTTTTTCCCTTCCCCTTTTTTAACATGAGAAACATAAACACACTCCCTACAACTGAATGAATACTACTGAGAAGACATAACATGCCTTGGATTTTGAGGGTTGGGTGAGAGGCTGCTCTTTCACCCAAGGAATGGAGGACCCCAGCCCATGGCAGACAATAAACTCAAGATGACTCTTCTTCCATGAGCTTATTTCTTGGAGGACAGGTTGTCTGAGGGACCAGGTCACCACCCACAATTATTTTGGCAAGGGGGTTCCAGCATGGACAAAGCTGTAGTGGTGCCAAAAGGCTGCCAGAGCATGGGCTTTGCAGAAAAAACACTACAGAGGGAAGTCTGGAAGAAGACAGAAAATTAAATGCAGAGAGAGATGCCTTTGGGATCCCTCAAACAAAACACCACAGAGATATTATTCACACTAGGAGATCTGCCCCAGGCAAAAGGATCCAGAAGTGGGGCTCACAGCCCACACACTTTGGAAATGGAAGGCAAGCAGAGCAGGGCTGTACTGTGAGGATGGAACATCTGGTCTCATCACCTGCCCTGCCCCAGTCTGCCCCTCTGAGTCAGCTTTTTAACAGGGAATTCAGAGTGCATCCCTGGCTGCACATCTACACATTCAACAGCTGAACCCTATAAAGGTGTTAAGTGTTCAACCTCCACCACTTCCCATCCCTACACACAGTATTAAACTACTGAGGATACAAGAGGTTCATTTCAGGAAACAGTGACTTGCACTGGAGTAAGGACAGATGTACAGAGAAGGCAAAAAATTCATTGATTTTGGGGTCGTTCTGTCTGTGGGTACAGCTCACCTACATGTGCAGACTGCAGAATCTGTAGGAATGCTGCACAAGGGCCTCACATCCTCCTTCCCCCTGGAATCTCCATGCTGGGGAATGGCACAGAAGCCTGTGGACCATGTCCTAAAGCATGGGCACCACACTGGAGCTGTGCAACCAGAGGAGGGCTGCTAGCCCCATCTCACAGGAAACCAAAGAATGAAACCAAGGGATTTGCTTCTTCCAATGCAATAAAGGTAAATCTTCTGCATCCTTCACAAGGTGATGCAAAGTTTCTTTTCCTTGTACAAGGGGGATTTTTTTGCTTTAATAACAGAAGAAGGAAATCCCAACCACAAGCTTTTATCCAGCTATGCTGCAGGAGATCAAACACAGCTCCAAACCATGAGCATAAAGGAATTCTCTCGGGGACTGATCTTGCCCCATCCACACGGGCTCAGCCCTGCTCCAAGCAGGTGTGGACACTGAGGAATTGTGTGAGGCACTGCGGGATGCTGTGGGGATGGACATTGAAAAATGATGTTGCTTTTGTTGGGAGGAAGTCCAAGTGACTTGGTGACCTCTAACTGCTGGTGTCCTGTGCTAAGGTATTTCAGAGCGGGGTTTAAATTTATTTGTCTTTCCATTTAATAAAGCCAATCGAGTTTGGAAATCTAGCACCAAGGAAAAAATATTCCTTTCTTTGGTCAGCACCTTTATTAAGAGGCAGTTAATAGGCAATAATCCTGGGAAGACTGGCAGCTTGAAAGCTAAAACCTCAGCACCAAGCCTAAACAAAACCCCCGTGTACTCTCTGACCAGCTTGAAATGTGCATAAAAATCAAAGGCAGGAGAAAAAAGGGCTCTGTGTTGGGTACAGCACTTTGAATCTCAGAGTCTTTGAAAAGTTAACACTTGTGCAGATTTAATGGGGGCGAAAAAAAAATTTAAAAAGGGGATAAGCTTTCATTGGCCACTCATCAAAAAGTGGAAGGAGTGGAAGGCAAGAGGCATTTGTGCAGTGACCCACCCAGGCCACTCTCATCTTCCCAGCCCAGCCTTCACCTTTGCACCAAATTAAACACCATCACCACCTTTTCCTTTTTAAACATCTTGTTTTGATGGAGTTCAGGGGTTTTTTTTCCATTAAATCTTTGTTATTTAACCCTGCAGATCAGTGGAATGTTGCTGGCTATCTCAACAAAGCAATGATAATTTCTAACAAGCATTCCATGATGTTTTTGCCTGCCACTGTCCAGACCCTGGGTGTTCTTAGGGTTTCACTAGATTAGACATCTACCTAAATAAGTGAAAAAGACCATTAATTAATTTGGCAGGGCTGAGTGGGGTATCTAATTCCCTACTCAAGTCACACTCTGTAAATATTTGGGTACCTACAAGAGACAGGCTTTCTGTTTGAAGTACTTAGTGGCTGATCTTGGGTACATGTAAACCTTATTTGGTTTACAATATTTGTACATATTTAAAAATGCATATAAACTAGATTAGCCTACGGTAGGCTGTTATTGAGGCTTTAAAAGTTGGCTTCCCAAAACTTTCAGAGAAGAATTGCAGCCTTGGCAACTGCTGCAAGAGCAAGCAAATCTTGAAGCCAACTTACACTGTGCATGTACAAATATATATATAAATACATAAATAAAACTTAATAGCCCAAAGAATTGAAGTATTTCCACATTTCTGCCATATCAGGCATGTGCTGTCAATCAAAACAGAACCCAGCTCTGTCCCAGCCCTCGGTGTATCTGAAGGAATGGTAGGAGCTTGGTCAGCTAAAAAAATAATCTCAAGGGACCAGATCTGCACTCCAGTATCAGCCAAAATAACATTCCTACTGCAGACTGGATCAAGCTATTAAATTCAGATTTTTAAAGGTCTTGAAAGCATCAGTGGTGTGCCTCCATCCCAATTTTGACCGAATCTGGATATTTGAGGACCACATACTCACTAGGACAAGCTCTGCTATTTTATTACCTGCAGAGTCTTAATTGTTCTTCACCTTGATTCCAGCAGTCCAGCAGAATGATCTGTACATCTGCCTGTATTTTGGAAACACATCTAATATCTTTGTTTGCAAAACAGATTCCCATTCAGCTCGATTACAGTTCCATTACTCTCAGCTGACACACGAGGAGAGAAAATTCTCCACACAAACAAACCCTAGACTTTACAGTAAAACAGCTACCTGCTTTTGAGTACTAAAGAACCTATAAACAAGGATCACTATATATTGCATTTCTCTGATTTGACCTCTTTGGAAAAGCTCTTGGGCACAATGGGTTGATTTCCACCAAAAAAAAGAAAAAAAAATACTAAAAATCAGGTAATTTTCAACTAGCTGTAGGTTCATTCATGTAACTCCCATGAACATTTGCCCCATCTATGTTAATTTGTCTGGCATCCTTCCTGTGAAGAGAGTGACATTTCTGTTGTCCATTTTATTATTTTTATTTTTCAGCTAAATCATAGGAACTTCAAAGCAAACCTCACCATTTTAGGTCCACCAGATGCTACAGATGCCAAAAAAATTCCTAGTGGCAGACACAGGTTCATTTTGACTTAGATGATATTTTCTGGGATCTTACTTTTTGGGGGTTTGTTTCTTTGTTTTTAGTAAGAACTAGTTAATCAGGAAAACTGGAAAAACATCTTCTCATGCCTGTTAGTGCAATATTAAACGAGAAGAAAGCAAAAAGGTATTTATTTTCTATATGGACAAGCCCATGACATTGATGACCCCAGGTTGCAAAGGTAAAAAAGTTCCTTTAAAAGGAACCAAAGGTGCTGCCAGAAGTGACAGATGTCTCTACCTGCTGCCCAAACCCATCCCTGGAACTGTTCCAGACCAGGCTGGATGGGACTTTGAGCAACCTGGTCTAGTGGGAAGTGTCCCTGTCCATGAAAAAGACAAATCCCAAATCATTCCATGATTCCATGACACTCATCCTTTGTGGTTAATACCCTCTGGAGCATATTTATCAACCCAGCCATCCTGGGAGAATACTACTACAAAAACCTTCTTGGTCACAGATACTTTAAGCCAAATGCCAAATTATCCTCTTGCACTGCAAATTCCTCTGGATTTGAAACCAAGAGTAGAAATATTTCCTCATGTGGCTGGAGCATAATGTGCCAGCCTCACGCTCCAAGAGTTCCAGAGGAACAGGAATGCTGCCACTGTTTTTTTCTGGGAGAAAAAGTGCTTTTGGTGAGTAGCTGTCACCTGAGGACCACATACAAAGGAAGAAAGAGAAGGGAATTCTATAAAGAGTGTTAAGTTGTTCCTCATGGGAATTTGGAGTAAGGTGATGCATTAAAAAACCTTCATATCAAAATGCACGTTTATTTTCAGTACCTCAGAATGCATTAATAAGAACAAAAGGTCTTGTCCAAGCCACAGTATGTAGGTCCATATAAAATTCTGCATTTGTGGGGTAAAACAGATTTAAACCAGACTGGCCAACCAGCAAATTTGGATAGGGTGAATATAAAAGACATTACCAACAGGAATTCAGACCCAGCTCCAGTCAAACTTGATGGGAACAGCAAATTTGGAGAGGGTGAATATAAAAGACATTACCAACAGGAATCCAGAGCCAGCTCCAGCCAAACTTGATGGAAACAAAGCCTTCATTTCACATTGTCTGCAGCAAGGGATAAATGCAACACCCATGAAAACCCCCAAGTGCCAACAGTTTTTGAGGCACCTCTGCACATTGGGAGTCTCACAGATATGACAAGCCTGACCTAGGATGACTCAGCTTAAAGAGAGGGGAAAAATTTTTAAAAAAATAAAGATGTGCCTGAGAACTCTGCACTGGTGAAGGCAAACAGCTCATGTGAAAAACACACTGTGGTGACTATTATGTTTTCAATTACAAACGGAGCGAGCAGGGTTTGCTCTGCTGGGCTGCAGGGTTTGGAATGAGCCTCTCACCACCACTGCTCTGGGCTCTGCCTTCGAGGAAGGGCTCAGGCCACTGCCAGCCCCAGCCACACTCTGCACCCCGTTTCTTTTGGGGGGAATCCAAGAGATTTCTGCCAAACAGGTGGGTGAGCAAAGCAGCAGCTCCCCTTCACCCCTGTCATCCCACTGGCTGGGTGAACCCTGATATTTCCTCATGTAACCACAACTCTGTTCTGCTCATATAGAATCTAAGAATGATAGAAAAGGTTGGGTTTGAAGGAACCTTAAAAATTATTTGCAACTCATGACATGGGATGTCACCCACTACATCAGATTGCTCAGAGCTCCATCCAACAAAAAATTCATCACCCTCTACTCAAAAGGAAAATTTTGTGAGCTGTAGGTGTTGTTTTAGTACATTAAATAGCAAGCAAGGATTCCTTATCTCAGCTTCTTGCCCCCACACACCCCGACACAAAAGCCCTGGCTCTTCCTCTTTGCATAGACACCCCCAAACCATTACAAGAACAGGTAAAAATATGAAAGTGTAGCCAGTGTAATGCAGCCAACAAAATTCTATTATTTTTAACTCAGTAAAGACAAAAAGCATACGAAGCAAAAATAAAGCCAGTTTTCCTAGTCAGCATTAGGTCTCTCACATAAAAATTCATCAAACTTCATCACTGAACTTCCCAAACATCTTCCTGAGCACCATGGCCAGGCAGTGCCACTGTAATTAAGCACGTTTTTGGGAGCAACTGCCCCTGTGCAGGAGGCAGCAGAGCCCCTGGCCATAGCCCTGAGCTTGCCACCAGTAGCTTTTTGACCCAGTTCTGTCAATGTACCTATTGTAAATGCAAAATCCTTCTTTGGATTTGAAGCAGCAGCCACCTGCACAAATAAGGCTGGGTTATAACTCTGTAACCCAATACAAGCACTGGAAGCTTAAAAAGTTTGTATTCCAAAAAGCACTTCTGACCTCTTCCTTAAAAGTTCACTAATCACTTTTAATTCATAATTTATTTCCTCTTAATATACTTGCTTTATGTAATGCCCCCCTTTCTCCCCCGCCTTCCTCTCCTCCTTTCTTTTTTCTGGAAGTTCCCCAGGAGAAAATGGTATTACACAACTGCCTTGATTAACTGGAAATGAAGCTTTTCCCCCTCGGTAGTCGCGATTTGGTAGAGTTTCCAGGACATAAAGCACGGCCCAGAGTGCTGAAAGGCAGAGAGACGTGGGTGGAAGTGATCCAAAGGCCCTTAAAGTGATGGGGGTTGATCTTGGTGGTCCCCAGAGCAGAGCTCTGTAAGGCTTTGCCTATTTATCAATGGGTTCAAAAAGTGTAATATCACCATTCTTCTCGTTCCTCTGTATTTTGACTGCACAGAGTGGCATCCTGATGTACAGCAGTACATGATATAACTGAGATGTGCTGGTAATATTAAAAAAATAAATAAAAATAATGTGTCTGATTGAAATAGCTTTGTATTACAGGGAAAGGAGACTTTGCAGGGGAAGGAAGAGTGTGACAACTGCTGCCTTGGCCTTGTTGACACCTTCCTGCACACAGAAGTTGGTTTGGTGGAAAGCAGCTGGGAATGGGGTATTTTGGAGGCAAGGCATCACCTGAAGTGACAGAGGTGTCCACCCCATACTGCACACAAGGACTTACCTACTCTGACCCATCTGCCCCTGGATGAGACCCTGTGAATTATCTGTGCTCCTGAAAACCAAACAGACTTTTTTGGGAGAGCATGGTTCTGTGCTGCCCAGCATCCCAGACTTCTGGGTGCTTTTATCTCTCTAAGAAACTGAAAATTCTGCAAATCCAGTGTAATAGTAACTCTGAAAACTTCACCACTGTGTTCTACAAGCAGGGTGGGCACAGGCACCTTGTCACCCCAGCCCCTTTCCCATGCACAGCCCAAACCTGTGCATTTTGCAGCCAGGTGCCATCCCATAACCCTGCTTCTTTAAGGGACAGGATGAATTGGGCCACATCTGAATGGCACAGGCAAGGGCCAAGGCTCTATTCACACCGACTCAGGGGACACAACATGTACCATGCCTTTTCAAACCAAAAACGGAGAACTCCCAATTTCCATTCCTGCCACAATGCTGTGCCCTGCTCTCAAGAAACATGTGAATAAGTTGAGGAAAGAAGGTTAAAGAAGCCCAAGGGAATAGGAGTCCCTTTTTCTTCATTGCAGTTTATTTTGACAAAGGTTCTTCTGTTTCCTCTTCTCCCCCCTCTTTTTCTTTTTTTGTAAGGGCTTGGTGCCAAGCTGCATTATTCCTCTTCACCATGGTACTGCCATGAAACCCGCCTGGTATGTTTGCCTGAAAACTGCAGGTTTTCATGGAAATTGTTTTTATCTCAACAACTACTCCCTTTGTCACCCCAGACATGAAAAGAGGAGGAGAAGGGCTCAGGCTCAAATCCCATCCCTGCAACAAAGCATCCATGAAAAAGCACCACGACCTTCCAAACCCAGCACCATGAAAACCTGCTGTCCTAACAGGGGAGAAACCCTCCAAAAACCCTTTTACCACCTCTCTCAGAACACCAGTGCAACTGCAATCCCATGAGAGATGCTGTGCACAGCCTCAGTCTGAAACACTGAGGCTTGGTGAAAAAAAAAAAAAAAGCATCCCATTGGTGGGATTGTTTGGAAGCATTTTTTAAGTGGAAATAGTTTCTTTTCTTGCAGCCCATCGTGGCAACCAGAGCCCTCTGGCTCCTGTCAGCCAGGCAGGAGCTCCTCAGGGGTGTCCTCTATTTCCAGCCTATTTACTGCTCTGCTCAGAAAGGAGCCTATAGATGCTCCAGTTCTCAGATTTGGGACTTTGGAGGGACTGGGTTATTCAACAAACCAACCCTTTCTAAACACTGTCAAAGGAGTGATTTGATGCCTTTCAGTGCTTACCATACAAAACGCTGAAAGACCAGCGGACTTCAAAAGCCGCAGGAGCGGAGCTGGAGTTTGGCAGGAGTTCATTAGCTGCCTGTGTCCTTCTGTGTGTGGCTTGTAATTACATGCAGACCCAGTGCCAAATCCTCATCTACTGAGGGGTACCAATTAACGTGCTGTTGGATGATTCACAGGTAGCTAATGTCGAGATTTATACACCCGGCGTGCCAAATAGCCTGTGCTTTTTTATTACTAATATTATTATTTGTATTATTTTAAGCTGGCCTTTTTTTCCACTCTTTTTAAGTTATCATATAAAAACAAGGTTTTGGCAGTAAAATTGGGATTGTCCAGCCTGCTCCCAGGCCTGATCCTGCTGACACTGTGTACCACATCTGCAGGGAAATGCACATCTCTAGGAGCATGGGCCAAGGGCTGGCAACTTAAACACCTACTGTTCTCCCCCTTTGTAAAAAGCAGAGGTTTCCTGCTCCAAGGAGAAAAATTATAAAATTGAGCTACCATTTGAGCTCTATACTTGGCTTTCCTGCTGCTTGCACCCTCTTATTCCTACAGGCAGCAAAACAATAACAGCAGAAGCTTTAAGAGCAGCTGGGGGAGCTGAGAAAGCAGGTAACTAAAAGTGATAATTTATTTTTTTGAAGGGGAAATGTACACAAGACTGCATGTCCTGTAGGAAAACATAACAGTTGTTAGTTTCTCTGACAAAAGATAAAAAAAAAAAAAAACACCACAAAAAAGAGCCTTTCTTCTTTTACTTGAAATCTGCATCCCTTTGCCTCTCTTACTGGGGATCTGCATCCCTTTGCAGCCAGCTGGCTCCCAATGCAGCCCTTGGCAATTAAAACCTTGGGAAGTCAAACACAACAGCATGGAAGTGAGCCTTTTCTTCTCCTGTTTTGTCATTCCTGTCTTGTGTTTGATCCCAAGATTTCTCAGGCTGGAGGGAACCCAGTGGAGCATCCTGGCACTGGCTGGGCACAGGTCTCCAAGATCACTGCTTTGCCACTGCTGAGGGTTTTCCCATGGGGAGCATGGAGACCCAGGCCTCATCTTCTTCTGCTTGACTTTCTCTTTTCCAAAAAACTCTGCTCCTCAGCACCAAGGGATAACAATTCCAGGAGGGCTGTAAGTACAACCCAACGCTCGCACCGCTTTATCCTTCTCTAATAAACCTTTCACTGCGTTTGACACGATACAGGTCCTGTCCAGCCACGAAAGCTTTCCTGCTTATCAGGAGAATTTTTAATCAACCAGCAGAGAAAACACGGCCTGACATTTTATTGCTTCCTTGTGCTTTGCTTTTGGATGTTTCTGTTTCTTCCAGCTTGTACTCTTGCTAATCTCTTTAGCCAGGGATCAGTGGAAAGCCTCAAGTTTTCCATGCCCAGCAGCTTCCCCTGGATCATTTGGAGTCAGGGCAGGCAGAGGAGTGTGGGGACAGTGGGGGGTTTATGGTGGGATGGAGAAGAAGGCACCAAGCTCTCCATTCACTGCAGGTTCTGGAGCAGGATTTTGTCCTGGCCACAATTACAAAACAACAAACAACGTCTGTGGGGAAGGGTCATAAGAAGTTCAGCTTTCCTCTATTAAAACCATCTGGTGCCTATAAAAAACCCCAACTGGTTGGTTGGGATGGTTGGTAGCACCTCCTCCCCGCTCAGCTCTTCCTGGCACCTCACGGAAGGCGGTGGCACCAGAGGTGTCACAGTGAGGGACAGGAATGCCACAGGAACGGGGGCCTGGCAGACACCCCTGCACTCTGCATCCCTCCTGCTGCAAAGGAGGAGCCCCAGCATCCACCTCATCTCACTTCTTATCTGAGCCAGAACTTCTTTACGAGGTGCCTGTCCCCTCAGGAACGCCAGCTCCTGCCAGAGCGCCCTGAGAGGGCTGAGCTTTCTGAGCAAAATAAAACATCCCTGTGTGGGACCCTGAAAAGGGTTTCTCCAGGTCACAGTCACTGACGGGACCCCCTCCAGCATCAACAGCGAGAGGCACCGCCAAACCTGCAGGGGATGGGAACCTTTATTAAAAAAAAACAAAACAAACAAAAAAAACCCTAAACCTCTCCTTTGTTTCCAACAGAAATAAAAGAAACGGGAGTGAAAAAAAAAAAAAAAAAAAAAAAAAAAAGAAAAGAAAGGAGAGGAGAGCTTAGAGCCAGTTCCCCAGCCTGTAACACAAAACCAGGCAGTGCTGGGAAACCTTACACCAGGCAGCATCCAGCTCATGTACTCCTGCTCCGCTCGCTGCCTCCCGGATGCTTCCCCAAGCCCAAACTGCCCTTGAGAGAAGCCAAGCCTCAGCCTCTGCTGAAAAGCCTCTTTGTTTGGATTCCCTTTCCAAATCAGCGTATCCTGAGATTGAACTCCCTTCCACCCCAGTGCAGGGCTTTTTCAAGTCGGGCTGCCTTTGGCAGAGCTGCCAGCAGGTTTGCGGTGCCGCGGGAGCGCCCGGCCTGCCGAGCCGGCCCTCAGCACGAGCAGCCTGCTCCACGATAGAGGAGAGAAAGGCAGGCAGCAGGGAAGTACTGCAGAATTACTTCAAAAGATCCTTTAATCATGAATTGTGAACAGAGGAGCTGAGCTCTTCTTAATTAAACAATGGCTTTAATCAGCCTTCAGTAGCTGGCGTTACTCAGAGGGTGGTGAGGCCCTGGCACAGGGTGCCCAGGGAAGCTGTGGCTGCTCCATCCCTGCAAGTGTCCAAGGATGGAAAGGGCTTGGAGCAACCTGGGATGGTGGAAGGTGTCCCTATCTATGGCAGGGAGTTGGAACAAGGTGAGTTTTAAGGTCCCTTCCCACCCAAACCATTCCATTGTGTGACACTGAGGCACACCACTCAACTGACCATTTTGTCTTTCTTCAACTGCTATAACTGAAAGGAAAGCAGAGAAGGCATCAAAGAAACCCAGGCATGAAGCCTGCACACATCACCAAGAGGGTCTGACTCCAAGTGCTGCTGTGAACTTTCCACTCACTGAGGCTTTCAAGACAGACCTCAAGTCCATCACTCACTGCACACAGAAATAAAATGCATTTTCTTGCTACTTTGTGTGCAAGCTCAGGACAAAACTGTGCCACATCCATACAGCCCCTGACAGGCAACAGGGATCTCCTATGTCCCTTGGGACTTGCAAACACCCCAAAATCCTGTATTCCCACAACAGGCAGGGGTATGGCACTCCCAGGGCAGGATCTCAGCTCTAGCATTACCCCAGCAGACACCCACAAACAGCACCAAGGCAATAATTTCACCCCTGTGAGAAAACACAGCAGATCTCACAGCAAGGGAGTGTTAATGAGAATATCAGCCTGACACTAAAAGGAAAATCCTCTTCTCCAAAACCAGCCTCAGGCCCAGGACTTAAAGCAATTTCACGGGGGAAGAAGATGTTTCTCACTTGCAGGCAGCTTTAATTTACCTCAGTGTTACATCTTTCCCTGTGAAAGCAAAACCCTGAGATTTAAGCAGGTGGATTTTCAGGCTGTGGACCCAATACCCACTTGTGGCAGAAAACTTCAGCAAGAGCAAAAGCAAAGTACCTGTTGTTATATCCACAATGCTGATGTATCCCAAACACTATCCCACTAGTCTGGCAATTCCAAACATGCTGCATGCCTAGATTCTGCAGTGGCTCTGAGAGTTTTACACACTGGAAAACTTCTTTGTGCCCATGGTGATTTATCAAAACATGCTTTCTCCAAAGTGCTACCCGGCTTTTCCATGGGCTTTGCATTTGACAAAGATTCATACCAGCTCAGTCAGAAAAACAAATGCCACAAAACTTCTCCTTTAAGAAAAAAAAACCCAAACCACCCAACCCTCACAGCCCAATGCTTTAGAAATGCTTCCACATGCTAATCAGCCTCCTATTCAGTTCCAGACTGAATAGGACTCCAACAATGACAAAGAAATACGCTGAACCTATCCCACATTTCATCCCCTTCACTCAAAATGTTGCTGTTACCTTGGTTTTCAGCTGCTTTGTGGGAGCTGCAGCAGAATGACAGCTGCATGCTGAAGCTGCAGGGATGGTCAAGAAACCAGGAGTGCTGGATGAAAAAAAATATCTGGCCCAGATTATGTGGGGGAAAAAAATGGGCTAATTTGAGGGGATAGTAACTGATGCTGCAAATTTTTGTACGAGTTAATAAGAAAAAAACAAACAAACAAAGAAACAAAAAAACCAAACCACAAAAAAACCCCTGAGTCCTCTACTAAAAGCACAGCCTCTTGTGGTCAGGCAGCAAAGGGAAGTTTCTCCCAGCCTGGCAAGTATGAGTAGGATAAAAGCTCCTCCAAGCCCTTCCCTTTGAGAATCATCCATTTTTGTTATGTATTATCAACTGGCAGATGCCTTAGTGCAGCTTTTCCTCCACATCCCTAACCTGAAAAACTCCAGCTCGTATTCTGGGAAAGGACAAGCCAGCTCCTGCTGCTGTGGGTGAATCCAAGGTTGTTTCCCCTTTTTCTGCAGAACCTGGGAGCAGCAGAACAGAGACACCTGGGTAAGTTTTCAAAGGAATTCAGGTGGGAAGCTCCAGGACAGGTGCACACATGTCCTAGGGACACACTTCAGCCCATTCCCTGGCAGTCACAGACTCCTCCACGGTCGCTGAGGATCTGATCTCAATATCCTTTGGGAGACTGGCATGAGCAGTGAAGTTTGCAGCTCCTTCAGGAAGGAACCAGAGGTTCCTCAGCAGCTCTGAAAGCCCCAGTGGGCACCTGGGTGCCTCTGTACTGCAAACACTGCCTTCAAAGTGTGCCCTCGGCGGGCTCCAGCGCTGCCCACGCACCCGGGTGATGCTGCTCCTTCTGCTCCTGTCTCCCCAGATTAGAAACTCCCAGAGGCACAAACGTGCCTGGGCAGGACCAAGGGCAGCACAGCCTGGCACAGGGATCCTCAGCCCAGCACTCGAATTCAGGGAGAAGCAGCTCCCCAAAAAGCAAGGGCCATCTGATCAGTGATCAAAGAAACCTGCTAACACCAAACTGATTCACAGCTATCGACTTCAAAGGAGTTTTGCAGCCTGCCATCAGCTCACCAGCCATCCAAATTATTCCCTGAGCATCACTCAGAACACAAATGCACCCAGTGGTTACTGACCAGACCTGCTTATCAGCATTTTACCACGCTGGTTGCGACTTTCCCTTTGGAAAATAGCACTTGAAAGGGTGGTGGGCCCTGCAGAAAGCCTTGGAAGCCCTCAGAATGCTTGGGATGTGGGACCGGTTGCCACGGCTGCCACGCTGCTACAGAGACCAGAGCAAAGACCTCGCTGTCAGCTGGGTGAGAACGATAACCAGGGCTGGGCTGGCTGCTCCTCCAGGCTTAAAGGAAAGCCCATGACACCACGTCCCAAAAAAAGTCATAAATAACCTGCTGAGTGTCAAGGAGACAGGAAGCCCAGACCCCATTTGGCACATTGGCTTCAAATTCAGCAGCTGGGTACTTGGAGGGTGTGATGAGGTCTCAGCTTCATAGGACCACATGCTGATTTAACCAAAATGTAATTAATACCTGAGTGCAGTGCCTGCATGGTCAAACTCAGGGGCAATGCTGGCTGGTCAAAAATGGCAGTCATTTTTTGTGATTTTACAGGTAGTAATTTCTTCTTTTTTTACAGGCAGCTGATTTCTTCTTTTGTGCAGCAGCAGACTGATGCTGCTGGGAGACAGAAGCTCTCTGAAGGAGTATCATTTCTTTCAGGAGGATGTCTGCCCAAAACATCTCACCATCAACTTTCACTTCTTCTCCTTAAAGCCATGGAAAGAAGAACCATGCTGTTCTCAGCTCCAGCAGCCAGCAAAGACGATGAGCTCCAAGAGGTGCAGTCTGACATCTGCAAGCTCCACAGCAGTGAGGGACAGCTCTGTCCCACAGCCACCTTTGGTGTTCAGGGCAAGCTGAGGGTGAACCCAACAATGACAATTGCTTCAGCCTCAATTTGCTGTGTTTTCACATCTTCACAGGCTGTGCCCACTGCTGTGCTCTATCAGAAAGCCTGGAGGCACCTCCCAAGCTTCTCAGCGCCACGATCAACACACTGTCACATCTTTCTGGGCAAGGGATGCAAAACTAAGGAAAGCAGTAGAGGATTATGAGCACTCTCCATTGACTCTGTGTCACCACCACTGTCAGACCACAGCAGCTCCATCTGGGCTCTGGCTGGCAGCCCCAGCCTGGCCCTGACAGGGGACACCATGTGCTCAGAGAAGACAAGGTCATGGATGGAGGCAATCCTGTTCCAGGGCTGGAACAGGAACACACGGCACGAAGAGCACAGGCATCCTCAGAGCATCACAAGCTCTGGAGTTAAATTACATGTTCTGCTTATCACTTGACTTGATGCAGAGTCTGTTTTCAACTCTCTGTCTCCAAAACATCCGACACATGTGAAAAACAAGCCCACTTACGTGACTGACTCCAAAGGATGGAGTTCCATTGGAATTTCTGATACTCCCAAACCTGCCTGGACAAAGCTGATTTTCAAACCCATTCATGCATTCTCTTGGTAACAAACTTATGCTTAAGGCTTGCTTTGAAAGGAAGACACTTCAAATTCCCTGGTTTTCGTGGCATTCTGCTTCCTCAGGTCGAACTGGAGGAGCAGCTTCTGCTGATCACGATCCCTCTGTTGCAACTGAGCCCTTGCGTGCAGCTAAGAGGCAAGAAGGGATTCTCCAATTTCCCAACAGCTGCTCCAACACATCCCTGGGCACAGAAACCCAATCCACACCAAGGAACTTTCCACCTGCTCTAAAATTGTGGAGCAGGTAGTGCCCCTCCAAGGTGGATGTCATGGGAGAGAGTGAAGAGAGTGAAACAGAGAAGGGGTGGCTTTGAAAGGGATGCAAATGCCCTTCTGAGAAAGGGGCCCACTGATCCATGAAGAGATGTGACACTCAGGGCACCCTCCTCCCTGCTTTTATAAAACCCACCCAGCTGGGGTATCTGGAAAGGCAGATGGAAGGTTGGCCACAGCCAGGCCTCCAGACACACTGGCAAGGGGGGAAGCACAGAAGTGCATTCAGCAAACTGATTTCAGACTTTTATAATTACAGGATGAGTGCTGGATTACTTTAATTCACCCCTTTCATTGAGGTTCTATCATTCTCATTTCTGAGCCTTTTAAAGTTTTGTTTGTTTGAAATTTGAAACCTGACCTATCAGAAGAGCCGAACAAGGCCCTAAGACAGAACAAAAAAGAAGAAATGTTTAAAAAAAAAAAAGTATATAATATATATGACAGCACTCGTACAAAACCCCAGCTGGCAGGGGGGAAAGCCACATCCTGGGAGGGGGTTTCCCTGCTTCCTTCCCCGCTGGGACACAGCCCCTTGGGGTGCCAGGGACGCTGCTGCTCCCAGCGCCGGCCGTGTGGACGCTGGGACAGGAGGGTTTGAAGGCTGCTGCCTTTCCCCACGCTGCCTTCAACAGGCAGGCCCTTGTTCCAGGCACAGGCAGGCTGTGAGACCACAACGGTCCCTTCTGGATTACTATGGATGAAGTGGGAGCATTGTATGGAGGGAACGGGGAGGATGGAGCGGAGCTGGGCCTCGGCCTCCCCCTCTCTGAAGGCATTTCAGGCAGGGATGGAGCCACACAAACACCCTGCCTATCTCAGATGCTGAAGAGGGGCCCTGGTTTGCCAGAGGTTCCCCAGCTGTGGTATGCAAACCATTTTTGGGTGGTACACGGAGCACACGCATCTGGAGAGACACCACCAGCCTGTATCCAGACAAACAGAGCCAGACCAAAGCAGCCTAGGAAAGGCATGCATATTAAATTGAGATTTAAAGGGTATAAAAATAATCCGTTTGATCTGGGAGTGATGTTTATATTATTTTCTGTGCTCACTACAAACAGACAATTAAAAAAATGTCATCTGCTGCAATTGTGATTCCCATCTCCTGCCTGTCTCAGCAGCAGGTACACAGGATTCAAAGCACTCCTGGCCATGAAGCAGTTGCACGTAATTCTGCTTTTCCTGGAGACACATCTTCAGGCTGGCCAAGTTCCACCAACTCAGGAAAGCCAACAGATTTATACCCCTGAGGACTCGGTCTGCCATAGGTACAGCATTTCCTTGTTCTGCAATTAACACCTCAAGTATAATTGTCACTAATAATCTCTTTTTGATAGGTTGGTTGTCTTTTTTTTTTTTTTCGTTTGTTTGTTTGTTTTCACAAAGCAAATGCAGAAAAAGCGGATTTCAAACACCTCCAAAATATTTCTCTCGCCTTTCCTTCCAGTCATCTTTCGCTCCTTTGGTCTTTCAAGGGAGGCACAACAGATGGGTATCACACCTTAGGTGCTGACTGTTGGTTCAATAAGAAGCTTTTCCAGACTCAAAAAATAAAAATTCCTTTACTCCTGAGTTATGGCAGAGTCCAACAGCACAAGGTGCCACTTCTGCCAACCTGCCTCTGCCAGAGCAGCCATCCCTGGCCAGGAGCTCGCTGCCACCAGGAGATCCTACAGTAAGGAGTCATACATAAACATCAATGAGCAAACCCCACCTAGGGATGCTCCAAACACGATGAGGACTCTCCACCCACACAGCTTCTCCTGTGCAGTGTGGGCTCAGTCCTCCCTGACACAGCCAACACCCCACAAAGGGCTGGGGCTGTCCAGCAGCTTTGGAACAGCCAGTATTGCTGTCCCTTGCTGAAAACAAGAAATGGTTGGTGCCAGCACCTTCTTCAGGTGCATGGAAAGGTGTCACCCATGTGACAAGTGAGTGCTGCACAGCGGGGTAGTCCTAAAAATAAAAACAACAGCCCCAACCCAAACAAAGCAAAGGTGCTTAGCTCATCACATCCACCTTTACACCATCCAAATAACTCCAACCTCACCCCTCATCTCCAATTCCTCCCACTCCTTACACTTAAATGACAATCCCAGGTCTGTTTGCAACAATTTTTGGGATGAAGCGACAGGGTCCCTGGCAGGGCTCAAATCCTTTTTTCTCCTGAGAGCTGGAGGACTACACAATTTTCTACACAGAAGAGGAAAGTCAAGAGTAATCTAAACTGTTAGCCCAAATTATAAGATTATATCCCCACTTACATAAACATGTCAAGGTCCAGCTAGCATAAATATTTACTTTCAAAGTTCATTTAGCATCAAGCTCGCTACAGGAGATGCCAAATTTGTGAGAAAGCTGCAGAGATATTAAAGTTGTAAGAGGTCTATCCATCTGTTGCTTCAAAAAACCTCCCCAAGGCAGTAAAACTTGTGTTGTACAGATTAACTGGGATTGACAGAAGAGAGAAAATTAAATTAGAGGCAGAAAAGAAGAAGGGCAGTAAATTATGTGCAGTTTACATCCCACCAGCCTGAAACATATGCTCCCATAAACCCAATTTCCACAAGCCTCAGAAGCAGGTATGCCAGATGAAATCCTTCTTATTTTATGGCACAAGCAGGACTTTTTGGAAGCTGTTTTACCTGCACAAGCTGCACAAATACAAGCTACTGAAGACCCTCATCTGCCCTATCACCCTTGCCGACAGAGCCTTCCCCTCTTCCGAGATTAAACGCTTGACTTAGCACCCGTCAGCAGAGCACAGGTGGCTGCTCAGGGCTTGCTGAACACCAGGAGCCCCTGCCAAGGGAAAACAGCACGTCTCAGAGGAGGAGATTTAACCCTAGATGGTATATCTGTGGGGCCAGGCTCCAGAACATCCCACCTCAAGGGTCAGGACAGGAGGCTTTCCCCCAGCTGGCCACATCTGCATCACAAAGAGGTTTGGAGGCTGCTGCAGGACAGCAAAACCCCGTGGCACCAGGAAAAGTTGGCCCCTGAGATGTGTCCCAGCCAGATTCCCCCAAATAGTAGCTCTAAGCTCCAGGCAGGAGGTGCAGGAGACTCCTGGCAGAGGGATGGGCTGAGGATGATCAGGTGAAGATGGAGTGAGGTCCACCCATCACACCTCTTGTTTTGCTGCTCAGAGTTCCCCACCACTCCACAAAGTGAAGACACCAACCAGCTCAGCAGGAGGAACTTCAGACCCCCTCAATCACATTTTCAGATTTTTGCAGTGATCAGGAGACAGGGACAGAGCAGCAGGGACTCTTCCACACCATCAAGCCTGTGGCCCTAACAATTTCAGGAAGCGTCTTCCAATGCTCTAAACAGAGCCCTCCGGAGAGGAGGAAGCAGATGGAGAAAGTTATTTTCCCCCCCTTGCATGACCTGCTTTAATAAATGCACACTCAGTTCTTTTCTGCCTTTTATACTGAGTTAAGCACGGGCATGGAATTTCTGGGAAGTTCACAGTGTCAGCCATCAAACCTCTTGCTCATGCAAGAGCCCAGGGATTTATGAGTGCCAAGTGCACTCATTAGAGCAGTGGGCTGGCCATTCAGAAACATCCAGCTTCCTGCCAACTCAACTCAAGTTGGAAATGCAGGAGAAACGGAGGGTCTGCTGCAGTGGATCTTCATCCAACCCACTCCACCAGAAACCCATGGTTCCATGACCCTATTCCCCAAGAAAAGAAGATACAAATCTTCCTCTTATGCATTTGCTATCAAGATAACCATTGTACTGCTCACGGATGAAAGACAAAAGTGGATCTTTCCATCTAACTACTCTCACCAAATTAAAGCTGAAGGGAGCTCCTGATAGCTGAGCTTTACTAATTCAGACTTTCTTAGATGTTTATGATAATTGTCTTCTGGGTAATTTGTTTAAATTTGTGTGTAAACAAAGGGTTTGTACACATCTACAGCCTCACAGAGAGTGTGTCATTTCTGAAAAACATTTCAGCTGTAGTTCACTCTTTTCATTTTCCCCTCAGAGGAAACCAGTTCAAGGCTGAATTATGGCATTACCTGCAGCAGGAGCCAGTGCAGCCTCACAGGCCTCTGCAAATCAAATGGCCAGTTTTAATATTTCCTCAAGTGGTCCTCAAATGAGAAAAAGCCTTCTGTTTCCCTGCCTGTCTGAATGTCTTTGGGCAGCTGCTCAAGAGGTGTAACTCAGTTTTACTGCACTGAGACTTTTATATAGGACTTTTTTTTTAAATTCCCACTGTATATGTAAATATCCATCACCTTGTACCTGTCCACCTTTCTCTTACAGAAGGATTCAGCTAGGGCACCTTTTTTCCACTTTCCAAGTGGTTTCTTGGGGATCTTTTCTGCAAGAAAATGGGAAATGGGCTCGGAAACTATAAACTCATCGTCTTCCCTAGTAAAAGGCAGAGGAAGAGCAAGCCAAGCCTCCTGTGAGTGGGGCAGCTTTCACAGCAACCTGTGCTCAGTCATCCACCAGCAGGTCTGATAGTCCTGGTCCTGGTCTGGGTGTATTTCCACAGCCCATCCCAAACACACACCATGAGCTCTGCATCCCCAAACACACACCATGAACCATCCATCCCAAACACACACCATGAGCTCTCCATCCCAAACACACACCATGAGCTCTCCATCCCAAACACACACCATGAGCTCTCCATCCCAAACACACACAGTGAGTTCTCCATCCCAAACACACACCAGGAGTTCTCCATCCCAAACACACACCGTGAGCTCTCCATCCCCAAACACACACCATGAGTTCTGTATCCCCAAACACACACCATGAGCCATCCATCCCAAACACACCATGAGCTCTCCATCCCAAACACACACCATGAGCCATCCATCCCAAACACACACCATGAGCTCTCCATCCCAAACATACACCGTGAGGTCTCCATCCCAAACACACACCATGAGCCATCCATCCCAAACACACACCATGAGCTCTCCATCCCAAACACACACCATGAGCTCTCCATCCCAAACACACACCATGAGCTCTCCATCCCAAACACACACCATGAGCTCTCCATCCCCAAACACACACCATGAGCTCTGCATCCCAAACACACACCATAGCCCTCCATCCTATAATCACCTCCCTCATCACGTCCCACCCATGCTCTTCACCTGCCAGTGGTCAGTCATATCTAAACTTTCTGTTGCAATCATGCTCTTGCTTTTAAATACTCCTCACTCTAAAAAAACCAACAAAACAACAACGAAGAACCCCAACAAAAACCCCTGAACAAGCCAACTCTGGTGTTTACTTCCCAATTTCCACCTGTAGCAACATGGAACAAAGCAACAATCACAGTTTTGCTGTATCACATTATTCATTGTAACAATACTTTCCAGTGATGCTTGATAAGTCCTGTTTCCCAAACTAACACAAGTAGAATAACACATGTCAACTAACTGCTTTTTCATTTGGACCTTTAGCCAAAGAAGGGGAAGCAAATAGCACCTACTCATGCCAGGAATGCCTCAAGTTAAGAAAACTTGGGTAAATAAAAGTTTAAAAGTTCTGACTCCTAGGAGCTGTTTTATTAGGAATTCGACTTTTCTGCTTAAATAAGTGAGGTAAGTCCAGCTAGTTATGTTTCTACTTATAATAGCTTCATATACGGGATATCAAGTATTTTTATTTTTTCCAGACTCGAGAAGATGAAGCTTTCTGCACTGGCCCCTATTCTTGTGGGAATATAAAGAGAAAACCATGCCTCTCTCCTCCTAGTGTATTAGTGCCCCCTAATATACACCAGATGATCAATAAACTGCATAAAAATTAAATCAAACTGACAGTCTTTAAAAAATGGGCTCTAAGCAGAAACAATTGTTTTAAAGACTGTGGTGTCTGGAGTATTAAACTCACGTGCTGTTGTGTTATTAATCTCTTTGTTGGAAGCCAGTTGATTTCCCCTGCCTGTGTCTGTCAATTAAATATTCAGCATCGCAGCCACAATGGAAGGGTTGATGTTTTGGAATGCAAAAAGTTTTTTGGGTTGGTTTTTTTTTGGGGTTTTTTTTTTTTGAGACGCGCTGTTGACAGTTCCCTTCCATACCACAGCATCTCCTAAATCCGAGCAGGGCAGGCTGCGACAGCGCTTTTAAAGGCATGAGTTTAGCGAGATGGGGAGAAAGAGAGGAGAGCTGGCACGGCAGGCAGGGCAGAGCGGCACAGCGGGCAGAGCAGAGCAGGCAGAGCAGAGCAGGCAGAGCAGGCAGAGCACGGCAGGCAGAGCAGAGAGGCACGGCAGGCAGAGCACAGCAGGCACAGCAGAGCGGCAGGAGCTGCTCCTTCCCGCGATGAACGCAAACCCCGAGCGTGGAGCGCTGCCTCCACCTGGAGCTCTGGGGCACCCCCGGGGCGCATCCCCGAGCCCACAGTGCCCCCTGCGCCCCGCCGGGCTGCTCCCCCACCCCGCAGCACAAACTGGGCCCATCTCCCTAAAGCGTTCCGAGTGCCGGGGTGCCGTGCCCCGCTCTCCCCGCAGCCGGGACCCCCGGCCGCCCCCCGCGCTCCCCGGCCCGGCCCGGCCCGGCCCGGCCGCTCTCCGCCCTGCCCGGCCCGGCTGTGCCGCCGGCCCCGCTCCGCTTTTGTTTGGGAAGCGGCGCGGCCGAGCTCTGCCCGCCCGCCGCCCAACTTTGGCACAAGTTTTTTCCCGGGTGCTGGAGGGGTGCGGGAGAGGGGAGAAGGGGCGCGGTGCTCACCCATGACGAGGCAGAGGCAGTCGAGGCAGATGAGCAGGGCTTTCTTGCTGCTGCTCTTGGCCGGGTTGTTGTTGAGCGCCGGGCTGCCCCCATTCTTGCTCTCCGGCGGGATCGCCTTGTCGTACTTGTAGCTCTGCATTATCGGGGGCGAGCGCCCGGGACGAGCCGTGCCGAGCCGAGCCGGGCCGTGCCGGGCCGCAGGGAGCCGCTCGGAGCCGAGCCGAGCCGAGCCGAGCCGAGCCGAGCCGCGCCGCGCCGCCGGGCTCGCTCGCACGCCGTGCGCCGGGGAGGTGCTGCCCGCGCCGCCGGAGCCGCTCCCGGCCTCTCGCCGGTGGGGCACGGGAGGCGAGAGAGGCAGGCGGGTCTTCCCAAGGAGAGAGGAGGAAAAAGAAACCACAAAAAAAAAAAAAAAAAAAAAAAAAAAAAAAAGTAGCAAAACAAAAACCAAAACAAGCTCTTCCCCCCAAAAAAAAACAACCACTGGGAAAGTAGCGAAGGGGCAGCGAGCGAGAAGTTTGCGGGTTGTCCCAAAGGCGGTGGAAAAGTCCTGGAGGAAAAGCCGGGGGGAAAGATTTAAAAAAACCCAAAAAACTGTGTATGTATATATATATATTTTTTTTTTTTTCTTTGTATATATGTGTGTATGTGAGTATGAAGGTCTCGGTCCGGAGTTGCTGCGGGCGATGCTGCCCCGGGGGCAGGTGGGCTCCGCTCCGCTGCGCTGCGCTGGGGGCTCCGCCGCGCCCGCCCCGGCCGCTCTGGGAGACACCAGCTCGGTTCTGCACTTTTATTTAGCTAGGCGCTTTCCAACCCTCAGGAAAAAAAAAAAAAAAAAAAAGAAAAAAAAGAAGAAGAGGAGGAGGAGGGGGGAAATCAGTCACTTCGCCTCGGATGGGATATCCAAGTACCAGCCCCTTTCCTGTGACATTTTACATACATAATCAACTGCACATTTTTCCTAAGGGAAGTTAAAAAAAAAAGAGTTGGGAACTGAAGTTCTCTTGCAGACCAGAGCCTCTAGCGTTCGTACAGGAGTGCAGGGGGGAAAGGAAAACAACCAGCCGATCCAAGGCTGGAGGACTCCCGAAAGCTGGGAACGGTGCGAGGGGCACAAAACTAACAACAAACAACTTTATAAACGTTTTTCTCGTGTTTTTTTCTTCCTGCCCTCCATCTCTGCTCCGTGTGCCGGGACAGGGGAGGGGACACGATGTGTGTGGCAGACCCCAGCGGGGCGACCCTGCGCTGAATTTTGGCTGTGCCACCCTGCCAGGTGCGGAACCGGGACAGCTTTGCCCTCCCGCAGCAGCAACGCCGCTTTCATCAAACGGGAGAGCCGGGTGAGGGATTGTTGTGCTGCTTAATCGCTCGTTTGGGCTAATTAAAAATCATCAAGGAAGTAAAGGAGAGGTTTCCCAGGAGCCCGGGCTGGCAGGAGGGCAGTGCTGTGCTCTGAGCAGGGATGCAGGAGGTGGGGAGAGAGCTGCTGTCCCAGGGACGGTGTTGAACCACTTCTCCTCTTATTTTTGGGTCGTGCGTTCGACCTGAGCCTCTCCCCTGTGTGTTGGAACATCCCTGGTGTTTCCCAGGCAGGGAGGGCAGGGAGAGCCCCCAGCAAGGGCACCCTTCCCTGGGCAGGGGTTCCAGGACTCTGCTCAGACACAAACACGGGTGTATGAGGCCAGCCTGGCAGGGAGGAGGAAAGTGAAACGGCTCTTTTCAAATTTTACACGTGCAGTGTGAAAAGAAAGGGGGAAACACACCCCAATTCTTTCTTCATGCCTCAGCGATGTGAAATCAGACGTGAAATCAGGTGCCACCTCCCACCTGGCTGGTGAGGGGACTCTGCCCATTATCACCCCATAGCACTGGATACCAAAGCATCCCTTTTGGACCAAACTGGTGCCAATCACCCACCCAGGGGAACAAGCTGCCCAGAAGGACACATCTCAAGGTCTCTCTGTCTCTCCCCTGAGCATGACAGTGGTGTGGATGCCTAATTTAGGCTCCTCGGATGCCTGAAGCGAGGGGAAAGAATCTTCACGTGGGAATTCTCCCCCAGCTGTGGGCACAGTGCCCAGCCCAGCTCATGTCCACTGTGGGGCCAAGCATCCACCTTCCCCTCGCCCTTCAGAGCCTGGCCCTGCCTAGAGGAGCCCACAGATTCCAGCAGCTGGCTCCATCCTCCCCACGTGCCTAAATCTGCTGATTCCCTGGGTTAAATTCCATTTTGCGTTCAAAGCAAGGAGAAGAAAAATAAACAAAAATTGAGACTTATCACTGTAACAGCAAATAAAAAAAAAAAAAGGAGAGGCTTTCTTGTACTTGAAATTATGGTTTTGTATTTGCATTTACAAGACCCCTCAGGCTACTTATGTTTGCATTTTCATAACAAAAAGATTGTGCTGTTAATTGATGCAAGCCAGGGCACACAAATCTGAATCTTGGACAATTTCTTAAGGGAGCAGCAGCCACCACAATTGCCCAGTTCACATCTGACAATGGGTAAGTCAGCAGCACCAAAAAGCAGCTTCTGTGCCTTTGTCAATAATGTGCAAGAGATTCAATAGTAATAATTAATTGTTTATTCATAAATAGAATTATCATATACACCATGCAACAGTATCTTTCAAGACCTCAGCTTTTCCTTTTAGTCAGACTCGAAATTCTCACTGTGGACTGAGATCTTTCTTTATATAAATTATTTGAACTAACTGAGTTTGTGTTACCAGTGAATTTTGCTCTGCACTTTTGGAGAAGGACTGATTTCCATCACCTTCCCACCCCAGCTGGACCAAACCTCTGGTAAACAAGGAAGATGCTGATATAATTTCTGGGAAAATAAAAAAATTGTTGTGCCACTTGTTCTTTCCCAGATTTATTTCATAACCCAACAATTTGAAAAGAGGAATTGAGTTATATTTATTCAGTCTTGTTGTTCTCAGAGAATCATCTCTTTCAGGCTATTCCTGGAATGGGCAAAGGGGCAGGACCTTTTTGGTGTCCCTTTTATCTTTGTAGCAATGGGACAGGACTATGTGGAAACCTGTTCATGACATGTCAAGGACTTAAAGAACTTAAAAATTGAGAGAAAGTTTTACTTGAGTCACTCATCACAACCAGTCAACATGATCCTGGCCAAACAGTATCTTCCAAAAAATCACCTCAAACCAAACTAAAAAATAACAGTAAAAATGTTCTTGTATTTCCTTTTTTTCTTTCTTCTCCATAGAAGAGGGTGCTCAAGTGGAACAAGGTCTGGTTTGGAGCAAGAGGAGCCCAAACCTCTTGCTTGAGAGTTTGTGAGAGCTTTGTGTTGCCACCAGGTGCACAGGGTTGGTGTGGGGAGAGACAAGGGAAAGGAGAGGGATCCAGCTTCTGCTCTGAGGCTCATGGAAGTAGTTTATCCCACACATTATTCCATGTAAAACAGCTATTTGTTGGAGCAGGGAGTGTTCCTGCTTACCCCATCCTGCTCCCCTTGGCCCAGCACAGCTCTAATGTGTCCCTACAGCGTTCATCAGTCCAGCTTTAGCTCTGGGTGCAGAGGCAGCTGGGCAGCAGCACTGCCCTTGGCATCACCATCCCTGTGCTCCTGGGGCTGCTCCTTGGCCAGGCAGAACATGGTCCTGGTGCTCTGGGCTGCTCCACTTACATGTGTAGAGTGTCCCAGGATCCTGGAATGGTTTGGGTTGGAATGGGCTGAAAAGATCATCTCATTCCCCATGGGCAGGGACACATTCCACCATCCCATGCTGCTCCAAGCCCTGTCCAACCTGGCCTTGAGCATTTCCAGGGATGGGGCAGCCACAGCTGCTCTGGGCAGCCTGTTCAGGGCCTGCCCACCCCCACAGGACAGAATCTCTTCCTCATACCTGGCCTCTGCCAGTTCAAAGCCATTTCCCCTTCTGTCATTCCACATCCTTGTCCAAAGTCCCTCTCCACTTCTCTTGCACCCCCTTTAGCTACTGGAAGGTGCTCTGAGGTCTCTCTGGAGCATTCTCTGCTCCAGGTTGCAACTCTTCTGCCCTTCCTGACGTGCTGCACACACAGCTGCTGTTTCAGAGCAGTTTGATGAACTGTGTGTGCCTGGTGGGATGCTCATTTTGCTGCATGCTCACTGCCAGCCACCCCTTCCCCTAGACCTGCAGCCAGATCCTCTTTGGGAACCTGCTTGGCTTTTCTGTCACAGGGAGGATTTTGGCAGCCACTCTTCTGGAGAGGGGACAGCAGTGTGGGAGGACCAGGCCCTGCCTATTGTATTTCTTGGAGCTGCTAATGACCATGGCTACAGCAATCCTAAAATAAGAAAGCGAGCTGATTGTTATCCGTTATCTGAGATTGTTCCCCACCGAAGGGGGAAATCAGAGCACACTTACGTGCTGCACATCAGGTGGCCTGAACTGGTGTCAGGAGGCTGAAATACCAGTAAACTTCTGGAAAGTCCAAAGCTCAACCACTCAACAACTACCCTGTTCAGGGGTATTTTTAGCATCACCAGCTGCTGCTGGAGAAAACACCCTCAGAGGGGCTGAGAGTGGGGGCACTGCCCTGCCCAGCCCATGGCAGGAGGAGGTGAGGGCAGGACACCTGCTGTGTCGCCTGCCCCTGTCCCCGTGCTGGACACTGTCCCTGGCGCCAGGTTGTCCAACCTGCACAGTCAACACTGCCTTGTTAAATTTTTACGAAGCCTGGAATTAGACCTGTCATTGCAGAGAAAGGCAAATAAAAGTGAAACCCAAAGGGGGGCCCAGTTCTGCCCTCCCTGGTGCGGCTGGGAAGGATCAAGGCTCATAAACCTTCAGGTCATTAAAAAGAATTGGCTGATAAATGTCATCCTGGTGCAGTGTTTGGTGCTGTGCAGGAAGCTGGGGATCCAGGCTGATGCAGGCCAGGAGGGTCACCCCCAGGCACGTGCCTCAGTGACCCCAGGGGTGGGACACTCTGTGGTCACAGACCCGTGCCTGGCATCACAAATCACTCAGGGTCAGCAACATTCAATTTGCCAACAACTTAAAGTCCAGTCTGTTTTGAAACCAGGATCTGTATTCCTGCCAAGTTTCACAACCCTGACATTTCTCCCTAGTTTAATTTAGTTCCCCTAAATCTTGCTGACTCTTGACGTGATTGGAGGATATCAATTCACGTTATTACAAAAATGAGAAAAAAAAAAAAGGAAATAAATTTCAAGTTACATGATCTCAACAAAAAGTTTGAAAATGTGAGCTCAAAATCTCATCTGAAAGATCAAAACACAGAAGCTGTAATAAAGGACGTTATTTGATTTAAGATTTTCTAAGGACCAAATCCCATGATTTGAAGGATCCTGATTTATAATTTAGGGACTCTGGGGACTGGTAACACCTTGTGTACAGTTGTGCCTTTCTTTCCTCTGCCATCCCTGTCCTCGAAAAAGAGAATAACAGCACCATCTACTGCCATTCCTCAGCATTCGCCTGGGATTGCCAAACTGCAGCTCCATCAAAGCACCTCAGCAGGTCATGGCCCAGTATTGACAGAGAAACGAGTAAAAATCAAAAATCAGCAGTCTAAATTACTATTGATGCGTGCTAATTATTAAAAAATTCAGGCCCTAATAATACACCTTCCCCCTGAAACTGATGGCATTGAAAAAAATAATTTCAACAGAGCATTTTCATGTATTTCCCCCAAATCCTTTCACATGTTTATTAGCACAGAATTCCCAATTTCTACTGCAGGCAGGCATTTTCACCATCAACAGCAGCTCATGAAAGAGCTGGAACATCCCCCTCATTTCCAACCTGGTAAAACCCGGGTCTGTGCTGGGGCTGGCCAGCTCCCAGCAGTTTGTTTGAAAATCAAGAATGTGCCGTGGTTTAATTACGCTGCTAGGTCGGGCCTAAATGAAAGCCCCGTTATAAAGAGCAGTCTCAGAGGAGAGGTCCAGCTCGGCTTTTTCTCCCCGAATTGATTACTGGTTAACTCGGGGTAGTTAACACATTTGTAATGTCTGGTCCTGGGCACTTCCCAGGTATTTGTTGCAGGATGCAAACATTTGTGGTTTATAAAGTAAACAGGCCCGCCGACGTTTTTTCGGCTCGGATTTATTTCTGGTCGCAAACTGTCTCAATGACCTGGTTGAAAATGCTCAGCATCCAAGTGAAACGTGAAAGAAAAATTAATATCTTTTTTTTTTCCACGTCTAGACCAAGCCATTTTTATGGGCCACCCCAAAGTGTGAAGAAGCCCTGGCGATGGACATGGGTGTTGTGGGGCAGGTGTGTGGTGGCAGGAAAAATGATGCTGAACATGAGGCTGTGCCTTCCCAAAGTAAACCAAAACTGTGCTTTGGTGGGATTCTACTGGAGGAACTGTGTGTGTAACTGGGGGAGCAGGGAGAGGCTTTGGAAAGACATCACAAGCAAAAATTTAAAAAAAAAGAAAAAAAAACGTGGAGGCAGATTGGGGCTCATCAAGAGATGAAGCAGCAGAAGAAAAAAGTGAAGCACGTGGCCCCCCCATGTGGGGACCCTCTGCCCATCCTTTCTTGCTTAATTATACAACAAAAAATGGAGTTTCACTAGGGCAGAGCTCCTCACGTGGGCTGTGAGGGCCAGGCCAGGTATTTGTATACAATGCACAAGTCCCTGGGCTTATCTGCTCCCAAGTCTCTCTATCTTGATAAGTCATTGTCCACCAGCCTCAAGAATTTCAATGTGTTTGCCAGGGCCAGGCTGGACCGTCCCCAAATATTTGCTCCAGCACGCAGATGGGTTTGTGTGACCCCGGTCACCCCTCCGTGCCATGCAGTGCCAGGGGGATGTAAAGGAGATGCACAGCCCAGTTCTGCCATGGAGGGACTTCCTGCCACCCAAACAGGGAGGAAAGAGGTTTTTCAGGCACAGCCCTGCCATGTGTGACAAAATTTAATGGTCCCACAGCAGCAGCTGCCTGAGCAGGAGGGGAGGGCAGGACCTCAGTGGGCTCTGAGTTCTGCACCAAGCCTTCAAGGGGCACAGCACACACACAGAATCTCACCAGCAGCCTTCAAAGCCTGCTCTTTGCTCCCATTTATCTTATCTAGTGCTCCACTGAAGCATGGATTTACATAATGCACACCTAATATATTAATATTGCTATTCATCGAGAGGATCTCGAACTGTTTTCTTTGAAAGTCTTGCCAGAAACGGTCAGGCTCCTTAAAACACAAGAGGGTTTTATAGCTCTGAGAAGGACTTGCTGCCCCATTTGTATTCTGAGTCCTTTCACAGAGGCTGTTTGCTTCTGTGATAAGAGCCAGGCCCAAAAGCTCTGCAGCGGTAGGATCCTCAGTTTGGGTTATTGGTGCATTACAAAACCAGAGCGCTCAAATTACTGACTCAGCATGAGCCAGTTGTTTCACACCCCCTTTCTAGCTGCAATTCTTTCCCCAAAAATTATCTTGCAACACAACCCTTTTAATAAACAACCCTTGTCACACTTGTCACACACATTTTCAGCAAACTTTTTCATTTTCTCCCTAAGTGCATGAACCTCCCTTCTTGCCTCAGTTTTCTCTGCCAGCTTAATTTAGCTTGGCACACTGGATTTCCAAAGGCTGAAGAAATGTGTGTAAAGAACAAGAAAATTCTGTTCAAGTTATGATACTGACCTTAATGCAGCTCAAATGACTTTACAAATGCACACAAAGTTGCCTTGCAGACCATGGCATCAAACCACTAGAAGGAGGCTATTTTCCCTGTAAAGCCAAGCAGATTCCTTGGGATATATATTCAGCCTATTTTTTTCCTTTGTTTCAAATGGGATGAAGAGATACTTGCTCTTACACTAATTATTGGGCATAATACCCTTCTACCCAAAGGTGGACTAAGAAAAATGAGAAGCACATTGCCCACTTTATTTTAAATAGTGACAATGCTCTCAAATCTTGGAACACATTTTTGAGTATTGGGTCAGTGGTTGATCTTTCTGCCTTCATGTCTTGCTTTGTGGTGCAGCTGAACATAAAGTATTGGGCTCAGGAGATGAAATTAGGTGGCTTCAGCTATCCAGAGACTCAGACTATGGCATTAATGGCCTCTTCTGATCTTCAAAATCTGCAAATTTGCTCTGAATCAGGGATTATGAAACAGCAAAGAGTAAATCCCTTTAAAATTGGCAGTAAATGTCAGGGACTACACTTTAAACACACAAAGACACAGGTTCACTGACAGTCATTGCCCAACAGCCCACAAATAACTCGAGTGCTCCATCACAGACCCTTTATCTCCTTTATCAGAATTGCCAACAACAAACACTGAATGTCAAAATCCTCCTGTTTCCAAACACGAGGCTGTTTTGAAATACTGGGATTCAAAAATGAAAGAAAAAGACACCTCCCCCCCTCAAAATGATGCATTTTGGGTTCTCCTTTTACCTGTCTTCACCTGCCCACCTTTTCCCAGGCGTGCTCCCACCTTTGCACCCTCCTGCCTTCAGCAAATCCCGACCACCAGCTGCTGGGAAAGTGGGGCAAAATGTTTTTGGGGTGACAAAGCCACCTGCAAGAGCACAAATCACACCAGTCTGAGAAGGTAGTGCTTTATTTGGGTTTGTTCTCATCTGCTCCTCAGGGGCCACCAGCCTGGCTGGCTCTGTGTCTGTGTGTGCTTCTGTGGGCACCTGACAAACATAAAATACTGGTAGGCCATGCTGGGCATTAAGAAACCTGGCCCTGATTTTACTCTTTCACTGTACTTGGATGAAAAGCTCCTAATAATGTCCCCCAAAGAGAAAACCTGAATCACAGGATGGTTTGGGTTGGAAGGGATTTTCAAGATCATCTCATTCTGTCTCCTGCCACAGGCAGGGACACCTTTCACTATTCCAGGCTGCTCCAAGCCCTGTCCAGCCTGGCCTTGGACACTTCCAGGGATGCAGGGGCAGCCACAGCTTCTCTCACCACCCTCACAGGAGAGAATTTCTTCTACTATCTAATCCACCCCTGCCCTCTATCAGTGTGGAGCCACTGCCCCTTGTCCTTGTCCAAAGTCCCTCTCCAGCTCTCTTGGAGGTCCTTTAGGCACTGGAAGGGGCTCTGGGGTCTGTCTGGAACCATCTCCAGGCTGAACACCCACAGGGCTCTGCAGCCCTCAGATGATCTTTGTGGCTGGACTCACTCCAGCAGCTCCATGTTCTTTTATGGGCACTCCACATGGTTTTTTCCTATTTCTTGGCCCAATTTTGCTCGTGTTTTCCACACTCAGGCAGCACTTGGTGGCTGGGAAGCTGCTGTTCCCTGTGTCACACACCCCACCTGAAGGCAAGAGGGAGAACAGACCGAAAAACAGAAAAAAGAGCAAAGGAGAACAGAACTTAAACTCACATGAAAAATAATTGCATAAAAGGGGAATCTTGCTTCCTAAAATAGGCTGGCACCAGGCTGTAACACGAGACCCTTCTGCTGATGCCAGATGAGGAGAGTGAGCTCAACATGACCGCCTGCCCTTACAAGAACTCAGCCTGGACAACACAGGGCTCTCTCTGCTGCGGCTCCGGGACCTTTGATTTCAGCAGAAAGCAATAAACAGCACCTTGCTTCAAAAGTTTCACGATCCATAGAAATTAAACTTGGCCAGTTCAAAAGGCTATTATTAATGTGCCTTCTTGTGCAGATATGATCTCAAGAAAAACACACATCTAGGACTAATAATAACAAATAATAGAGTTATTCATACAGCTGCTGCTTACACGATGGCAATTTCCCCATAATTGCAGGCACAGGGAATGGGCACACAAACAGCAGTCTGTAGTGCCTCTGCCTACTCAGGGCTTGGGTTGAAGCCATTCCTTGTAGGTACATATACTTTTGGGAAGAGAAGTATTTGAAACACCAGCAGAAGCTCGATAAAGCTCCCCTGCATCCCTGCCTGATGCTGTGTTCACAGCAGGAAAACACAAGGAAAAGTAAAACAAAAGGCATGAGCACAAAGGTGTCTCAGAGGGACAGTGCTTTCTGGGCAGTGCTGAGATATTCAGACCTGAGAAGCCTTTTCTGGCTGGAAACAGAGTAAAAAGGCTCAGGAGAGGTGGCTGTAAAGTCACCTCAGCAGGACCTGGATCTCAGGTAAAGAGGAGGAAAAATCTCCCAGGCAAGGGCTGTCTCTCATGGTGCTTTCTCCCAAATCCCATCAATGCCCCAGGGACAATTTGGCTTATTTAGCAAACAAGGTGGATGATGCAAAGGTAATTCCCTCATTGGGAAATGTTTCCCAGCTCAGAGCAGTGGCATTTCCAGCCACCCCAGGCTGCACACCAGGGGACACCACCCAAACAGCAACGTGTGCAGCTTGCTGTGCTGTGTGTCCAAGCACCCACCACTCAGAGCTACAAGAGGATGGGTGAGTGCATCCCTGCAGGCTTGAATGCACCTTGACTTGTGGGTGCTGCCTCTGCTCTTCCCTCTGTCACGTTATTTTCCTGTCCTGGTGGCCCAGCACTGCAGCACAATGAGATGGCAGCAGGAGATGGGAAAACTCCAAAAACTTCCCCTCCTCAGCCCTTGGACTTTCCCCCTCATCCAGATGGGATTCTCATTTTTTATCCAGCTACCATAATAATTTCAGAGCCCAGGACTGCATCTGGGAGCCCAAATTCCCACCTTGGATGCCATCTAGTGCTGAGTGCTGAGAGCAGAGGAAATTCCCAAGGTGCCTGGAGCTGCCGGGAGGAAAATCATCTCCACTCTGTTCCTGCTGGTTCATGCCAGATTTTATTTCCCAAGACCCCACTGAAAATCACCTGTGATTTAGGTTGATGACATTTATTTTGAGCACTTCTTTGTCTACTTTTTTTTTTCCCCCCTCTAATACAGAAGAATTTCAGGAATAAATATTTGCAGCACAAACTCAGGAGATGGGACACCTTTAAAAGGAAATATTTTCTGGAGTCATCCAAAATCTGTTGGGATGGTTTTGGTTTCCTGGAGATGAACCACCCAGCTGAAGGGCTGGGGTTTGTCCCATTGCCAGGCTGCAGGGGCTGAGGATCCTCAGTCAAACCCCAAGATCCAGGAGCTCTAAGGAAGGGGGCAGTGTATTCCTCCCAATTTCAGCACTACCAACCAATTTATCCATTTCCCAGTGCTGCTGGCTGGGAGGTTTACATTGGATATTAGGAAAAATTTCTTCTCCAAAATGTTTGTCAGGTGTTGGAACAGGCTGTGATGGAGTCACCATCTCTGGAGGGAATTAAAAGATGTGTCCATGTGGCACTTGGGGACATGGTTTGGTGCTGACCTTGGCAGTCCTGGGCGAGTAGTTGGACTCAATGACCTCAAAGGGCTTTTCCAACCTAAATGATTCCATAATTTTATGATTTTTTTCCCTGTGATCTCTACAGAATGTCCACCCCACTGATGAGCACAACACATGCCAGTCCATAAAGCCCTTCCACCACCCAGACTCAGTTCCCAGATGCATCATGAGGCTCTTTGAGGTGAAAATCCTCCCTCCTCCTGCACAGCCCAGAGCCCATGAGCACACCCCTGCCGTGCTCTGGGTGCTCCCAGGACC
Source organism: Catharus ustulatus (assembly GCF_009819885.2). Taxonomy (NCBI): domain Eukaryota; kingdom Metazoa; phylum Chordata; class Aves; order Passeriformes; family Turdidae; genus Catharus; species Catharus ustulatus. Next base: position 4,955,311 of record NC_046229.1, on the reverse strand, counting down.
AGCCCAGGTGTGTCTGAGCCAGCCCAGGTCTCACCTCTGCACTGCAATGCAGACATAGCCTCAGGACATGTCTATCCTCCCTGCTCAGGCTGCTCTGGAGCTGGCAGGGAGCAAGTCAGGTCTGGTTTGGGAGCTGCTGAATGGCACTGGGGTGCAGAGCCAGCTGAATTTTGGGCACTGTGCCCACTGCAGAGGATCCACAGCTCGGGGCAGGGCAGGAGGCTGCACTGAGCTGCTCCTCCACAGCCTCCTGCTCCTCCAGTGCTCCCCAAGAGCTGTGGCACACTCCCACCCACCCCTCTCCTGCTTTCCTTGCCTCTGCTGGCATCCTGCCCTCCCAAAGCTGGCACATCCCAGCTCCGAGGCCATCAGGAGCATCCCGGCACCTCTGGGGTCGTGCTCCCTAATCCAGAGGCACAGGGACTGAGCATTTTGGAGGAGCTGAATTGATTCACTTGCAGGCTTGCCTGCTGCTTTATTAACTCTTTTTTTTTTTTCATCTGCAGTTTCAAGTGGTGCAATTTGGAGATCAAAGCCCTGCCCTGCTCTAATGGCTCTGTGAGAGCCCAGCCTTCACACGCACAGCAGGCTCTGCCTCCAGGAGAGATGTGAGACAGCCCCAGCCAGCATGAACCCATCCACACAGGAGGCAGAACTGGACTAAATGTTGCTCTCACTCATCCCCATCCAAAGTTAATTGGCTTTAATGTGGGGAGAACATACCTGCTCGGCTGATGGTGGTCAGGCCAGGCCCTGCAGTTGTTTAAGAAAACCTCTGGTGTTCTGGGAAATAGCTGCAGTTACCCCTGGCCTGAGGAGAGCAGGAGCAGCTGGAGAGTGTCCTGAATGGACAAACAGAGGCAGGGGCTGCTCCATCTCCCACCAGCTAGAGGGATGTTTGTGTTGCTCCTGGAGCAATACTCAGCTCCAGTTTATTTAAAGGTTTTGTGCACACTCTATCTCGTTTCTTCAACATTTTACCAACACTCCCATGTGTGCCCTTTCCTCCCCTGCTTCTGCAGGACAGGAAGATCTTAAATGGGGCCATGGCTGTCATAGAACCATAAAATTTTTTAGGTTGAACCTATAGACCATCTACTTCCAACCTTCCTGCAATAAACAGGGACACCTTCCACCAGCCCAGGCTGCTCCAAGCCCTGTCCAACCTGGCCTTGAACACTTCCAGGGATGGAGCAGCCACCACCTCTCTGGGTTTTACCACCATGCCAGTGTTTTACCACCCACATCATAAAAAGATTTCTTCCTTATATCAAGTCTGAATCATTCCTCTTTTAATTTGAAACCACTACCCTTTGTCCTGTCACAACAGGCCCTGCTAAAATGTCTTTCCTCTTCAATTTTTGAGGTCCCCATCTAAAGCAGAACAGACCTGCCAGGCAGCTGGAGGTGCTGGTAGATGTGTCCCAACATCATTCAGCACATCAGGAGCAGCAGAACCTGCACCTGGGCAAACTCTGAAGATCAACCTCAGGTGAAGCTACAGAAGGGTGGTGAGACTTCATTTTGGCTTAGACCTGCCAGAGTAAAGCTTGGCTTAAATTGTTTAGGATTTGTTCTATGAGAAAATGAAGCCAAAGCTGTCAGAGACAGGTGCATTTCTGCACAGCAATCCTGGGCAGGAAAACAACAGGCTATGGCAGAGCCAGTCTCAGCAGTTATATGGGAATGTAAGTGTGGTCTCTGCAGGGCATGGTTGGAATGCCCAGCCTGAGGGCACAGGGGAACATCCTGAGGCTGTCCCAGCTGGATCAGAGTCAGCCCCCCTGGAACAGGGTGCCCTGAGCTCTGCCCTCTCCCTTGGGTGCATTGAGGCATCTGATGTGTGACAGCTCAGGAATCACTGAATCAGGAGCAAACCTGCCACCCCCAGATCTGAAATGAGCCAAATCTTGTTCTCACAGACCTGTTCCACCATTCCTCATTTAGCAAAAAGCACTGGCTCTTTCTGTTCTCTCACACGAGCCAGCAAGCAGAAGCACCATGCTGAAAGGGTCTCCTTCCTGTTAGAAGCTGTATTTATTTATTTGTTGTGCTTTTGAAGTGTGTGCTGCTGATAAAACCCAGGCTGTGGTTTAACAAATCAGTGCAGCAGTCCTGATCACAGCCCCTCTGAGCAAAGGGCTGCTGGATGCTGGATGCTTCCTTATCTCATCTTTCACACTTCAGCATTTCTTCATGTAAAGCATTGATAATTAAAAATGCAGAAGGGGATGATCATGAGGAGAGATTAAAGAACTTGAACAAAACAGTTGAAACAATAATAGCATTACATTACAGGGAACAATGTCTTCTATTAACTGACTGCTGTGCAACAGTGCTGAGGGATCCCAAGCCATGGCTCCAAATCCCTCTGTGTTAGGTGACAAGAGCTGCTATAAAAAGCAGACAAACTCCCTACAGGATGCAAAAGGCAGCCCAGCAGCTGTTTACATCTCCAATTTTTCTGGCACAGATCCTTAATTTCCTCTTAGTTTTTTTTCTAAATTCCAAATGTTGATAAAAAGCTGCCTGAATCTAGATTTGAGGCACTGTGTTCTTCGAGCTACTCTGCATTTTAGAAAAAAAGAGATTAACATCAGATGATACATCAGTTAAAAATAGCTGGGAAATATCAAGTAATCATAAGTACATGTCCCACAGGTTTGCATATCTTGAATACTGAAGTGATTCTCACTAAGCAATGAGTCTCATTTCTCATTTTTGCCCTTGGAAATATCATACACAATTCCTCCTGTCTTGATGGGGGTTTTGTTTTGGAAAGCTGTCTTAATAGACACTGTTCAGTGCTTATGTCAAAGAAGGCAGACCAAAAACCTCTGCTTTGCAGCTGGAGTAGGATAGGATGTGATGTTAGTTTTTGTGGGTTTTTCCCTTAGGATTCTGTGCTGGCTTTGGCTGAGGTAGAGTTAATTTTCTTTGTAGGAGTTAGTATGGAGCTGTGTTTTGGATTGTGCTGAAAACTCTGTTGATAATACAGAGCCTCATCCTTCATAAAAACAGGAAAGCCTTGGACTCCAAATGAAGGATAAGCAGCAAGGAATCCAGACTTTCAGCTGAGTTCCACAAAAACAACCCCCCAGGCTTTCTTCATTGTGGCTCAAGAAGCACCAGCGCTGCCTTGAGAGTAAAAATTGCTCCTACTGCACATGGAGAAACAAGAGCATCCCTGTGCAAGAGCCCAAACCTGTCCTAAACTGCATTAGCAGCCATTAGCCAAAAATCCCATCTGCCATTCCCCATTAGAAAGGAGAAAGAAGCAGCAGACACCATTTATTTATAATTTATTATTGTGAACACAATTCCTCAACACAATTGCACTCCTGGTAAAGAAATATTTCCTCCTAAAGCTCCCCTGGTAGCTTTGAACCATTCCCATGTGTCCTATCACTGGATACCAGGGAGAAGAGCTCAGCATCTCCCTTTCCATGTCCCAGGAACTGATTCTAAATGAGACAAGCTCATTCCTCCTAGGATGTGCCTTCCAGCTTTGTTACCCTCCTCTGGATGCTTTCAAGGACCTTCAGAAGGAGCAGGATAGCTAAAAAAAGTAATAATGAAAGAAACAAGTCAGACTGGTCACTTTATAAACTGAGAATAAAGACTCACAGCAAATATGGCCAAGGGAATGTAGAGCATGAGACAATTGAGATGTAACACACAATGAGGAATTCAACAAATAACAAAGCCCTCAATGCTAGGATGCATTAATTTGTTCAGATAATCCCTCTATTCTACTCACCCTAATTTAATGCCTAAACCAGAATTTGAGGTGCAGGCAGGGCAAGGAAAAGGCACACACCAAAAGAGGTGAAAAGGATGAGAAGCAGCATTTTTTCCACTATAACCTCTCATATTTTACAGCTCTGCCTCACCAGAGCCCAGAGCCACACGTGGGATAACCTTCAGCAGCCGAGTTTGCAGGTTGTCCTACAAGACATGCTGTCAATCACTGTATCAATCACTGCCCTCTTTGTTTTTCTCAGGCTTGTGTTCCACATCAGACGTTCTCAGCAAAGCTGCTGTTCAGTCCCAAGGAGGGTTAAATGGTTTTCCAGCTGATCCTTGGCCCCAGTTTCTTTCCACTCTGCTCAAAGCAAGGGCCAAATCCGAGCCTGGCTCTGCTCCCTCTGCTTTCAGCATTACTTGATAAGTTCCTTTTGTCTGGAAAACCCTTCAGATTTATCTCCCACTCCTCCCATGCAGAGATAAGAGCCAAATCCCCACCTTCTCCGAACATGTGTGGCTCAGATGGTGGGGGAGCCCAGCAGGGCTCTGTTTCCATGTGCAGCTCCTCTGTGGTTCACTTGTTGCACACCCCAGCCTGGTGCAGATGCCACTGAGTGACTCCATGAGACCTCATTTTGTACCAATTAAGCCTTGTCACTGTAATTCCTGCACAGCAACACGTGCTGCTGTGGGGCTCCCTGTGGGGAAGCCCACAAGATTCCACCTACATCTTCCAGATTTTCCCTCCTGGCCCAGCACACTTGGCAAAAACATTTTGATTTCTCCTCAAGTGGGCTGTGAGAAATGAAGATTCTCATCTGAGAGCAGGTCTCCAAAGACTCCTGCAGAGGATGTGAGCACGGCTCCCACGGCCACGCCAGCCCCAAGGCTCCCATCCCAGAGGGCATCCTCAGGCTGGAAGCATCCCATGGCCTCAGGAGAGCAGGAGGGATTAAACCAGGATGGCTGACTGACAGAAATGATAAAACCAGATTAGGAGACCTAATCTCGAGGCAGCAGGAGCAACTGATGGGAAGGCCAGCTGTGAAAATCGCTTTCATTTACACAAGGCACGAGAATGGGCCAAAAATGCTACTGCAGGATGATGTCTGGTATCTCATGAGCTGGTTAGAAAATATTTGCAGGATTATTACAATATAGCATTTCTCCAATCAATCAGTAAATTCCTGACACAACATACACTGAAGTGCATGGGAAAAGCCAACTGCATTCAGCAGGCAGGAAAAAAAGGTGGAAAATTATCCTAATGCACAGGCTTGTAATGGGACACAAGTAAAATGATCTCCCTGCTTCTAAAAGCAGCCATAGCAAGACTGTAAAATTAAATTGATGCACAAACACACAATACAGCCTAAGGAAAATATGATACCCCTGACTATTTAGCACTGCTGCTGCACACATCTAGATAGGGTGTCATGAGGCTGCTGCTTAGGAACACAACACAGAGACAAAAGATTGTTATTTCTCACTGAGGAGGCTTTGGGTTGTTTGTTTTTAACATGGATGGTTACATTTATGTTTATTTTCCCAATACACTGCTGGGTTAGTCAAGAAAGCATGGGCTAGAGGGTAACTCAGAAGCCTGGGAAACAGAGGAGACACCCTTTAATATGTGTGGTTTGTGGTTAATGTCCTGGTTGGTAAAGCAAGAGTGACATCCTTCTGGTGATGATGCTTTGGCCCTTTGCCCTAACTCACTGTGATTTTCCCGGTAGGGTTTGAGAGGAATTTCCCTTTGGAATGCTGCAAGGTGGTGGTTGCACGCACATTTTAGAGGGTTTTGTGAAGTGTCCCCCCATTTTAGCTGATGGATGATCACTGCCCATGGAAGAGGTCTCCCCTCCCACAGGAGCACCAGGGAAAGCCTGGGTGCACAAAATTCCTGAGGAGCAGCCGAGGCACAGCAAATTCTTGGACAATGGCACCTTGTGCTAAAGCCTTTAGCAATTATCTCTATTCAGAGCTGCTGGATAATTAAGGCTCCTCTCCAAATGAGTGTGACAGCTCTCAGCTCCCCTCTGCAGCCATGCTGAGCTCAGTGACCCACAAAGTGCTGCTGCAGCCCTGGGTGAGCCTCCAGCTCACAGCCACCCTGAAATGCCACTCATGGAACCCAAATCTGCCTTGTGGCAGCCTCTGAAGACCATTACAGGACTTCTCATCCTCAAAGATGATCCTACCAGCATTGAGGGGAACACACACTTTTCTGAAAGTCAACAAAAATCTGAATTTCTGAATGTACATCCCAATGCAAAGGCTGATTTTCCATCTCTAGGAGGCTCTGCAATTTATCTCTGATCTGCTTGGGCTTCAGGCTGATGCAACAGAAGGGGGAAATCTCTACTTCTCTTGTAAATATACTTGCAAAATCGAGCCATCCTGTTGCCATGCCATCCTAATTCATAAGGTAAGAGCTGCTCTCAGTTCCACCTCTCCTTGCTGTGCACAGGTCCAGGAATATGAGAGACCATTCAATGAATGTCTGCAACTCACACCCACTCCATCTTCATGCCACTGCAACCTACACACAGCTAGATCCCACTCCCTGGACACATTTTCTTGATTCATGTTCAAAATCTGAGTGAGTGAGGTTTTATATTTGCCCAGACTTTTTTTCCCTGCTTTGCTGGCTGCCACGTGGCTGGAATACAGATGCACAAAATGTTTGGGAAGGTCCTGATGGGCTCGTGGCCACAGTGTGAGTCCCTTCCCTCCTGGAAGGTGATCCCTCTGTCAGTGGTTGTGGATGTCCAAAGTTATTCAGGCTGCTCTCTCAAAAGTATATTCAGGGGGTGAGGGGGAGAGGGGAAAAGTTCTGCTGTCAGAAATGGATTTTTAATTTGATTTTTAATCAGCCATTTTGCTAATGCTACCGTGGTTTCCCACATCTCCTACCAGAACTCATTCCCATGATGGAACCTAAAATGCTTTTCTTAAAACCTATAAGATATTCTTATGCATGGAATCTCTCAATCTTTTCCCCCAGTAGTTGATTTATTAAAAATATTTAATCTCGACTGGACTAGTTCCTAAAGAACTCACCCCAATGGCCTCTGGAGCAAGGGGAAGCCTCCATAAAATATCAGAGACAGAATTTCACAGCCATAACAGCAAGGGAAGCATCAAATCTAGGGACATAATCACATCGAGTTCCTGATGATCCTTAAATGTGGGAGATTATTTAAAGTCATACATCTTCCAGATTTTTTTTTCAATTTAATAATATTTGAAAGAAGCCACTCAAGCCTCTCCAACCAAGATTTCTGATGCAAGAACTCCCCACCGCAGACCAAAAATAGCAGAATTATGAGCGTTAAAAGTGTCTAGCAAGGCTTTTTATTTTAATTCATATTTGAGAAAGGTTTCTAGCAGCTGGGGAAAGTAAGAGCTGTATTCATAAAACCCTTGGCTATTTGCCACACAAATGGTGCTTTTATTGAGCGGGGGGCAGTGGTGGGGGGGAAGGGGGAATGTGCCTATTCCCCATCAGGAATGTGTTTCTCCGATTCATAAATCCTCCTCCTCTCCCCCAGCTGACTGAAGGAAACCTTTCTGAGTTTGCCACTGTGATGAGAGAGGGTGAGAGCGATTCCCTGAGAGTGCCAGGGCCAGGGAGAGAGAGGCATTTCAGTTAAAACAACACGGTTATTAAAAACACACACACAAACAGGACTATGTGCTACAGCCCGGCCCAGGGACAACAGCGGGGACAAATCTGTCAAAGGTACAGCCAACCCATCATACTCACAGCCTGCCACCGAGGGTAATGCCCTGCCATAAATACAGGCATTTTTCAGAACAGGTCTGAGAGTTTCCAGCCTAAAATGCCCTCTCAGACACAGGCGGGGAGGAGGAATGAGTTACGAGGATGGGGAACTGAAACACAGACAGATTGAGGGCTAAATAAAAATAATATAATACCTAGGTTTACTTTAAAAATGGTGATTGAAGGTGATATGTTGACACAACTGGAAATGGGAACTAGAACTCTTGATTTCCCCCAGGTAACGCTTTGTCCTGAACTGCAGGATCTACAAGGCACTAAAGATGTTCCTAAGATGCAGAGGAATATCAGCCCCATGGGTTGTTCTGGGTTTGGTGACTTCACAGCTCAGCCCTGTTAAAAGTGGAGCAGTTTGGGTTAATAAGAGAGGTCTGACTTTTGGCAGATTCCCAGGTGGGGAGCACGAAAGCAAAAATAAAATAAAATCCACTTAAACATTGGGGCTTGGCAGCAGCCAAGCAGAAGGTTTGGATGGGGATTTTTTAACTTCAGCTCAGCTCCATTTCTCCTACTTTGGGCACTCCAACCCTTAAATGCACATAACCCTTGAGAACTTGCCCAGCATCCCACAGGGGCTGAACCCAAATCCTGAGGTCCTGGCTGAGAGACAAACCAGGCACTGGACGTGCAGGGACTGAGCTCACAGCATCCCTCCAGCCCAGGCAGGAACATCTGCACTCCACAGCCCTGTCCAAATAACAGATTCTGACACTTCAGCAAGCCTCACTTCAAGTATTTCTCCATTTCATGCCATGTGTGTGGTTTAATTTTATCCCTATTCTTGTCCTGGCCATTGTGGACGTGGAGAACATGATGTTCCTCCCTGTTAGATACAGAAAATGCTTCAGACAGGGCAGGGAAATAGTGGATGAGGCTGCAAGGTCACAGATCTTTAAACAACATCTCATACCAAGGTTAAAAAAGGCTGGATCTACTGCACAGGCCTAAACTCTTCCTCAGTCTGTCCCTGGAATAGATAGATGCTCATGGGTGCAAAGTGAAGGGTGAGGATAAACTTCAAACTCCTCCTCAGCAGCAAGTGCTTTCCCAGTGGAGCTGGGATTATCTCACAGATTATGCCCTAAATGAAAACATACTTGGAAAGGACTGGAAAAAATGCTACTACAGGCAACTCACAGAGTCACTGATTTTGCCTTCACCCTCCTATCTTCAAATCTCAAGGATCTGCTGCTGAGGCCATGAAGTTCCTGCAGGAACTGTACTGCCCACAACTTGTAAAAAAAGGAGGGAAAGACCTCATGAAAATAAAAAAAATACACCCTGATCTTCTCGTATTGCTCACCTCACACCCATACTGGGCTTCATATTTGTGGACAAAGCCTAAAAGATTGATTGCATGATTGCACAAAAGGGATTAGTGCATAGAGAATCATAGAATTGTTAAGATTGGAAAAGACCTCTAGGATCATAGAGCCCAACCACAGCTATCTGCTTTAAAAGTAACCCCCCAACCAAACCACCACACTAATCACAGGGCATATTAAAAAATAGCAGGAATTCATTACTGTTACATTCTAATGGGTTGAGGAATCCAATTACTCATTTGTGCTCTTAATAAAATCTTATCCAGAAGTCTCATTCTCCTGTAGGAGTAATCCTCTCAGAAATAATGTCCTTCTCTTGCTGCTGGTTAGAGTGTTGTGCTTGCACAGGCAGGCAGTCTTTCCTCATGAAATGGGTGTTCATCGTGTGCATGCTTAAAATGTTCTATTTTTCAATGCAAGAAATGGAAATCCTTCTTCCCCACTCTCATACAGAGTTTTCAGCTCACATCCCCACCACACAGATTTTCACCCAATACCAACAAGAGGCCATAATAGGTTCTGGACCCACACCCATTACATTTTTTGAATAATGCTGCTTGCTGTTCCATTATATTGCACTCACAAGATTGTATTTGAATAACCAATAATTTTAATAACCCCCAGAAAAGTTAATTTCCAACACTGTAGCGCAAATGGTTCAACATCTGCTCCTGGCTGCTACACAGGGTTTGATAAATGACATCACTTACATAATATAAATGGGAATTGCTTGGTTACAAATCTAATGTGCTAAGCTGCCTCTGATGCATGCAGTTTCCCCAGCATTCAAAAAACCCCATTTCACGTGTCACAGTTTACCCACTGCTGCATTATCTCATTAACTATCTCCTCCCAAAACAGACTGGGAATGCAAATCCTACTGAAAATCCACAGATTGAGGGCACTTACAAGGGTTGGATAGCATGCCCCAGAAGTTGAGCTTTTGTGTTAACAGATGCACAGCATCCCTGGCATTTTTTTTGGTCACATTGAACTGGAAAAATACAGCGCCCAAGTGTGGTGGCAGGGGCAGGGTGCAGAGGTGGGAGGCTGGACACAGCTGGAGATGTTCAGCTACAAATCCTTCTGGAGGTTCACGATGGTGACTGAAGCCAAGAGTTGCAACAGGCACCACTCAGCTTTTCCTTGGTGCTTCCCCAGCCCCTCAGCACCCTGCATTCACAAAAATCCCCTTTGAATACCCAGTGAAAGCAGTTTGGTGTCTGAGAGGAGCACCAGCAAAACGTGAGCAGGAGCCAAAGCCTCTGTGGGAGCTGCAAGGGACCCGAGATTCTGCCCAGGACTCCTGGATCCCACAGTATGGTGCAAAAAAATTCCAAGTTTTAGCACTCAGACCTAATTCCTCCTGTAACTCCAGCCCTGGCAGCACACCAGGGAGAGTTCAGGGCAGGTATTCCATGGCAGCTCTCCCTGGGCCATCACACAGTCCCTGTCTGTGACGGGGTGGACGTGCAGCCAGCTGGGACTGGGGGGGCTCCTGGCTGGCACTGGGGTGTAACAAGAGGCACAGGCAGCAAAGCAAGAGAGAACAAGCCCTGGCAGGGTGTGTTTAATGATCCCAAACCCAGAAAACCCGACTGCTAACTCGCAGTGTCTGAAAAAACAAGAGACAACCGGCCACAAAGGAAGCAGAGGCGTGTGAGGATGCCCTCCCCTAAAAAGAGACATATATCCTGCTGCTCAGACAAGGGAATTCTCAATGAGCAGGGAAAAAGAAAACAGCAAAAGAAAAATTTCTTGGAGATTGCAAACACCCAGCCCCCAGCTGGACTGAACACCACACAGACATTTGATTTGTGTTTTAAATGAGCTGCAACGCTACTACACAAAACAGATCCTTCAGAGACGAATGTGAGCAGGGAGAAGAGATTTCTACCCTGCTTCACAGTCAAATACCACTCTGTGTGATCTGCACCAAAAATAAAAATGCCACTTTGCCAGACACTGGAGTCTCCATCTCCTAGCAACACGCCCCACCCAGCCTTTTCCTGGAGACCCTTCAGCTCCTGCCTGCCAGCACAGCTCCCTTCCCCCGTGTCTGCAAAGGAGATACCCATGGTACACACACACACACATATATTCTCAAAATTAGGTGAGCCTTCTCCAGCCTGAGCCCTGGCACTGCTTTCCAGGAGCATCCCAGGCTCTGCTCTCAGCTCCCACCAACAGTGAGAGGGTGGAAGGCACTGACCCACCTGGGGACATCCTTGCTGCCAAGCAAAAACATTTCTGGGAGTCTCCTGCAAACCTTAAGCCCCCCAAATATATCCTGTCAGTGAAAAACCTGATTAATATCAATTACTCGACAGCTTCTGTGTGTCAGCAGGTGGTGGAAGGACTCCTGAGAGCAGCTTGCTCTGAGATTTAGTGACCAGCTTTCAGGAAACGAGCAGGACAGCAGAACAGCGCATCTCCATGCAGCAGCTCTTGTTAAACATATTAGTTTAACCATTAAACAAACACCACTCGAGTTCACACCTCTTTGTGTGGTGTTTCATTCAGGCAGAGCCAGGGCTTGCCAGGACTGGAAGGGGAGATCAAAAAAACCCCAAAGACAGAGCAGAGCTGCCCAGAGCTTGCAGGGTAAGGGTTTGCATGGGTTTGATGATTACAGCTGCCTGAAGAAGGCAGAGCTTTCTCAGGCATTCCAGGTGATTGCAGCTTTGCTATCTTATCCAAAGTTTACTGATTAAAAGCTGTTTCTCTTGTGCCTTGACATACATCAATTGTTCTGGTTGAACAGAGATGGTTTCATTATACTACAAAAGGTTTTGTGTTACAGCAACCTTCCTGTTCTACCCCCAGCTTGTAATTTAAGTTATTTATGTTATTGGATTTCTTGAATTAAGTTGCTGTTTTATTATTTATGATAGCACAGTTGCATAGGCTGGTCATTATTTTATCAGGGACCTTGTGTTTACACACACTGTTCCAGCTTCCCAAACAGCTTTTTATTACCTTGGAGCACAGATTGCATTAGTGACTGCCTTCTGGTACTTCGTGCAGCTGAATGAAAAACAAAGAGCTACAAATTAACAGTACTAAAATGAGACAGGACCATTTCCCAGATATGCTAGGTGCTGATTTTGGTGTTCAATCATGCTACTTTTTTTGGGAGGAGCATCCATTCTTTTTTTTTTCCTTTTTTTTTTTTCTTTTTTTTTTTTTCTTTTGATGTAAACAATTCATATGGTCTAGTCAAAGTTTATGTTCTGCCTGGGAGATGAGGGGGAACATCCTGCTTTCACTATTGAATCTTTTGAAATCCTTGCTGAAAATGTCCTTTGAGTGCACCTTGTTTTCAGCCCGAGGTACAGATGGTGCCAGAGGGTTCATTTGGAGCTCTGCCCCTCACACCCAGCATCCCTCCTGTGGGGATTTGCTCTTTGGGCCAAAAGCAGCTCCCCTGGCCGGTGAACAGTGTCACCAAAACGGGTGGTGACATCCACCAAAAGGAGGGACCAACCCAAGGAAGCAGCTCCAAAGCAGGGGACAGTGCCACCCTCTGATGGGCAGGTGTGACATCGCTCACAGGCAGAGAAGGGTGCACCTCAAGGACCCTGTGTCACCCCAAGGAGTGACTCCAGCCCCTCTCTGACCTGTGCTACACCAAGCCAGACACACCACGAGGAGGGTGGCTCTAAGGGCCATGTCCCCACCTCAGCCAGGTGTTCCCCAAGGAGGGAGCAGCCTAAGGGTGGCACCACCCCGAGAAGGGTGTCACTGCAGGGAGGTGCACCCTGAGGACAGTGCCACCAAAGGAGGCTGTCACCCCAGGCAGGTGCGTGCCATTTGAAGGTGTACAGGGAGGACAGTGCCACCAGAGGACGATGTCCCCCGTGGCAGGTGCTGCTCCGAAGGGATGTCACCCTAGGCAAGTGCATGGTAACAGAGAATGTACCCCGAGTACGGTGTCACCCAGGGAGGGTGTCACCCCCAGCAGGTGCCTCTCTAAAGGGATGTCACCGCTGGCAGGTGGGTGGCAATAGAGAACAGTGTCACTGGAATAGGGCATCACCCCGGCCATGTAGGTGACAATAAAGAATGTACCCCGAGCACAGTGTCACCCGGGGAGTGCGTCTCCCCCAGCAGGTGCCTCTCTACAAGGGCATCACCCCGGCAATAGAGAACGCACCCCGAGTACGGTGTCACCCGGCAGGTGTCACCCGGCAGGTGTCACCCGGCAGGTGCCGCCCCAGAGCGTGCCCGGCAGTCCCCCTGCTCAGGGCTGTGTCCCCTCTCCGGCTGTGTCCCCTCACCGGCTGTCCCCTGTCCGGCTGTCCCCTCTCCGGCTGTCCCCGCTCCTCCTGTCCCTTCACCGGCTGTGTCTCCGCTCAGGCTGTGTCCCCTCTCCTCCTGTCCCCTCTCCTCTTGTCCCCGCTCAGGCTGTCCCCTCTCCGGCTGTGTCCCCGCTCAGGCTGTGTCCCCTCTCCTCCTGTCCCCTCTCCAGCTGTGTCCCCTCTCCGGGCTGTGTCCCCTCTCCTCCTGTCCCTCTCCGGGCTGTGTCCCCTCTCCTCCTGTCCCTCTCCGGGCTGTGTCCCCTCTCCTCCTATCCCTCTCCGGCTGTGTCCCCGCTCCGGGCTGTGTCCCCTCTCCGCTCCGGTCGCACCTGGCGCTGCGGGCGCTCCCCGCCCCCGGCCGGGCCCGCTCCGCTCCGCTCCCCGCCCCGCCGGCCCGGCCCTGTGCATTGTGGTCCGGCGGCGGGGGGCGAACATGGCCGAGAAGCAGAAGCACGATGGGCGGGTGAAGATCGGCCACTACGTGCTGGGGGACACGCTGGGGGTCGGCACCTTCGGCAAAGTCAAGAGCTGAGTACCGCGGGCGGGGCCGGGCCGGGCCGGGCCGGGCGCGCCCCTCGCCGCCGCCTCCCTCATTCCCTCCCGCGGCCTCCGCGCCGGCATCCCCTCCCTCCCTTCCCTCAGCTCCGGCTCCTCTCGGCATCCCCTCCTTTCCCTCAGCTCCCGGCTGGTCTCGGCATCCCCTCCTTTCCCTCAGATCCCGGCTCCTCTCGGCATCCCCTCCCTTCCCTCTGCTCCTCTCGGCATCCCCGAGCCGTGCCCGGCGCTCACGGGCGGGGATGCGGCCGGTGGGGGATGCAGCTCTCCGGGCTGTCAGAGCCCACCCGAACCGGGCTCTCCGGGCTGTCACAGCCCACCCGAGCCGGGCTCTCCGGGCTGTCACAGCCCACCCGAGCCGGGCTCTCCGGGCTGTCACAGCCCACCCGAACCGGGCTCTCCGGGCTGTCAGAGCCCACCCGAACCGGGCTCTCCGGGCTGTCAGAGCCCACCCGAACCGGGCTCTCCGGGCTGTCAGAGCCCACCCGAACCGGGCTGTCAGAGCCCACCCGAACCGGGCTCTCCGGGCTGTCACAGCCCCGCAGCACCCCTCAGAACTTGTCCCCGGCGCTCGCAGGAGGTGATGGGGAGGCTGCAGCGCACCCTCATCCTGCCCCTGGGTGCCGGGAATGCGCTCCGTCCCTTCCCGGCAGGTGCTCCCGGTGCTCCCGGTGCTCCGAGCATCGCCCGCGGAGCCCAGCGCAGCCCGAGCGGCTCCGGGGGATGCAGGGGCTGGGGCTGGGCAGGGTGAGCCGGCTGTGCCTTCAGCTGGAGCAGGGAAGGCTCCAGAGCCAGCTCGCAGTGCCCAGAGGGGCTGCAGGAGCAATGGAGAGGGGCTCTGGCACGGTACGGAGTGGTGTGGCCAGGGGGATGGCTGCGTGCTGGCAGAGGGCAGGGTGAGATGGAATATTGGGGAGAAATTGTGGGGATGCTGAGGCTCTGCTCAGAGCAGCTGTCCCATCCCTGGAAGTGTTCAAAGCCAGGTTAGAACAAGCTGAAGGTGTCCCTGCTCATGGCAGGGTGTGGGATGAGGTGAGCTTTAAGGTCTCTCCCATCCCAGACCATCCCAGGGTTGCAGGATGGAGGGATTGTGTCAGCTTGGAGCTCCACGCAGGGATTCCTTGGCCAGTCGTGCCAGAGCAGCCAACTCGCATCCTGAAGGCTTTGCTTTACCTGGCTGTGAGGTTTGCAAATATTTGTGTTTCTTTTTCCTGTGAATTCTGCCATTACGTGCAAATTTCGTTTTTTAAATGAGATACTAAAAAACCAGAAAGCCAACAAAAGTCAGTGTCTAAGCTGTGTTTCCCTGTAGGAGATGGGTTTAGCTGGAGCTGGGGGAGCAGCTGTCCCTCTCTGTGTCCCCCACCCCATTGGGATGGGCAAAGGGGTGCTGTGCCTGCCCTCAGTGCCTGGAGTTTTAAAATAAACCCAAATTGACAGCAGATGAAAGAAACCACCACAACCACTGCAGCTAAGTCCACCTGTGGCCATTAATCACGCCCCTAAAAATATATTGCTGTGTTTAATCCCAAACCACAAATTTACTGTCTAAAGAATTATCAGAATAAATACTTCTAACAGTGAGGACCATTTAAATCACTCTGTGTACTAGCAGACCTCAAAACTGCTCCAAAGGCAGGTTTTTTCCTTGCAGACCAATTTAAACCTGCCAACAATGGTCTTTTTTTCCTTAACTAGCACAAATACCTCCTACCCCACATATGACCCAAGTTTGGTAAAAATGGATATTTTCCAAATAAATATTTCAAATAACATAAAAGAGATTTCCTAGCTCAAAATCCTTAATAGGTGAGTAGTACCCTTTATATTTTTTCCCTTTAATATTGTGCCTACAATTGACAGGTGAAGTTTGTACTTGAGACTGGGAACTGAAATAAAGAAATGGAATCTCCCATTTATACAGAATTACAGTATTTTAACCAAATGAGCTTTTGAAAAAAACTTGTATTCACATGAGAAGAGCAGAGGTTTTTGTTGATTCAAGCATTGTGTGTTGGGTATAATAATTGCTTTTTCAGGGAGAGGTCAGGTGCCATCAGTGACATTTCTTGTTGCTGATGTGTTTTCTTCAAATTCTGCCTTGCACAAGGTTTTGGTTTTGGCACCTTTTCCTGCCTTACTCGTCAAAGTTAAGAAATCATAATTTACAGTTGTTCAGGATTACTGTTAATAAAGAAAGAAGAAATGGCAATGAAGGGGAGGATTTAGTGACCAGAGCTTGAACTCATGGCTGGAGCTGAGTGGTCATTTTGAGCCATCAGAAGCCAGACACACGATGGAAAAGGTCCCTGACTGCCTGGATCTTCAGGGAACTGATCCTCCTAAAAACTGGCTGAACACTGCAAGAAACTGTTCTGTTCTAAGCCCATTCTTGATCTCATTTACAGAAAATCCACACAAGGCGTGGAGGGGAGCAAATAGGTTTGAGGATGAGGGCAGGATTTTGGTGATGAGGCTGAAATTGCATCTGGAGATGGTGATGAGGATCTGTGAGAAGAGAGGAAGGTGGCAGGAGCTGATGGATAGGAGGTGTCATGTCAAGACTTGAAGTTACCACACAGCATTTTTACCAAATATATTTGTTTTCCCTGTCCTCCAGGCCAAAGATTAGAATAATTTTCAGAAATAGAACTGTGGAGAAGATCTTGGCTTTGGAGTTTAGCAAAGCCTTGGAGGAAGGAGGTGGCATCTCCTTCCCTGGGGGTTGGTAAGAACAGATGAGACAAATTGTGTTTGCTGTGGGCATTTCCCACCCTGTGGGCCCCCAAAAACTCTCCTGTGTCCCACAACGAGGTTGGAGAGCTTCTGTCAAAATCCAGCAGAGTAACCCTGATGGGGTGTTTTTTTTTTTTTTGGGTTTTTGTGTTTTGGTTTTTTGGTTTTTTTTTGGGTTTGGGTTTTTTTTTGGTTTTGTTTTTTGTTTGTTTTTTTTTTTTCCTGTGTGATGCCACCCACAGCATCCCTGGGGGCTTTGGTGGCTTCTTTCCCTCTCTTGTTTGCCACAAAAGTGACCAATTTGTGGTCCCTGGAGGACTGGCAGTGCTTGGGTTGTGTTTATGTCACCTCCATGGGCTCCAGTCAGGATCAGATCCCGTTTTTCCCAGGCTCTGTAGCATTGCACTGAAAGACAAACTTTGTGTCAGAGGGAAGATAAACTAAAGGAGGCTGAGCAGATGAAGGACAGGGAAAGAAGATACAACACACAAGTGGCACTGGGCAGAATTTATACAGCATTGCTAAATATACGCTTTGGGTGGATTTCATTTTTAACTTTGGGCTGAGATAAGGGCCAGCAGAACTGATAGGGAAGGAGTTTCCTCACCCCTCCATGAGCTTCTACACTGCCCTGAAGCCTTTGCAAAAATGTTAACTGCTTGTGCTGCCTGAGCTGGTGGGATAAAGAAATTGATGTGAAAACCCATGCTGCCAAGGGGTTTTAATTATTATCACTATTCCTCCTTTTGTTTTTTTTTTTTTCTTTTATAAAGATAAGTAAATGTCAATAGACTCCTTTCCACTTTTTAAATCCAGGGAGGCAGTGAGAGGGAAGGAGGTGTCCTCACCTCAGCCAAAGCCACCACTGGCCACCCTTGGGGTGAGGCTCCTCTTCCATGCCTGTGGGAGACCTGGGACCTGCTCCTGATTTCTGGGATGGTCCTGGGGTTCAGAGGCTCTGTGAGCAGAGGGAGGGCTGTCCTTTCTGCCCATGTCAAAATTCCTGCAGCTACAGACAGCCCTCAAAGGCTCAAAAGTCTCCCACCACATAGGAAATTGTGTTCCCTCTTTGTCTCTCTCTCACCGAGTTCAAGGAGGCTTAACAAGTCACTGGGGACAGAAACAATAATATCTCTGTATCTAATGCTTACTGTAAGCAAAAGATGGATTGCAAAATAGGCTGTTTATTTTTAATTATTAATGTGTTTGTGCTAGCAAACCTTTGCAGAGTTACACATTGTTTGTCACGGATGGGAAAGGGGATGAACTATTTGGCAATAGTATTAAAAACAATAATTATTCATTCTGGGCATGGCCATTTTTTTTTTCCCCCTAGTGTATAATAAAAATTTTTCAAAGCATATGCTGAGGCAAGGCCAGAAAATGTTATCCTGAAACAAAGGGTGGCAGAAATCAGGGTTTCTCTCCTAGTTCAGTGTAAAAACTTTGCTTTGCCTCCTGCAGCACTGCCCTGCTCTCCTCTCCCCAGGGATTCACCAGGGTAAATGCCTCCCTGGACTATTTACAGCACTCTCCTTGCACTGCACCAGAGGAATTATGTGCCTCCTCCAGCCCTCAGCTAATCCCTAAATTGCATCTCTGCTGCAAAGCTGAGTTTATTTTCATTCCATCATCTAGTAGTTTTAAGTATTACGAGGAATAAAATGGACATGCAAAGTGGTGCTTTAATTTTCAAGGGCAGTAAAGTGTTTTATTTTTAGGATGCTCTTATGGAGGAAAGAATCTCTGGCAGGTCTTATCTGGTGGCTAATAATAGTGACCTGGTGTGCCCTGAGTGCTGCTGCCCTGCCCTTCTCACGCCTCCTGCTTACCCTGGGTGCTTCTGATCAGCTCATTAGGGCTGCCAAAATTACAGGCTCTAATAATGTAATAACAAGGTTTACTGGTGGTAATTAACTCCTTGCACCGTGTGTTATTTTACTGGAAGGGTGACGTTGGTAATTAGAGAGCACAAATATTTACTGTAAGCAGTTTTCCTTCAGGAAACCATCCCTGTGTCAATGCTGTTGAATATCACATTAGAAAATGCTGAGGAGGGGCAGCTCATTCTGAGAATCTTTTTTTTCAAGCATTTTCTCTCTCAATTTCAATATAAATCTTGCTTCCTGGGAGCTTTTTATTTTTTTTGTGTGTGGTTTGTTTATTGATAACAAATGGATCCCACACTGAATTTGTTTCACATCATTGGGTACAATTCTCCCAGTGACAGTGGGGCTGCTCCTCCCAGTTTATGGTTATGGTTTTTCCCTGAACACAGGAGGTAAACATCAGCATATCAATGCACCAAGTGCCTTTAAAAAAAAAAAAATAAAATTGAAGTTTGCATCTTTCCTAAAAGCAGAGTTTGCTCCTGCAGTCCAGCAGTGTTCCTGCAGCTTGTCATCAAAGCAAGAAGCATGCTGGAGGAAGTATAAATAGAACTTCATTTTAGTAATGCAAATCCTACAGTCCTATTTTGGGCAGGGAAAATCCCCACACCGTTTTTTAAAAATAAGAAGTGTGATGGTCTAGTTTTAAGGCTGGGTTTATGAGGGATTTTGTCTACCAGTGTGTTATGGTGGAGATTCTCCTCTGCCATTTAAATGTATCTGTTTCTGATTAATCTAGCTTTTACATGCTATAAATCCTTGCAAATTAGCTTGGGGTATGACCTCCTCCAGCAATTCACTCTGTTGTATTTAGTGGAGTAGTTTTGGCAGATAACTCCTCTCTCTTCTGCCTTCTATGACTCCACTGGGAAAACAGTGAAGAGACAAAAACTTTAAATACTTCACACCCTCATCTTCTGCTTTTTTCCCTTCAGAAGTGGCTGTTTTGCTTACAGTGCCCTAAACTGCTCGTGTGAGCCCTGCTGCAGTGTTTAGTGACTTTGCAATGCTCTCTCTCTCTCCAATAGTTGGTGAACACCAGCTGACAGGGCACAAGGTAGCAGTGAAGATACTGAACAGGCAGAAAATCCGCAGCCTGGATGTGGTGGGGAAGATCAAACGAGAAATCCAGAACCTGAAACTCTTCAGACACCCTCACATTATCAAGCTGTGAGTACCCTCCCTGCTCAGCTGCACAAACACCTCTCATCCGCACTTAGCTGGCTTTCAGGAGATGGATTAGAGCTGTAAAAAATGTGTTTGGTCAAGTTTTTGTGTGTTGGATGATCCACTGGAACAGGTTTTCCAGAGAAGCTGTGCTTCCCCATCCTTGGAAGTGTTCCATCCTTGGATGGGTCTTTAAACAACCTGGGATGGTGGAAGGTGTGCCTGCCCATGGCAGGAATTGGAATTGGATGGTCTTTAATGTCCCTTCCAACCCAAACCATTCCATGATTCCATGAATTGCAGCATGGTCAGGCTCTGAGAGTGAAACCTTGGCCTCCAGTCCATAGGATTTATGTTTTAATGGACTGATTATCCAGAGCTTAAAAGAACATTTTTTTTTTAGAAAATTTATTATTCAGACATAAGTTTTGAAAGTCACCACTTTGATGAACCTGAGTTGGGGTCATAAATCAGCACCTGCACTGCAGCCTCTGGGATTCCTGCTCAATCCCCAGTTTGTGCAGCCAGCCCACATTAATGAGGCACTCGATAATATCTTTGGCATTCCTATAAAAGAAAGCTGTTGAATGGTAACTGCAAGGGTAAGTTGACATTTAGGTCAGCCTTAAAACTGGCATGAGATATAGCAAATACCTGGGACTTAGAGGCAAGGGAAAACAAATTCTCTCTGCAGTTAAATAACTAACCACGCAGCAACTGTTGACTTTAGAGTAACTTCACAGTTCCATGGATTTATTGGAGAACAGATTGGTATTATTTCATGAAAAAAGCGCCAGCAAGACTCCTCAGCTGTGTGCCCAGCATCCTGCAAGTCAAGTCCTGTTCACACATTTGTTAAAGCAATAAAAATTAAATCCAGTTTGACAATATCTGTGTCCTATGATACATGTTGCATTCATGAAATACTGTGATAAAGATGTGAGGAGACTGGGGCACACAAACCCCTTTCAATAAGTTTTTAAATGTATATAAAAGAAATATTGGGGCAATTAACACTAACTTAGATGTCTGGGTCCAAAGCTCCTCAGAAAAATGAGGTTGATGTTGTTGATTTTTATGGGAGTATCCCACATTCCCTAGCCAGCCTCTGGAAATTGCTGAAATCTCTTTGTTTCAAATTACAGCCCTGTAAAAATTCATGAAATTAATCTTAAATAAATCCCAAAAAACAAACAACAACAAAACAATGATTCTGAAATAAAAGAGAGGGAGGTCCCAGCTGGTGCTACTCAGAGTTCCTGGGGCTGCATTGACCTCAGCTGATCACTGGGAGTTTATTCCAGCTGGGACACTGAAATGCCTTTGCAGCACTCAGGGATCATTTTGAAGGAAAATGGAGAATAAATCTGCAAGTTGAAGGTGATACTCTGGGTTTTTCCCCCTTCTCTAGAAGGATTTTCCCCCCATTCTACAGAGATGAAAATAACTTCAGGGGGTCTACTTTTTGTTTCTGTACCTGTCCATAGGATGCTCCCTCTAGTGCCTAGAGCTCTTTATCTTCTTTTTTCTTGATATGAGGGAAACCAGATGGATCCTCTCCTTGCCCCCAGCTAACCAGGGCTTCATTTCTTGTTGTTGCAAATCTTACCCAAAATGGAGATTTGAAAGTCAGGGCAGTCCTAAGTGTGGTAAGATTGCCTGGCAGATATTTCAGAGGATTATTTAAAAGGCTGAAGGAAGATCATAGGTCTGGAAAAGAGGTCCTTTCACATACAAGTGAAAGATTATACTGGAAACAAGAGACAGCTTTCCAGAAGTGGAAAGCAGTTCCAAATGCAAGATCCAAACAAATTCTTACTGGAAGCATTGATTTGGAATTAATAATCTGTTTAAAAGCCTTTCCCTGTTGTTAATTGCATATTTCTTCTGAATCTGCTTGTGTTTTTGAAGGTACCAGGTCATCAGCACACCAACAGACTTCTTCATGGTGATGGAGTACGTGTCCGGCGGGGAATTGTTCGATTACATCTGTAAGCACGGACGTGTAAGTGCCAGTCCTGGTCAGCCCAGGCATTGAGTGGGAAGAGGATGGTGCTCAGGAGCAGAATGATTGCTCAAGGGAGCACAGTTAAGGTTAAGGCCCAAAATAGAAGTTGCTTCCCAGCAATCCCATCCGGGGTGTCTCGTACCGGCTCGCAAAAACTTCTGTGTGATTTTCTGCTGTGTTCTCTGGTGTGTTTTCCATCCTCAAACCAAAATATCCAAGGTAACGTGTTGCTTAGGGCAGATATTTGAAAACTGGCATATTCTTTGTGATTTTTAGCTATGGGTTGTCTGTCAAAACCCCCACTGATCAGCAGCAAATTTATGGCATGGGAGGGCAAGAGCACTTGGTGTGGTCTCTGCCCCAGTCATTCCCCTCTCCCAAACCCCCCTAGGCTCCATGCCAGGTTCTTTGAAGGCTTTTCAACGATGTGGCTTATCTGAACAACATTTTCAGATGCCAGCAGTCCCAGTGGGTATAAATCACCTGAGGAGTGGGCTGGGCCTGTGAAATGTGAGATTTTGGTTACAAGGAAAATCGCTGGTGTCTGCCCTGTGGAGGGCAAGGAGGTAAAAATGGGCCAAAGTGGACATCCAGAATAAGGGATCAGGTGCAGGATCAGCCCATCACACACTCCCTGTCTGTGCTACCAAATCATTTACAGCAAATTGGGTTAGATTAGTGCAGTGCTCAACGGAGCTGACTCAATTTTCTTTTCTATGAACAGTTCAGATTTCTCACACATTTTACCCATCTAGATCTTTCCAGTGACTGATTTGGATCTTTTTCTGAAATTCTGCATTCATAAACTCAGTCTTTCATGCAAGGAGGAATTCAGCATTAAAAATTATAATTGAAAATATAGTTTGTCTGATACAGCTCATACAACTTTATAGCTATACAGGTATAGCTATATTCCAGCTTCACCAGCTTCACTTCCAGAGGAAGTCCGTGAGGAATTGCTCCCAGCAGCATCCTCTGTGGTGTTTTGGCCAGCCTGGATCTGTACCAGTCTGATAGGTGCCACCTTTAAACTCTTGTTGACATCTCAGCTAAACTGAGGTCTCGCCTTTCATCTCTGGGCTGTATCATTTTCCAACACTAGCACATTGCAGGATGAGAAATCTGCTTTATTGGCTGCTTCTGGTTGCTGGGATTTTCTCTCTGCACCCTGGGAACTTTTGGCTCCTTGCTAAGCCAAGCCTTCCCCTGCCAACTGTGCGTGCACACCAACCTCCAGGGCTGTTCCCTCTGCAGGTCGAGGAGGCAGAAGCTCGACGCCTTTTCCAGCAGATCCTCTCTGCAGTGGATTACTGCCACAGGCACATGGTTGTGCACAGGGACCTGAAGCCAGAGAATGTGCTGCTGGATGCCCACATGAATGCAAAGATAGCTGATTTTGGTAGGTGACCCCAGCAGCATTCCACATGGCTGTGGAGCAGCCACACAAACCCCAGAGCCTGCCCCAGCTGCTCCACCTGGAAATCCCACCCTTATAAACACTGCCCTCCCTGCAGCACCAGCACTTGGTGCAGGCTGCTCCTGTACTGGCACTGAGAATGGAGCAGTGAAATAATTTGTAAATCTCTGCTGTGTTTTAGGGTAATCACCCGATGTAAAATTTACCTAATTCACGTTTGAGGCAGGCTTGGTGCAGCTCATTCAGGGTGAGCTGGCTGTGTGTGTTTATTTCTGTGCATGTTCTGCCTCTGTTTGGCCATGTGCTCTTGGCCTGGGTTCATTTTACAGTGAGCAGTAACAGGAGTCTCTAAGTGGCATTAGAGATTGAAATCCATTAAAATACCTGGGCTACCAACTCTGTCCTGGTGAGTCCTTTCTAGCAATGTAAATCCTTCTCAAGATTTACTCATTTCACAGCCCCATCCAATTGCCATATGAAATAAGTGCTCTGGGATGAATTATGTCTCTTCTCTGTGCTCTGGGGTTTGCAACTTAAAGGAGCAAAATTAGCCTGGAGTGAATATTTATTGGTTGGATGTGAAATCCCCCCCACAAAAAAAACCCAAACCAAACAAAAACAACAATAGTAACAAAAGCATTAATTTTCAAATCAGTTCAGAGAAGTCTATCTAAATTACATCAACAGTTCCAAATATTCCACTCCACTTCCCTGCCTTTCCTCTGTGTCCAGCCTGTCTGGACCTTCAGATCAAACATCAGTGTAGAATAAGCATTTTGTTTTTAGGACTGTCCAACATGATGTCAGATGGTGAATTTCTACGCACCAGCTGTGGTTCCCCGAATTATGCAGCCCCTGAAGTCATCTCTGGAAGGTAAGGCATTCATTTCTCATCAGAGTCTGTGTGAGCACATGGACTTTACATTTGTTCTTGGTATTAGAAACAGCTTTACACGTCTGGTAAAAGTAGCTGACTCCTTCCAGCCTGGATTTTGTGTTTGGGTGAATCTGTTGGCAAAGATCTGAAGGTTTTCTTGGTTGTTTGACTTCTCAGTAGCTGTAATAGCAAACCATGTTTTGCTACAGGTGTTTACTTTGGAGGAATTATTAATACCAGATGTTGACTGTTTATATTGCTAATTAAAGAGGGTGAAAATGACTCTTTGGATGCAAATACTGAGGTTCCAGGAGGAAAGGCTTTTCCAGGCCACCCCCTCCTCTCCTGCCCACCTGTAATAAAAAACACAGTGTTAATGAGGAAAACCATTCACTAACAAAAGAACCTGGAACATTTTTAATCACTTCCCAGCACTTGTCATGAATTGTCCTCTGGTTCCTTAAGCTTGGGGTTTTGGCTATGGCAGTAGGTTCAACCTTCAGAGCTTTGTTTTGAACTGATTCATTGAATTGACAAACCTCCTCTGTGGTTGCATCTCTCAGCATGAAACATCTGTACAGCACATGGAGTGTTGGACACACCCCACAAGGTTGAATTGGACTTCATGTGTGTTGATACAGAAGTGTTGCCTCCCATATTTTGCTTTCAGGAGCAGAAATTACATAGAATATACATTTTCCCCTAATTCTCTCTGTAATACCTTAGCAAAGATTGCAAATAATAGATTTTCAAATTTTCAGTCCTCTGAATGGTCCTTTAAACTGCCCATCTCATTATCTGCCCCTTTTTTTAAATCTCCCTTTGCCATGAGCTTTACTTTCCCTAATCCAATGTATTTTTGCCTGTATCTGTAGCTTTTAAATAGAACATTTTGTTCAGAATGTGTTTGGTCTGATTATGATTATTTTATCCCTGTTTGCACCAGAGCAAGTGTTGGCAGAGCATCCTAGGAATTAGACTAGCATCCAAAAACCCTGTTGTGACTACAGCTCTATGTGTGAAACGAAACCAAGTAAATCCTCATTGTCAAGAAGGGGACAAATCCAGAAACTACTGGGATTCCAAAGAAATCTTAATGGTATTTCCATGTCAGTGAAGGCCAGACACATTTTTCAATTGGTATAGGAGACAAGGCACATGGCAGATCAGCAAGGATTTAATCCCTGAGTGTTCCAAGGGTACAGGCAATGCAGCTTAGTGACAACCAAAGTGAGAAGGAAAACCACAACCAAGCCCACATGTTGCACTTTTTGGCTGGCTGCAGCTGCATCCCTCCCTCATCACTCCCACCTGCAGGCTCAGGGCTGCCTGGCTTTCATGCCCCTGCTCAGTGTGCCCAGCTGGGCTCTTCTCAGAGCTGCATTTGGGGGGGGTGTGTGGGGCAGGGGGGAGCTGACTCCTGGCTCCTGCTGCCTTTTGCAGCTTTCAGAGCCATACAAGTGCATCTCATTTGAGCTTGAAGGTCCAAAAGACTGTCCAGGCATCTCATTTGCTGTTGTCCCTGGCCTCAGCAGGGAAAGTCTCACCCTTGGACAAGCAGAGCAGGTGTTTTGGGGTGTTCAGAGAATGGCCACAGCATGATTTCTACACTGCTATGTCTGCAGTGATGCTTTTCAGGAGGAGCAAGTGCAGGACGCTGAGGATTCATGACAAGACCTCTGTAGCTGCATTTCAGCTTCTGTATTTCAGCTGGGCCTCACAGCCCAAGGCCAATGTGCTGCCTCCCAAAATCTCTGGGAAGCATCAGTTATAGCAAAATGAGACAGCAGCAAAACTGTTTATTTGGAGTGTCCTGAGTTGGTGATGGCAGAGAGAAGCTTGTCGGAAGCAGGAGCACTTAGATACCAGCACACCAAAAATAAACACTCAGAGATAGAATCCTCTGTTGCTGTTTGATCTCCCTCATTCAATGAACAGAAATTTCTGGCTGAGCCCTCAGGGCAAAAGAGCAAAGAGCCTGGAAGAGCTCTTGGAAATGTGGGGTTTGGCTTTTTGGAGAGTTTGGTGGAGGCAGGGTTGTACAAAAGAGTGTGGGCAGCCAGTGCCAGCCTTGCCATTCATCTCCCTGAGCAGTTGTGGCTGAGGCAGATTTGGTTTGGGGGGAGGCACATGAGCAGCCCTGGTGTGGGCTGGAGCTCTCTCCCTGGTGGAGCTGGCAGCTGGCACCCTGCCTGAGGAGGGATGGGGTGACACAGAACCTGCACCCTGACTGAGAGGATGGGGTGACACAGAACCTACACCCTGACTGAGGAGAGATGGGGTGACACAGAACTGCACCCTGCCTGAGGAGAGGATGGGGTGACACAGAACCTGCACCCTGACTGAGAGGATTGTAGTGACAACTTTCTCCTGCCCTTCTCCTCATGCAGGCTCTATGCTGGCCCAGAGGTGGACATCTGGAGCTGTGGTGTCATCCTCTACGCCCTCCTGTGTGGCACTCTGCCTTTTGATGACGAGCACGTGCCCACCCTGTTCAAGAAGATCCGTGGGGGAGTGTTTTACATCCCTGAGTACCTCAACCGCTCCGTGGCCACGCTGCTCATGCACATGCTGCAGGTGGACCCCCTCAAGAGAGCCACCATCAAGGACATCAGGTCAGCTCAGCTGGGCTGGGGTGGGCTGGCTGCCTCTGGGGTCTCTGCTGAATGTCCTGGCAGGTGGGCAGGGTGGTTTTCAGGAGTAGTCAGCTCATCCAGGTGGTTTTTGGCCCAAGTGATTCAAGGAACAGCCCTGCACCTCTTCTGTGCTGGCTGGAAGTGAGTGGTGATGAGCAGGATGAGGATTTTATGCATGTATTTTATATACAAATATTTAAAAATTCTATTTTATTGCATGATAAAATACCCTTAAAAATCTTATAACAGCACTTAGCAAAACCAGCTATATCATGCAATAATCCCAAGAAAAAAAAGAAAATCTATCTATCTATCTATCTATATAAACACACACACATACACATATATGTGTGTGTGTATATATAACAGCCATTTTTCATTACTTTATTTCAAGACCACATCCCTATGGGTACCAGATAAAGAGGACAATCATTGTATATTGTACAATTACTGTACCCAATAGAAAAGGAGGAGAAACCCAAGAATTACTAATTTAATATATAAATATTGGATGTATTGCATCTAGCTATGTCCTAAGTATAAGCATAAATGTTACTAGGGCTTCCAGGAATTCTCAGGTTTTTAATGGATTTTCAGTGGGTGGCCTTAATTTTACCCTTCAATTAAACCCATGAAAACTTCCTTTTTTATTTCTTAATTCCTTAGGATTAGAGGACTTAATTACATGTTAGAGGCAGCACACGTGGTGAGATTACTGTCAGTACATAGAACCTGTAGACAAGGCACTGTATGAGTTTTAGACACTTAATTATCATTCACCTCATTGGAAATTGGTGGGAATTGGGAAGGTTTGATGCTCTGTATCTCCATCAGGCCTGTGAGAATCCCAGAGTGGGAAAATCTTGGAAGTGCTGAGGTCTTACTTCAGTGTGCAGAGTGCCATTGCTGCCCCTGAACCAGGCTGGGTTTTGCTCCCAGCTCATCAGCTGGGGTTTATTCTTGCCTGGTCATGGTTTCCCCATCTTGCCTCTCACAGAGAGGTTCCCTGTTGCTTTTTATCTTCTGTTTTCTCTTCTGCCAGAGTCAGGATTAAATGCACAAGAGATGGTATTTTGTGTTCAGGCTCAGATGTTTATTAATTCTTGTCTATGTTACAGTGAGTGCTACAGCACTTCTAGCTAACAAGCTAAAAATGGCAAAATGGCAATCTATCTTTCTCATTACAAGGTCTTTTAAGGCCTAACAGTCCAATTAAAAACTAACACCTAAATTATTTTTACTTTTGACCCAATAACCAACCTCCCATGACCTGCAATGCGGCATTTTCTATCCAATCACAAAAGTACCACCCACACCCATGAAGAAGGTGAAGAAGAAAGAAACCTCTGCCCTAAAACTCCCATCTTGCTCTCTCTCTATATATTGCTCTATTCTAAAACTCCAAATTCTAAAACCTCCATCTTGCTCTCTATATATTGCTATTTCTAAATCACCAAATTCCAAAACCTCCATCTTGTTCTCTACTAAAACCCCAAATTCCAAAACCTCCATTTTGCTTTCTATATATTACTGTATTCTAAAACCCCAAATCCCAATAGCTACATCTTGCTCTGTACTAAAACCCCAAATTCCAAAATTCCATCTTGTTCTCCATATATTACTGTATTCTAAAACCCCAAATTCCAATACCTCCATCTTGCTCTCTATATATTGCTATATTCTAAAACCCCAAATTCCAAAATCTCCATCTTGCTGTCTATGTATTGCTTTATTCTAAAACCCCAAACTCCAAAACCTCCAGCTTGCTCTCTATATATTGCTGTATTCTAAAACCCCAAATTCCAATAGCTACATCTTGCTTTCTACTAAAACCCCAAATTCCAAAACTTCTATCTTGTTCTCCATATATTACTATATTCTAAAACCCCAAATTCCTTTACCTCCATCTTGCTCTCTATGTATTGCTGTATTCTAAACCCCAAATTCCAAAACCTCCATCTTGCTCTCTATATATTGCTTTATTCTAAAACCCCAAACTCCAAAACCTCCAGCTTGCTCTCTCTCCATATACTGCTATATTCTAAAACCCCAAATTCCAAATTTTCCACCATGTCATATTACACACTTCTATTCTACACCAGCAATTTTAGTTCCACCATTCAATTTTGGAAGCCTTCTCCACGGCCTCAGGTCAAAAGCTGAAAGAAACTCTAAAATTCTCAATGCCCAGTGTGTGGAGGAGCAATTGTCCCCTGTGCCTTCCCCCAGGGAGCACGAGTGGTTCAAGGAGGAGCTGCCCAGTTACCTGTTCCCAGAGGACCCTTCCTACGACGCCACGGTCATCGACGACGAGGCAGTGCGCGAGGTGTGCGAGAAATTCGAGTGCACGGAGTCGGAGGTGATGAACAGCCTGTACAGCGGCGACCCCCAGGACCAGCTGGCCGTGGCTTATCACCTGGTCATCGACAACCGCCGCATCATGAACCAGGCCAGCGAGTTCTACCTGGCCTCCAGCCCGCCCACCGGCTCCTTCATGGACGACAGCGCCCTGCACATCCCGCCGGGCGTGAAGCCGCACCCCGAGCGCATGCCGCCGCTCATCGCCGACAGCCCCAAAGCTCGCTGCCCCCTGGACGCCCTCAACACCACCAAGCCAAAGCCCCTGACTGTCAAAAAGGCCAAGTGGCACCTGGGCATCCGCAGCCAGAGCAAACCCTGTGATATTATGGCTGAGGTGTACCGGGCTATGAAGCAGCTGGACTTTGAGTGGAAGGTAAGGAGTGCACTGGGGTGGGTTTCCAGCACCCTTTATCCCATAAACTCAGGGATTTTATCACCTGTTTTGCCTCACCTGTTTCCAGATAAATTCCCCCCCTCATCTTGCCATCATCTCTGTTATTCCTTGTTAAGGCAAGCTCACTGAGTTAAGGCCCCAGCTGTGCTTCAGTGTCTGTGATGTTTATTTATGGTGTTAAATAAGGGGTTTCTTTCTGAGTGCTCCAGAGAGATGACTCTGCCTCCTTTAGCTGCAGGGATAAGAGGAGCTGTTCACATTTCTAATTTTAGTGGCTAATTCCTTGTGAGGTCACCTCGAGTGCTCCTGAGCAGAGGAACTCTCATTGTTTCTGCCTGGTCTTGTCTGACTAAAATGGCACAGTGTGAATTGTCCTAAAGGATTCACAGATGAGGGGCAGAGGGCCTTGGGTGCAGGATTTGTATATTTGATGTGTTGACCCTTTCCTTGATGGAGGTGCAGCAGTGCTCATGGACCAGATGTGCTTTCAGATGTATTGCCTCCTCAGTTTAGGACTCAGCTTCTTGATTGAAACCCAGATGTTTTAGTTGATGGTGCTCACTGCAGGTATTTATGGTCACTGCAACATTTAGCCACACTCCTTTTCAAAGCTGGAATAACAAACCCC
The DNA here is from genome assembly GCF_009819885.2 of Catharus ustulatus. Classification (NCBI taxonomy): domain Eukaryota; kingdom Metazoa; phylum Chordata; class Aves; order Passeriformes; family Turdidae; genus Catharus; species Catharus ustulatus. Next base: position 4,925,465 of record NC_046229.1, on the reverse strand, counting down.
TAAGCTAGCCCTGGATCTCTGCTGCTGTGCCTGACTCCCCAAATCCTGGTGCAGCCCCTGAGGTGAGCTCTCCTGGCTCGTGGTCTTTGGGAGCAGCATTGTGTGAGCATTGGGAGCCAGGTAAGGAGAATTTCAGCCCAGATCTCCATCCCCAGATCTCCTCTCTCCAGGTCCCAAGAGTTGTACTGTGTGAATCTCACTGTGCTGCTGCTTTAAAACCTCCTGACTCCTCCTTATTTTTGATATTATTACATCTTTAAAGCCAAATAGCTTCCAGAAATCACATTTCCCTGCACCAGGTAGGAGATGGACTGTGGCCAGGTGCATTTGCCCACACCAGCCAGACATTTGTTAGCTGCCTGGTTTTACAGGGAGTGAACAAACCTGCTGTATTTCTGGTACAGCCTCAAAAACCAACTCAGCCCAATGTCTCTGTGTAGGCAGTGGAGCTTATTTCATACGAGGAGGTTTCACAATAAGCCTTTCCCACCCTAAGAATAACTTCAGATGTGACTCTTCATCAGAATTAACTTTCCCATCCACGTAGTTGCTTCATAAAAATAGCGCAGAGAAAAGATCTCATTGTAAATGAGATGCAGCAGATTGTGAGGTGGGAAGCAGCGAGGGGAAATATTCAGCTTGAGGCTGATCCACAAGTTTGGGTTTGGTTTGATCCATGGGTTTGGCTGTGCTGATGGGAGAGGCTGCTCTGCCCAGCTTGATTTCATGGACACTGCCCATGTATGTGGGTCCACTGGTGGATTTTGGGTTTGTGTGGCCATGGCTGCTGGTGAGGGAGGAGCAAACATCAGGTTTGTGCCTGGCAGATGGGTCACTGCAGCTTCCTCAGCAGCTGCTGAATCACAGCCTTGAGAAGAATATTTAAAGACAGGAGGAAATGAAGCCATTTGCTTCACTTTATAGGCATTGCCCTTTTGAGAAACTGTTTTTCCCAGAAGATATCTTGCTGGTATGTAGAAAAAAAACAAGGAAAGAGGTGTTGGTGTTCTGCCTGGAGCCTCCCTGCTGAGGGCAGGTTTCCCATTGCAGGTGGTGAACGCGTACCACCTGCGGGTGCGCCGCAAGAACCCCGTCACCGGCAACTACGTGAAGATGAGCCTGCAGCTCTACCAGGTGGACAACCGCAGCTACCTGCTGGACTTCAAAAGCATCGATGGTGAGTGGGGCATGGAGAACACGCAGAAGGGCAAGTGTCCTGGTTTGGAGGACAGGTGTCTGCTGAGAAAGGCAGGAGCTTCTCTTTGAAATGGAGAATGTAAACCCCCTCCCTTCAAATTACTGTAATTTTAAAATCAAGGGGCTCTCAGGCAAAGATATGGGAATTAGGAATAACAGCTCTTTTCTAGGGAAATTAAAATAGAAATACAGCACTACAAAGAAACAAACCCCAAACCCTGACACAGTCAGAGTACAACCTGACACCCGTCAGGCAGGGTGTTGGCAGCAGTCCCATTCCATGGTGGCTGCATCCTCCTGCAGTGACAGATGTGGCTCAGCTGGAGCAGTGCTCCTGTACAAGGTGCAGTTTCCCTCCGGAGCTCCAGTGGTGATGTGGAGAAATCCGGTTTTCCTCTGGAGTCCAGTGGAGAAAGGGGCTCCCTTAGTGTCCCAAAACCTCTGTTTTTATCTTGGTAAGAAATGTTGGGCTCTTCCCCTGGCTGGAGCAACTCCCAATGGGATGCAGTAATTTTATCAGTGCCACAGTGGGACTCAATGGCCATGAGCAGAAAATGACTGGCTGGAGGAAGGATGGGTTGTGAAAAGATAAAGAACACTGCCCTGCCTGGTTTCAATGGATGGCCCATTAGCAGAATATCTCCCATGGAGATAAGGATCACTGCCCCCACCTGGTCTCAACAGGTGATGATAGAATAGATACCTTTAATCACATCCTGTACTGTAGCCCAAGACAGCAAGGCTTGAAGTTTAAGAACCATCCTCTGCGTTTTGTAGTGCTTATGCATGTGTCAGTTCAGCAAAAGCACTTTGGAGTGTGGCTGTTACAGGGAAAAACCTTGAGGATTTTTCCAGTCTAACGTTCTCAGGCTCAGCTAGGGTTTCTTCCCAAGCTAGAGACCTTTCTCTAATGTAAACATAAGAGAAATAATTATAACAAAAGATAAATACCTGCTGGATCTGTGAGAAAGCCTGGGACAAGGAGGTGTTGCTCTCTGGACCAATGAATCTTTTCTGCTTTGTTTTGCACAATGTCTTTTATTTAAAGCCATGGATTCCTTCCATAAATTGCTCTTTCCTGCTCCATGCAAGAGAGTGCCATCTTACTTTATATCCTTCACCACTCCACAACACCTTACAGTAACATTGGAGCTATTCATCTCTGCTGCTGTTCCCATTTCATTACTGCAGCTGCCAAACTTATCCTGGGAAAAGCGAGCCTCCTTCTCTTTCGCCTTTGTATGTGCGAGTTCTTCACTCTTCCCTGGTCCAGAGTTAGTCAGAGGAAGAGAGAAGAGAAGAGGAAGAGAAGAGAAGAGAGAAGAGCTCACAGCTGGCGCCCAACGTGGGGCAGAAGCTGTGGGGTTTTTTCTCTTCTCTCTGGTCCCTCTGGCTAGGTCTGGAGCAGGGGAGAGTGAAGAACTCACATGGACAAAGGCAAAAGACAAGGAGACTCCCTTTTCGCAGGATGTAATCCAGCAGTTTATTACCAAACAGATTCCAAAAGAAGAGAGAAAGGGAGTGAAGGCATGGCAGGGAATTTCAAACTTGGGCAGTTTAATCCAACCACAACCAGGGAGATCCTGCCAGCAGGGAGGGTCGAAGGGAGAGCTGAACCAACACCACAAACCCCGAGGACAATAGAGAACAAACCATTTCAGTGCAATACAAACCATAACTTAGCGCGATACAACAAAACCCATCCCAACCTTCTTCTCTTCTCTTCTTTCTGTTTATTTTTTGGCTTCTCCAGACGAGGTGATGGAGCAGAGGTCTGGCTCCTCCACGCCGCAGCGCTCCTGCTCGGCTGCGGGCTTGCACCGGCCGCGCCTGAGCATCGACGCGGCCGCGGCCACCGAGTGCCAGTCGCTGATGGGCTCCCTGAGCGGCTCCTTCGTGGGCAGCATCCCCTCGGTGCCCCCGCGCCTGGGCAGCCACACCATGGACTTCTTTGAGATGTGTGCCAGCCTCATCATGGCCCTGGCCCGCTGATGGCACCGCTCGCTGTGAGGATCTGCGCTGACTCGTCCGCCCCTTCTTTACTTTGCTTCCTTGTTCTTCCTCCTCCTCCTCCCCTCACCCGCCCCAAGGCACAGAGCCAAGTGCACACCCAAAATGTGCTCCCCTCCAGCAAGGCACTAAGGAAATTAATGTAATTTCTCTCCTTGTGCCTGGTGAAATGTATCCAATACCTTTTTTTTTTTTATTTACTTGTGAGCCCTATGGGAAATGTCAAGGCTGTAAAGTAACAAACATATCACTGAGATTTTGGGAAACACCTCCCCTCTGGTTCATCCTGAGGTGATGGAGGCATAGCCGAGCTTCCTGCAGGGAGTTTGGTGTTTCCCTGATGCTGTGCAGAGCAGGGGCAGGCTGGGCTGAGCCAGGGCAGAGGGCTTGACCAGGAGTTCTGTGAAATGGAGGGGAGGGTGATGAGGCAGCTCTGCAGTGCTCACAGCCAGGTACCAGCCTCTCTAACACTTTTCTCCCCAAAGCAGCAGCTGCTTAGATGCTTCTGCACTAGTGCAATATGACCTCCCTCCCCTCTTTTTCCCTCTGCTGAAGATGGGGAGGGAAGGTGGGATGTGCAAAGGTCCTGGTGCAAACCTGCCACACGTCCAGTCTTTGCAGAGGACTCTCCCTAAGGTGCTTTATTTCCTCCCAAGAGCTCTGACAGCACTGACCTGCTCACCACGCTCAGAGCTGAAGGCAGGTTGCCTTTTTGCCAGCCCTTAATCACCACCTCCCTGCAGCCTGCCCCCCCTGCCCTGCCTCACCACGGGCTCCAGGGGCTGACTCCCAAGCAGGGCTCAGTGAGCAGAGGACAGGATCTGGCTCACCCAGCTGAAATCCCAGCGCTTCCCCCGCGGGCTGGGACCATCCCTGGTGGGCAGGAGCCGTCAGCAGCACACAGCTCCGGAGCACTCACCTCTCACCTTTCCTCTAGGAAGCTCTGCCTGTTGTCACCTCCCCAAATATCACTGCCAAGTCTGCCTTTCCTGCTGCTGGACACTCCTGCTCCTGCCCAAGGGCTCTCCTGTCCTGCTGCTGCCCACTGGACCGTGACCTTCGCCACGCCGCTGACCAGGCAGGGATATCCCAACCCGGAATTTTACTGTTCCTTTGCCACTGGCTATCTGAAGGATGGGATTTTATTTTTTAAGATGAACTGCAGCAATTTTTAAGGTTAAATTCTTGTTACCCAAGGGTAAAAGCCTAATGCACACGTGATTTCTTTGTTTTTTTAAAAGAGTTATTATTTTTTATTACATGGGATTAATCTAATGGGGCAGCATTGGCATCTGCTTGGCTTTGACATGGTATTTAATTCCATTTACTTGATTATGAAGTAATAGTCTAATCAAAGAACAAATGCTTTATGAAAGCTTTGCCAAAAAAATCCTGGGTGAGGGGTTTGTTTTATTCTGTTCTTTTTTTTTTTTTTTTTTTTTCTTTTGTGTTCTGTTTTAAGAAACAAAGCAAAGAACTTTAGTCGGTCCCAGGTATGCAGTCATTCAATTTGAAAAAAAAATTAATCTGTCTTTTTGATAGCTTCTTATGACCCCTTGAGGTTTTTTCCTAGGTTTTTTTTCTGTACAGTTGCACTTTAGTTTATACTTTCTGCAAGTTTGTATGAGAAGCAAGGAAGAGAACAACACAGTAAGCCTTTTTTACTAATCATTTAAGGTAATCAAGACAAACACGGGATATTTTTGCCATCTACTGGCAGTTAAATGGACTTTTTCAGCTTGAAGTCCCTTTTTTTTAAACAGAACCACAAAATTGCCTTACTTTTGTTACAGATTGTGCTTAGATCCTCACAAACGTGACTTTACAGCTCCAGTTTTTCCAGAAGTCGCACAAAGTAGAAAGCTTCCAAAAAAAAAGAAAAAAAGAAAAAAAAAAGAAAAAAAAAGAAAAAACTCAGTTTTGCTGTTAAGCTCTTGAACACTAAATCCAACACAGCAGTGGTTGGTCTGTAAACCCACAGCAGAACAGCTCTGTTTTTAAAAGAAATACTGGAAATATTTGTAGTGCTCCTAGGTTTTGTATCGAGCCTTTTATTATATTATGATTATTAATAAATACTCTGGGGTGGAGGATGGCTTTGGTGCTGTGCCTGGTGGCTGCCAGGTGATTTGTGTCCCCAGTGCTGTGGTGTGAGTTTGGATGGAAAATCCAAACTCCTACATGCAAAAAAAAAAAAAAAAAAAACCAAACAAAAAAACCAAACCCCACCCCAGAGTGGGGATCAAGGCTGAGATGAGCAAAGAGCCCTGAATTGTTTTGGGGTCATGGAGATAAATCCCTCTGCAAAGGAGCAGGAGCAGTAGGGCCTGGCATTAATTTCCATCCAGGAAACAGCAATGAGTGAAATGCATTTGAAATGTTAAAGGCTTTTCAAATCTTCACTCCCAGCTGAGCATCTTGCCAAATGCTGGCAGCACCTGTAACCACCTTGATAAGGGGCTGGTGTGTTACAGTCTGGGGCTCAGGAGCAGATGTACTGATTGTCTTTTTTAAAATTGACTCTTGTCCTCTGGGATTTCCTACCCAGCAGATCTAATAGTATTAAGCAGCAGCAAATGCCCTTGGGAGGAAATATTTGCTTCCTGGAGGCGGGTGGGATTTTTAGGTTGTAGAATAAGCCCCTTGTGGCACTTGGCATCTTCTCAGACCCGTGCAAACATTAACTGCTGTGTGGATCTGCAAAACCAGTCCTGCCTGGAGGGCAGAGTTACTCAGCTTTCCATAAGGAGAGACTCAAAGAGATGCAGCTCTTCCCTGCTCAGGGTCAGCAGAGGCAGTGGAGGGAGCAGCACTGGTGGCAGCAGCTCCTCAGTGACCACACCAGGTCCGTCACAGCCTTACCCAAACCCATGCTGCACTTTGAAACTCTCTGAGGACTTTCACTTCTTTTTATTATTTATTTTACCTTCAGATAGGCTGTGTTCTGTTTCCCAGCTGCAGAGGAGCTGCTGACCTCCAGTTACATTTTCCAGAGGAAGAGTTTAACTTTCACACTGTTACACTGTGGTCAGCTCTTTTTGAGTTGTGCTGGTACATGCACAAGCGTCGGGAAAAGCAGGGTAGACAAAATTTCAACTACAGAAACTTGAATTACTCCAAGTGCAATTCTTCAGAAGCCACTGGACAGCTGTGCTTTGCAAGCCACAAACTCACCCAAATTTTGCTTCAGCCCGAGGGGGAGAGAGACAAAATGCAAAGGATAAAGAGTTCAGATAGGCTCCAGCAGAAACCTGCAGCTCCTGGATGAGTTAATTCAGAAATACCTTGTGATGTTTTTGTTGGGAGCTATATATATGTAAGTATTATACATGCATATATATAAAATGTAGGTGGCATCCCTGTCGTTGGCCTCTCAGTTCTGTTCTTCCAACAGGGCAGGTGTGTGCCCTGGACACTGCCACCACTCACTGACCCCAGCCTCTGAGAGGACCTGGACAAAGGGGATGCTGTTTTTACGCCCTCTTTTAGGTAAAGTCCACGAGGAGCTTAGCATGGCCTTGAGCAGGGATGGGAAATGGGATCAGGAGCTGTGAGAATCCTGCCCTTCCACCCGCCTGGCCAAAGCCCTGGTGCTGATGGGTTTGGGGCAGGTTTATTTTCAGGAGCTGGAGCTGAGCAGGTAAAGGCAGCAGGGTATTTTTTTTTTGCTTTTAACGGGTCAGAAACACATCTTCAGCTGTGTGTGCAGTTTAGCATTTCATGAGGTGTGTACAAGCACAGGGGAATCCATGGGCAGTGTTGTAAAAACGTGAACCAGCTGGTTAGTGTGCGTCGTGTGTACGTTCTCGTGTGTGGTTATAGTGGCATTCGTGTTGGAATTGATGAGGTTTGAACAAAATAACCCCTCTGTCTACTCCTTTTCATTTCACTGCTCTTTGCTGTCAGGGCAGCCCTGCAGGAGGAGGAGGGAGCTGTGTGCAGGACATGAACTCGTGCCTTCGCTGCGCGTTGGGGCTGCCGAAGTGGCAGCTTTGTTTCACGAGGTGCACAATTTCCCCAGCTTGTGCAGGATCCCCCCTCTGAGACATGCAGGTCGTGTTTCTTAAATACTTGAAGTACCATTTGTTGTGCAATTATTTGGCTTCACCCTTTTTATTAGCTGAGAGGAGAGAGGGAAGAAGAATCGCACATCTGGATGAGCCAAACCAACCCCTGCTGTTTCTTTCCTGGAAAGTTTTAGGATCTGGTTTTGTTCCAGGTATATGATGTACCTTACCAGAGTCACCTTTCTTAAGGTCTTACTTTGGTATGGCCTTTTCATTTAGTGCTTTTATTTGGCTTCCTTAGCCCTCCCTTATAGATCCTTTTTTTTATCATTCACTTATTAAAAAAAAAAAAAAAAAAAAAAAAAGCAACAGCTTCTTGCAATTCTGAATTCCCAGTCTGCCTCCTGGCCATGGAGTTAATGATTCAGCCAGAGGTACCTCACTCCCATGCCTGAGAGGTGAACTGGGTTTCAGAGTTCCCACATGACACCTACTGATGGAACACTGACTTTTGCAGAGAGCACACCTGGTATTTGATGCACAGATCTTTGCTCATTTTATTCATCAAAATTAGGAGAACCAGACTGTGAATCAGAGCTCTACCTGCAAGCACGAGTACACTTTTGGTGTTAGAAAAAGTCTGTTTTCAACTGAAGCCTTGAAGTTCCTGCTGAAGCTGCCTTAATTTAAAAATCAAAGTTTATTTGTAAGACTCATCTCTGATTATATTTTTTTTTTCAAGTTTGGAAATAGTTTATTTATCCTCATGTCACAAAGCTGTGAAGTAGATCCTGTAGCCATGGTAATATTTATTCTTGTTGCTGAAAGCATGTTCATGTGTTCTGTATCATGTTATATTCACGTGGTTTGTACCTCAAGGCATTTGTTTTGTTTTTTTCTTTTAGAGGACAAAGCAAAACTGAATCCCAGGATTTCTGTGGTTTCCATGGCCCAGCATCTTTGGGCAGACAAACCTCAGCTCTATGAGAGAGGTGAACTGGACTTGTCCACTGCAATTCTTAAATTCATACTCTAAAGAGTATTTATGATTTACAATATAAAGTATTTATGATTTTAAGAAAAAAAATACTGAACTTTAAAAAGTTCTGAGTAGAAGCATCCCTTCAAACATATCATTAACATGAAGCTCAGAAAAAAAAAATCCCCTGAGCTCTATAAACACTCCATCCTTCTCAATATTTTTTATTTTGTCAAGTGAGGGCCTGGAGAGGGTTTTGTTTTCCAGTTCATGGCTGCAGTAGTTTCTGTTATGGGAGGGCACAGAGCCCTGGTTCAGTTTTGTCCTTTGTGCATTAGATAATCACAACGAAGCCTTTTTCCTTCCATTTATGGTGTGGAAAGTGTTTCTCTGTGTACTGCACTGCATGTGATAGCTGTCTCCATGGTTGACATTTGCACTTTAATAAACTCAGAGATGAAAAGAGACAAAAGCAGCAAATCCTTTGGGTTTCCTTACTGCACAGTCCCTTTCTGCAGGCTGGTGGAGTTTCCCTCTGGAGATCCTTGCACATCCCAGCTGCAGGACCTCAGATGCCCCCAGGGCTTGGTGGGGAGCAAAGGGGCAGGGGGTGGAGTGAAAATTTCTGCATAGGTAATTTCAACAACTTCCCCAACCCAAAATCCATGTCAGGAGCCAGGCCCATGTGTTTGCCCTTGCTCCTTACAGCAAGGAGTCAAGAGAGAGAAGCATCTTAAAGACATCATGCAGAAATAACCTTCCACTGCAGAGAAAACTGGGCACCTGTTTCCTCTGTGCCCATGATGCAGGAGGATGTAACTCCAAGCACACAGCTGCAGGGAGTGCTCCAGATTTGTCCCTATCCTATAAATTTTACACAATTTCAGTTCTCCATCAGACTCATCAACTCACAGCTGTTATCATGATTATTTCCCCTTGGAGGAGAAATGTGGAGGAGCATGGCTTAACACTCACAAGAGAATTATTTGAAGTTTTGATGTGGTTAGGATGTACCAATGAGATTATAAAAGAGGAAAAAACAACAACAACAAAAAAAAGGATGAGTTTAATTTCCTGACCAATCTCTTGACCTAAATATAGCCAACCTGTGGTTTAATTGAGGAAATCTAAGTTGCTGTATCTGAAGCATTTTTGTATTATCTGGAGTCAGCCCATAGGGATTTGGGGCACAACCCCACAAGGACTGCACATCACCACATTGCGATCTGCATCAGCTCTGTCACAGGACATGGGGACATTCCTGAAAACACTTCCGTTTAAAATAAGGAAAACTTGCTAAAGGATTTCCTTGGGAGGCAAAAGGAGTGTGCACATGTGGCTCATGTAGGATTTGCCCATGGTGCTTACAGTGCTTTCTTCAAGGTTTCAATCCTAAACATCACCATGGGAAAAAAAAAAGAAGAAACCTGTGGAGAAATTGTCTCCAGCCCTTCCCTGGGGCTGATTCTCTGCAAAGAGATGGAGGTGAAGGGCACAGAGCACAGCCCAGCCTGTGCCAAAGCCAAACACGAACTCCAGCTCCCCAAACTCTCCCTCTCCACCAGAAAAATCCAAATATTTGGGCTGGCAGGGCTGCAAAGCTGCGCATGCTTACAGGGGAGTGCTTTATTTATTTTTTTTTTTTTTGCTGCAAGGATGGATGCAGGCCAATGCACTTAATAGTAACCACATGGTAAAATAAATAAGAATGCCTGTATAGACTTAAAAGTAAATGTTAAATATTTGCTCTGTTTTTTTTACTGATGTCTCCTGTGCCAGCTTTGAAATGGCCCTGTGGCAAACAACGCTTTTATTTTTCTTAAGCCTGGAACATTTAATAATTTCTAATTAAAACATCTTACATTTTTAGGATATTTATGAGCAAACTGATATGGGCTCCTAAAATGTGCCAGGAAGGGGTAAAAGCTGTACACTACAGTCATATTTAAGGGTTTATTTTCTTTCAAAGCCATGTAAAAACTTTATCCACGTTTTTTTCGCTTTTGAAAAGGTATCTACTGAATACATGGAGGAGAAGCCATTAGCAATTTATATTTCTCTTCCTACATTTAGGAGCATTTTTCTGGAAATAAGTAACCATCCTCCAGGCCCACAGTGGAGAGGGAACAGCCTGAACACAGGGGCAACTGTTGGGTAATTCCCTGTTGCTACGAGTCCTTGGGAGCCAGGAGTCAGCCTTTACATATCTGGGATGCCTAAGTTAGCTTAAAAAAATAAAGTAAATTTTGACTGAATGCTTTATTTACTTTTTTTTTCATATTTTCTTTTGCAAAGAAATGAGTCAACTTTTCCACGGTTTTATATATTTAACACAGCAAGAGTGGTGATACATGCTACTTCTCCCAATACTTTTAGGACCAAAACCAGTTCCAATTTATATGGTTTGCTTTTTAAAGAGCAAATCTATCTGGGAAACTTGCAATTCTGACAGCAATGAGATCAAGCAACTAAAGTGCACCATCCTTTTTCTTAAAATGTAGAAATAGAATGGCTATTTCAGAGCTGACCAACAAGGCACTCCAAAAAGTGAGAAATACTGAAAATATAATAATCAGTGAAGACATACTCTAAATAGCACAGGAGAAAAAAAAAAAAAGAAAGAAGGAAACATCTCTTGCACATTCAACAGTGTAAAAAAACCCAGCTTTATTTACATTCTCATCATCACCCCACAGCTGACCAACGTGGGCTGTCAGGGATGCAGGAAGCACAAAAAGAGACGTTCAGGGATGCTCCAGGGGAGAGCAGCTCTCAGGGCAGTTAGCACTGTCTCAAAGAAAAAAAAAAACAAAAAAGAAATTTTCCCAGCAAGGGCCACCTGGGCAGGAGGAGGCTCATTTGTATGAATTATGCATGAGCATGCAAGGAAATGCTGCAGCAGGGAATTTAAGGGCGTGTTTTGGCAAGGCAAGGCACACGGAGTGGCCCATGTTTGCAGCAGATGTGGATTAATTTGGCATATCTGAAGGCAAGTCAGGAATCTCCAATTCATACAAGTCATGACTGGATGGGGCTTTTTTTAGCTGCAGTTGGACTGGAAACTTGTCCAGCAGCAGAGCAAAACTGGAAATACTTATTGAATACTGGCTGTTTACATTAACTCCCCCTGCCTTCAGAAGTTTTAAGTACATTTCTCCAGATATCTGCACACAGGAAAGAGAGGAAAACATGCATCATCATAAATAAAAAGCTGAGCTTACCTGAAGCTCAAGTGCTCCACCAGAACGTACCCATCTGAAGAGGAAAAAGGAAGGGGATTAAAATCAGAGTGAACGTGGCTAAGCACGGAGGATGTGCTGTGGTTTGGGGGTGATTGGGAGAATGTGCTGGGGTTTGGGGGTGATTTGGAGGACTTTGGAGGGTGGTTTGGGGGTGATTTGGAGGATGTGCTGTGGTTTGGAGGATTTGCTGTGGTTTGGGGGTGGTTTGGAGGATGTGCCATGGTTTGGGGGTGATTTGGAGAACTTTGGGAGGTGATTTGGAGGACATGCCATAGTTTTGGGTGATTTGGAGGACATGCTGTGTTTTGAGGAGTGATTTGGAGGACTTTGGGGGATGGTTTGGGGGTGATTTGGAGGATGTGCCGTGTTTTAGGGGGTGAAATGGAGAACATGCCATGGTTTGGGGGTGATTTGGAGGATGTGCTGTGGTTTGGGGGTGAGGTGGAGAAGGTGCTGTAGTTTGGGGTTGATTTGGAGGATGTGCCATGGTTTGGGGGTGATTTGAAAGACTTTGGAGGGTGGTTTGGGGTGAGTTGGAGGATGTGCCATGGTTTGAGGGTGATTTGGAAAACTTTGGGAGGTGATTTGGAGGATGTGCCGTGGTTTGGGGGTGATTTGGAGGACATGCCATGGTTTGGGGGTGATTTGGAGAATGTGCCATGGTTTGGGGGTGATTTGGAAGATGTGCTGGGGTTTGGGGGTGATTTGGAGGACTTTGGGAGGTGATTTGAAGGATGTGCCATGGTTTTGGGTGATTTGGAGGACATGCTGTGTTTTGGGGGGTGATTTGGAGGACTTTGGAGGGTGGTTTGGGAGTGATTTGGATGTGCCGTGTTTTAGGGGGTGAAATGGAGGACGTGCCATGGTTTAAGGGGTGATTTGGAGGATGAGCTGTGTTTGGGGGGGTGATTTGTAGGACTTTGGGGGTGGTTTGGGGGTGACTTGGAGGACATGCTGAGCTTTGGGTGTGATTTGAAGGACGCGCCATGTTTTGGGGGTGATTTGGAGGACTTTGGGGGGTGATTTGGGAGTGATTTGGAGGACTGTGGCGGGGTGTGCCAGCAGGGCGGGTGCACACTCACATCTGCCCTGGCTGTTGCGGCAGATGACGGCGTGGCCGTGCGGCGCGGCGATGACATCCAGCTGTTCCCCAGCTGTGAGCGGCAGGTCAGCACGCCGCTGGCTGGGCACCGAGCGCTCCGCCCTGGCCCTGCTGAGCACACGGATCTCCTGGTGGTACTGCAGCACAACGAACAAACATTGGCATCAGCTCCACTCTAAGCATGGATCACAACACCTTAAGGCTGTGGGAAAACCCTTGAAGTAGTGATGAGTTAAAAACGAGCCCCAGAATCCTCCAGTTCCTGCATGTTGATCATTGCCAGAAAGTTCTCTGCCTCCCTTGTTGTCATTGGTTCCTTTTTGCTGCAACAATTTCAATATTCCTAATCGCCCTTCTTTATTGGACCCCTAAACTCCACCCTAATTCCTCTCCTCCTCCAGCTTTATAAATACCCCTGACATGCCCTAACACCTGCTTTTGTCCATTTGCCCTCATGGATGGAATTAGCCTCCCTGTGCCATCTTTCCCAGGTTGTTCAGTACAAACTGTTTGGCTTGTTGTTTGTTATTTTCTAGTATTAAAGTTTTTTATTTCCCAAACAATCGGGTCAGATTTTCTTTCTGCATAAAATCACCGAGTTCAGTGAAGCCTCCAGCCCTAATTAACTGGGCTAGGAGGGGTTGGAGGCTACAGATCCAGCAGCTTTCCTGGGATATTTTTTCTCTTATTTTATATTTATATGTATTTATATGTGGTGATTGAGTCAGCTGGGATTGGAGATGTCAACCCACTTTTATTCTCTTAAATTTGTCTAGCCTCTATTTTAGGTAGTTTAGGTTCAGTCCCTCACCTGTTGCCCTCTCCCCTAATCAGCCACAGAGCTGCTTTCCTCCCTGACACAGCCAGAAAGACACTCACCATAAACGTCTCTCGAAAGAACTTCTCTTCTTCATCCATCTTCTTGTTCTTTTCTTCACTGCTCTTCTTGAATTTGAAGATATTTCTGCAACAGGACACACACACACACACATATGGACTTCTGAGCTCCATTTAAATAACCCTTGGCCCATCTGAAATTGCAACCAGAGCCTAACTCCAGCCCTGTCTGCAAGGAACCCTTGGAATAGCAAAGCACGCTGTTCACATCCCTATTTCTCAGAAAAAGGTGAAGATACAACTCAAATTTGTTAGCGAAGCACAACTTGAGCCATTTTGTATCTTCAAATTGGGATATTTTTTTTTTTGGGTCTGTAAGCAGTGTGGGAACAAATAAACTCTCTGTTGAGTGTTTCAAATCAGCTCCATTTATATGGAAGTCAACAATTCACTTTTCCCCCAGCAGTTTGTCTCCTTCTGGCTTTATTTATACTCAGAAATAAAGGGTCCCCAGATAACTCTCATCCTGAGTCATTTATGGAAGTGGGGTTTGACATAGCTCTCCACATTTTCTTTGGGTTTTTTAGCACATGGAGGAGAAAGTCTCCCAAGCAGACATTGATATGGCACTGTAAAGTGGAAAGCAAGTTCTTATAACCCACTTAAAGGGAGTGGGGCATTCCCTGAACATGGGGATGCCACTCTTCTGGTACACGAAATTACAGCTGTAGTATTCATTTTCAAACTAAGACAGGAAACAAACACCAAACAAAAAATTCCTCACCCATTTGTAACAAATTATTCATCCTTGGCTCATTTTGATGCATTTAAAATTAAAGAGGAAAGGAAGGAAGAGCTGAAATTAGGGATTTTTAAGCTGTGAAGAGATTCTTCCTTGGGCAGGACCTGTGATCTCTAAGGGAAAGTTGAAATTGCATGGAATCCCTGATGGTCTGTGAAGCTGTGACTTTGCACAGCACTGCCAGGGGTGTTTGAGCAGCCCCATGCAGGAATTCTGTGCTGAGAACCTGAGAAATGGGCCTCTGATTTCCATTTGAAGTCCCAGGTATATGGTCATGGAGATGGTTGTTGTGATGCACATTTTTGAGATCTAAAAGGGAAAGGAAATCTCCCACTTCCATGTGAATTTTTGTGGCACTGGTAGCAAAACGATTTTTAAAAAATTAAAAATTGCTTTTATGCACAAATGGCACAGCAAAAGTCAGTGCAATCAGCCCAAACAATCAATACTTCAAAATACAAGGCTCTTGCCAAAATCATAGAATGGTTTCACCCCTGCCATGGGCAGGGACCCTTCCACTACCCCAGGGTGCTCCAAGCCCCATCCACCCTGGCTTTGGACACTTCCAGGGATCCAGGGGCAGCCACAGCTTCTCTGGACACCCTGATCCCTGCCCACCCTCACAGGGAGGAATTCCTTCCAAAAATCTAATCTGAACCTACTAAATAGCAAAAAGATCCAAATACATAGCAAGTAACAACTTTTGGCTCAGCTCAGTGGAAAGCCATGACAAGACTGCAGGATAAGACCTTTGGGTGCCCTCCTCACGCTCAGTTCAGATCCAAGAGTTTGTTTCACCCTTGGGGGATTTTTTGCAAAGATTCCTGGACTCTGGCTTCAAAGGGAAAGGGACATCAACCAAAACAAAATATCTGTGCACTCAGGGACATCCTGCTCCTGAAACCACTCAGGAGAAGAGTACAAAGTCAGACAAAATGGGAACACAATGGAAATCCAGACCTCTCCACATCATCGACGCTTCTCCTTTTGTCCTTGGACTCCTTCACCATCCGAAGTTTTGGCATCCAGACTTTGCCCTTCTCATCCTTCCCTCTGAGAGGAACAGACAGGCAGGGATTCAGGATTTCCCCAGCAGATCATGTCCCCTCCCTGTGATTTCTCTGTCTCCCCCCACAGCCTGCACTGAAACGCAAACACTTGCTGTGATTTACACCAGCACGCGCAGCCACCGCAGTCATCTGGCAGCAAGACACCAGGACATGCTGTTCCTATTAAAAGTAATTTTTCTGACAAGGAGCCTGCCAGGACAGGGCTGATAATCGGGTCTGGGAGACAGAGTTTTCCTTCCTTAGGAAAAAGATCTGATTTTTCACGTGTTTCAGGGAGCTGCTCTCTCCTTTTCACATCTCTGGCACTAACTGGGTAACAGCAAGGAAATATCCTGCCAAATTAAACACACACAGGGAGGGCACCTGGACTGTCTCCAGAGGGCTGAATCCCAACCAGCTCACGACCCTCAGTGGGTTTTGTGCCAGGAGGAAAAATCCCAGGACAGGGAACCCTCCTCACCTGGTCTCTCTCTGCCCCACCTCGACATCATCATACACGCTGTCCTCCTGGGAGACAGCTGCTGTCAAAGCAAAGGCAGGACAGAAAATGGTTAGGAGATGTCACTCTGAGCCTGGTACTCCAAATAATCTGTTGCAGAGGAAAATTTGGGCTGCTGCTCATCACTCAACCCAAAGGAAATGCAGAAGGAGCCTCAGGGCTCCCAGCAGCCAGCAAAGGTCCAGCACAAGGAATGATGCTTGGGCTGGTTGGCTGTGTTTATGGGCAGTTTTCTGCATGGCTTTGGTCATCCAGCTCCAGGGATGGAGCAGCAGCAGCAGCACAGCCCCAGCTTTGCACTGCAGGCAGCCCAGGCAGGGCTCCCAACACAAGGATTGGGTATGGTCACTCCAGACCCTCCTCAAGGCTGAGGCTGTACCCACCCCATTGATGGAAAGCATCACCTTGACCCTCCAAGAGTCAGGAATAGAGAGTTTTACAAAGAGCTGCTGGAGAGCCATGGGCTCACACAGTGCTTCTGCAGGGACTGTTTCACACATTACCTGCCTGGACAGATCCAGATCTGCAGGAGGAATGCTCTTCTCTAAGGCAAAACCACCCAAAAATGAGCAAAGCCCCCACTCTCAAATGAAACACTCATCTCTATCACGTTTTCAAAGCTGATTTTCAGACAGGCACAATGCACCCAGCTGAGAGGTACAAATATACAATATATTTTTCTCCTCAAACACACACAAATACACAAAACATTTATCTTCAAACACACACAAATCCCCAAGCATCAGGTACAGGTATGTGCTTACCTAAATTTGGTACTGAAATGGAAACCAGTCTGTGGATAGAAAAAAGGCTTTTAGAAACAAATCTGCACATCAGCAATGCCCATGAGGAGCCCCAAAAATCCATCAGTGCTGCTGCTGAAGTGACACAGACAGGTCAAGGTGCACCAATAGCATTTTCCAAAAAGACATCCCTTGCTAAATAAGCATTTCCATCCTGACAGCACTAAGAGCCATGTGTTCATCCAGCAGGAAAGATCTACTCTGCATCCAAAGAACAGTCCAAGCTCCTGCTGCCCTTCTCAACAGCAAGGGGGTTGCTGGACAGTTGGAGTTTTTAGTCAGTAGTAATTCCTTCCTGCAGGTCTGCCAACATCAGGGGTTGTCCAGGAATTCAAAGGTGAGCATGTCTGTTGGTATCTAAGATGATTTCAGGAGCTTTGAGGTTCTCTGAGACAGGAGAATGGCACAAAACCTGGTGCGTCCTTCCCTATAATGATATTTATATTTGAGGGAGCCACTGTGAAACTATTTGTAAGGAAAACAAACCTTCCTGACATAAAAGAGGAAAGGGGAAAGGTTTAACCTGGAATTTCCAAAGAAATAAGAAAAGGCAGCATTTTCCTGGAGTTCAGGCACTGTGCACAGGGTGAGGCACTTGCTGGCAGCAGTGGAGGACAGGTTCTGCAGGTTCTCAGCAAAAGGCAATTTCCCTGGAAACTTATTGACAGCTCTGAATATCAGAGCACCCAAAAAGGGCACTGTAGGAAGTTACACAATGTCCTCCACCCTGTTAGAATGAAAACTCACTGTCAAACTTCAGCAGATGCTCTTGGAAGCTTGGCCATGAATGGAACTTGGAATAAAACCCCACAGCAGCAAGGCTGTCCCCAGTGCTGGCTCACAGGTCAGGGCTGCAGGTATCACCTTTCTGCATTCCCTTGTGCACCTTGTGTCACGCTGAGGTGTCAGAAAGGTACCAAAGGCAGCAGAAAATCCACAAAACCCTGCTGTGGGAGCAGCTCCTGGAGATGCCTGATGCCAGAGATTCTGAAGAATCCCACAGAGGGACCATTGGCCACATTAGGAACTCCTAGTGAGTTGATAAAAGCATTTTTAGCCTAAGTTTCCCCCCAAAAAGCTGTATTCCTTACTCCTAGACCTCCTGCTCTCAGATAATTGCCAGGAGCAATGCTCAGGTTTGAAGAAGGAAAGGTGAGACCACCAACACTTTTTTACCTTAGGTTGTCCTTGAGCCTGAAATTGTTCAGCTTCAACTTTTCTATCTTGAACAGGTTTCCAAATCTCTTTTGTTTTTCTGTTCTGTCCGAAAGAGAAACAAGTTTTAAATTAGAAGAGACATGAGGTGCAGAAGTAGCCCCAGAGATCCTGAGGCAGGGAAAGGAAGGGCAGCAGAGCCTGCACCTCAGCTTAGAAGAAGAATTAAAGTGTTAACAGCATCATGTGGATGGCAGACTCGCCAGCACCAGCACAGCAAAAGGTGATTCATTGTTAAGTCCAAGCTCATATCTTTGCTTAGCTTTAAACTTTTCTGTGTTCCTTGAAGTTGTTCTCCTCTGACCCAACAACTAGAGGGTGATCCAGGTTTCTTTGGAGTGAAAATTCCTGAGGCAAGGGCAGCATCACCCAGTAGCATTGCAGTGACCACTGAAGGAGACATCAGGGGCACCTTCTGAGCCACCCTCCATCACACATTTCTATGATGTGTGGCCTTTAGGAGGATGGTCCCTGGCACACAGTTTACAAAGGGCTGCAAATCTACACAGCAATTTTCTTGTAAAGTATCTGCAGGCAACCAGGATCCTCTCCTGGGGGTCATTTCCCCTGCACAAGGACCATTAAAAACCCTTTATATGTCTCAGCACACTTAATCCTGCACGTGGGATCAATAGAGAGGTTTGGGGATTAAGACCCTGACCTCTGAATTTGGTCCCAAATGAAATTCCCTTGCAGCCCCAGCAAGATGCATTGTGTAAATCAGCAGCTAAAATTCTGCACCCATGTGCAGAGGGGCAAAGAAGAGGCAGGGATGTGCTTCCCAAGGGTGGGGATGGAGAGGCACCCCCACTATGCAATTTGCAGAGAAATGACACTTCCTTCTTTACAAAGCCATCCTGGCACCTCCAGGGGTTCAGCTTTCCCCTTTTTCCTCCCTCTCTGTCACACACAGGCTCTCCATCCACATGGAAGCTGGGCTGGGATGCAGATGCAAGCCTCCCATCCATAGGGAAAAGCAGATTTACAGCAACACCTTATAATTCCTCCCACACTGCTGCTCAGATGCAATTGTGTGCCACACATGCCTTTCCCAAAGTCTGCCTCCATTCCTTACAAAGACAACTTTTTACTGCAGGAGGGAGGGAACCACACAAAACACAACTGGACTTCACATTACACCTCTTAATCCATTTGGGAAGCTCAGGCAAAGCATAAAGCCCAGGCTGCAAAACTCATTGGTTTTATAACACACCCCCTGGAAGCAAATACTACATAAAAAAGAGCAGGTTGCAAGTCAGCTACAGCACATCAGGTTCTTCTCCAGCCTCCTGTGATCTCAAATTTTGTCCTGTTTTAGGGGGACAATTTGTCCCTTGAGCACACACAGAAAAAGCCAGTTCTCAGCTACAGCTCAGCAGCACTTTAATTCAAGAGAAGGCAAGTGAGACTGTCCTGTGTGCTTGATGCAGGAAGAGCATCAAAGGATGGAGGGTGTTACAGGAAGAAAAATCCCCCTCACTGCTTTGGGATTTAATTTTGGTAGTGACTTTTTGCTCCCTAAGTGTTAGCCAAAGGGGAAAGAGGGAGGAAGAAGGGAAGAAACCCACCCACACAACTTTTCTGCAGTTGAGTCAGGAAAAAAAAAAAATAATAAAGGCTTCCAGCCAGTACCTGGCATGTGAGATCAAGGCTGAATGGTCAGAATTTCAAAATAGAAGTTAAGAAACTGCAACTTACTCTGTTTTTGCTGGGTTGTCACCCCCAATCTCAACATCTTCATATGTCTCCTCGTAGCTGTTTCCTGAAACTTAAAACCAAGGCATGCCATTAAGACAAGCCCTGCTCAGTGGCATAAGGTGAGGTTTGCTGGACAAATTGCACCCAGACCTTTCACATTTTCCTCTCACAGAGGCTTCAGGGCTGCTCAGATGAATTCCATGTATGCTGCTCCCCACTGCTTTTAATGGGAATTCAGAGCAGCCCCACCAGAAAGAGAAACTGTAGATGCTGGAAGTGAAACAAAACCATTGCCAGCATCTCCCAGGGACCAGCCCAAATGAAAAGCAGCTTCTGTTGGAGCTTCCCCACTTACTGCTGTCTGAAGTGAAGGAACTTGAGGCATCTGAGCCGTGGCTGCAGGAAGACACAAGTGTGACATGGGGTTTGCTGCAGGACAGGGTTTAAATGGATTTCCCAGACACAGGCACTGCCAGAGCCCAGGTCCACACTCACAGTCTGCCCTGCAGCTCCTCAACATCGTCATAGATGACCTCTGGTGCCTGCCAAGGGCTTTGGTCCAAGGCTGCTCCTTCTGCCTTTGGAGCACCAACACCCAGGCTGGGCCCTGGAAATGAGGAAGGATCTTTAGGAGCTTTTCTGAGGAACTTCTCTCAGGGAAAGGACACAACAAATAAGAGCCTACAGATATATTTTCCATTCAGGAGTCCAGGAAATTCTCCACTCTGAGACACTTCAAGAAACACAAGTGAACAATTTAGCTTTAAAACTTTTCAAAGCCATAAAAATATCTTATGTTTAAAAAACTTAAAATGTCTGTCAATTTTTAAAATTGTGGCAGCTCTGACCCAAATATTCCTCACCTAAAAGCATCCAAGAGATTATTCTTGGATCTCCAGAGGAGTGATTGGAGGGAAAGCTTGGCATGGTTGGTGGAAATGTTAAGATCCAAATAATGAACCAGTCCATTGGAATACACCTGTAAATCAACATCTTGGAAAGGAGGATGAGCATCCCTGAGATGGATTTCACTGAGGGCTGGAATCGAGCCTGGGAGTTGCACCTCATGAGGTCAGAGACAGATTATTGCTGGAGAACTCTGAAGTGGCAAAGTTAAAACCTTAAAATTGACTGAAGAGAGTTGGAGCAATGCAGAAATCCAGGCACACAAACAAAAGCAGACAGTGTTTGTGAATGAACAAGGGGAATGTGCAAGGCCAGGCTGGGCAGGGTTGGGAGCAGCCTGAGCTAGTGGAAGGTGTCCAGGTTTGCCATGGTGGAGTGAGGGGATCTTTTAGGTCCCTCCAACCCAAACCTTTCTGATCCATGCAGTAGATCTTGCTCACCACCTCAGTATGGCCCAGCTAAAGACCAAAACTTATGCAAAACATCCAAACTCACAAAAACAGGCAGGGGTGGACCAAACAATTCTCAAAATCAGCCTCTCAGTTGAAGCAGGAGGCTCACCATGAGTACTTTGAAAAAAAATCCCAACAGAAATTACCTCCAGCTGCTCAAAGGTCAAGCAAACCAGCAAGATCTTTTACAGAAACAGACACCAACCAAACCAGAAAATTATTATGAGGTGATTTAAAATAATAATAATAAAAAAAAAGAAATACCTGAGAACCACACCAGTAAAAATAACCACAGTCACAGTCAATTTACACTTTCTCCTTCACTCTCCTGGTCTGTCCACAGAGCCCAACAGAGCTGCTTTTCTCTCTTTCATCTTTGAAATGCTGCCACATCACACCAGTGGCGTGCAGAGCCTTTGCAGAATAGGACCAGTGAACATTTACAGAGCAGTGCTTACAGAGGGGATGTGAGCTGGTTTAATTGTGCAGCTGAGGAGCCTCTCAGCACCTCTGGCCCCTCCTCAGAGGACCCTGAGAGAAGGACCCAAAGCCAGCCTGGCACCACGAGGAGATGGAGCAAGGAGCCACCAGACAGAGGGAGACTCCAGGCTCTCATCCTGCTTATTCCCACCCCAAGCCTTAGCCAGCCCCTCTCCTGGGACTCCATAAATCAGGAGGAGCAGAGGAGATGGATTTCAGCCCTCACGGATAAGGGCAATCTGCTAGAAAAACAAACACCTTGGCCAGAGTTATGCAGATGGTTAACCAACTTAGGATGCTATTTGCACAGCCAAAATAAATGATTCAGACCAGAATACAAATGCTCATGCAACCTTTTGCCCTGGTTTAACTAAATTGGTTCAAGAGTTGCATCCAAATTCAGCGTTATTTCCCATATGGAAGAGACATTTGGGCAGCAGATGGGGCTGGGGATGGAGGGAGCACTCAGAGGTGCAAGGAGATACTCACAGTGCCAAGGAGATACTCACAGTGCTCTGCTCTGCCTTTTGCCAGCCCTGCTGGGGTGGGATGGGTTGAACTTTGGGGACTGGTCACATCCTGCTTCCCTTGCAGAACCTTCATCCCACCTCTGCCCTCTGCCTGGGCATGGCTGGTGGGAGACCTGTGCTCCTCCCCACCTGTCTGGGGCCAGACATTTGGTTTGGTCAGTGCAGCCCTTGGGAACAGCTTTCTAATATGTATTTCTGTTGTACATCCATAATAATGTCAATTATCTGTGGGTTTAAAACAGCTTCACCCCCTTCTCCATCAACCTTTTGGGCTGGAGCAGCTCAGTGGTGAACAAGCAAAATCCCCCTGGGATTAAGGGTTCAAGTTTCAATTGTTTCCCAAAGAGAGGGAGGACAGAAGGAGAAGAGACATCCTGCAATAATTATTAAAATTAACCTCAAGGATACAATACCTTGAAAATTTTGTTCTCTTCCAGTTTTGTTCTTTCATGACTTGGTTTTGCCTCTTTTTCATCCTCTGTTTGAGCTCTTTCTGGACTGAAATGTTCGGAAATGAGTGAGCTCAGCACAGACACTTCAGCAGAGTCACAAACACACTGCCTTGTGACAGTGCCCAAACAAGCAGCTTATCTTCCCTCTGAATGAGGGGGATGCCCAAAGGACCACCACTAAAGTAAGGGCAAATCCAAATCTAAAGGTCACTCAGGGACACTACAAATCACTCTTGGGAGAGAGACAAATTAATATGATTGTTCAGGAAAGGACAAATGGATCCATGTGTGGTGGCACCTGGACCACATGTGCCTCTCACCACACTGTGTTGAGATTTGGGGAAGAAGAAAAAGCAACAGGGTGAGGAGTTGATACCTTTAATTCCCAGCATCACATTTCCCATGAAGGTGACCCCTTTCTATAACTCTTCCACCAGCACCAAAAAACCCAGCCTTGACAGGGGCCATAAATAACACCACAAGGAGCCTGAAGTGTGACATTTGTGGGGTGAAATTCAGAATGGACCTTGCCTTGTCTTGGACCCAGAACCAGGCTGAGAGCCTCATAACTCCCCCTGTTCTCACTGTTCAGGTTTCAGTAGGAACAGACAGTATCATTTTTTTACAATCTCCCCTCCACATAAGCTTTAGAATGAAAACAATCTTAGAAACTGTGAGTGCTGGCATAGAAAAGCATCATCTACGCTGTCTTGGTCATGAAATATATGAAATTTCTTTCTATTTACTGAGTGTCACAGTATTCAATTCCTAATCCAAATCAGTTGTGGGGTTAGAAGAAGTTTGAGAGGGAGGAAAGGAAATTACCTGGATTTGGCAAATGGAAAAATCTTCTGTTTCTAGAATAAAGAAGAGGAAAGCCTTCAGCCACTGTGCTTCTCTGAGCAGTCAAGCTTTCATACAAGGCCTCAGCTGTCAACCAGCATTTGAAGAAATATTTCTTTAGAAAGCCCAGAAGTATTTTATGTTTGGAATAGTCATCAGACAAGGATATTTCATCTACTTTGCAGGACAGGGAATACACATATTGACAAACTATACAGGGATAATAAAACAGTGCTAGGGCTGGACCAGTGAGGGGACTGGCCAGCAGGGAAGATATTACAGAAAGGAGAGCTTGAAGAGGAGGAGGAAGTTTTTAAAATGTAAATAAATATTTCCCAGCCTGCCATAAAATGAGACTGCAGCCAAGCCAGAGAATCTCTCTGCAAATCACACAGATAAATATATTTGGAGAGCTGTGCTATTTCCCAGGCAGTTTGATGGCTTTGCAAGCCAGGACTTGAGAGTGGAGTCTGACATTTTACAAAGAGTGGTTTCCCTGTTTCAGGGATGGCCAGGACATGGCCATGATCCCCTGGCACCAGGTGATGTGTGCTCTGAGCTGATCCTGCCTCCCCTGCAGGAATTTCTTATTTATTTGTTGAGAGTCTTCACAGACAGGAGAGAAATCCTTGGCAGGTAAGTAATACAGATATTAGAAATTTTCAAGACACTTACCTTGTGTTTTTGAGGCTCTGCCTTAGGTACTAGGAAAGACATTTATGAACAGATATTAATTTTTAGTCCATGTTAAAGTCACTGCAGTTTTAGGTGCAAAATTCAGCTTCAGTTGGGATGCTCAGCATGCAGGCACACATTCTCCATGGACATTCAGCATGTCCTCCAGCCCATTCCCTGTGCTGTTTGAGCATTCTGCAGCACATTTTTCAGCATCTATGAAAGCCCCTCCTTAGCTCCTTTCCCACAAAATCCATGCACTGGCAGGAATAACCTCCCCAAAAGAGGCAGAGCAGTGGCAACTCTGATAGAGAAACTTATATCAGGAAAAATTATTGATGGCCTGGAAAGGTCTGTGTGTGCCCTTCTGCTCCCAAGAAGAAGCTGAGGTTTGCCTAACTATCTTCTTTTGTTCTCCTCTACATGGGTATGGGTTATGATATTCCCCACTGAGTTTCACTATTTTACCCCCAAAATTTTAACTTTTTTTGTCATTGCACCAGAGCCCTCACAATGCACAGGGGACAGGGCAGCCAGACTTCTCCCAGACCACTGTGCAGCTGCTTTTCTCAACAAGAAACTGTATTATTTCCATTTTAAAGGCTTTTTTTTCCCCAGCTAGCACATAATTCACCTCACAGCCCTGCCTTTCAAAGTACCTTCAATGACACACAAGGTTGTGGTGTCCCCAGACTGGTTCAGGTACATCGGGGTTTCTTCATAATTATTCTGCTCTTCAAGCTGAGCACTAAGATGAAAAAGAGAGAAAAGATTTTTTTTTCTGTTCCTTTTAGTAGCGTGAAAAAAAAAATCCATCTTAAGGACAAGGAAATCAAGTGCTTTGATAGTGAGCCTACAAAAAAAGGCAAAGTGAAATCAGGAATTCCTCAGAGGAATTCCTGTGGCAGATGCAGGGAATCTTCCCCCAACTCCACACTCTCATTGCTTGTCCTGGCTGCATTGAGGGGGCTCAAAACACACCAGGAAACTTCCTACCTGGGTTAGAGTCTCCTGCCTACAGCAGCTCCTCAAGCAGAAACAGAACAAAAAAAAAACACCCAAAAAACAAAATAAAACAAAACTAAAAACAAACAAAAAAAAAAACCCCACAAAAAATAAAAAATAAAATACAATAAAATACAATAAAATAAAAACAAAAACAACAACAAAAAAAAAACCAGAAAACCCCAAGGAAATCAGAGTGCAGCATTTCTCTATTGCACTCAGGTACTTTGGAATTGATAACAATTCCCAGCTGCTCTGTTTGGCACGTGGCTTCTCATGGAAGGGAACAAGAGGGAAAGCAGAGATAGCAGAGGGGACATTGGGAGGTTCTGATCCTGAGATTATCAAGCCTCCCACTCCATGCCAATGCCATGAGAGGCAGGTGCCAGCCCCAGGAGCAGGGAAAGCAGCTCAGCACAGCTCAGCACCAAGGGATGGGGTGCCCAGTTCCCAGCTCCCCATTCTCACTTTTCCTTCCCTCCCAGAAATTCACCTTAGTGTCAGGGGAAAAACCCAGAATTCCTGAAATACCTGGGTGAATGCACCAGGTTTCCCCTCTGCCCACAGTGGTGTTTTTTGGCATTTTAGGAATGCACCAGGAAGCAGCAAGCAAGAACCAGCTTGTAACACACGTGGGGGACAGGTAAGGTGGGGAGAGAGCAGCAGGAAGAATTCTAGCAGGAACTTCCTTCTTCTGACTCAAAGTCTGTGAAAAAACCTCAGGGAGAGTCTGTGTGTCCTGGAATCACCCTGCTGTCACAGCTCAGCTTCAAAAGAGAAAGGACTAAGGGCAAAGCAGAGCACCGAGAAACTCCAGCTGCACTTTGACAGCGGTGAAATCAGAGAAAAAACAAGCCCTAGAGTGAAGCAGAGGGCTGTGCTGCTAGCAGGGGCTGTCCCAGCCCCTCAGTGTCCCCTGCAGCCCCCAGCCCTGGGGACACCTCCTTGCTGTGTCCATCCCCACACAAACCATCAGAGCTCAAGAAAAGTCAGCACAAGAAACTCCCTCTCTAAGAGACCAGACTTCATTCCAGGTGAGGCTTCGAGGAGGGGAATTCCTGTCCCCAAACTGCTGTTATTTTGCTTCTATGCCAGAGCTATTTAATTAATTTCCCCTGTTATCACACAGTTAATATTTAACCAGAGTGACTTACTGTAAAGAGCATATCACAAGTGTTGGAGCAGGACAGCTGATCCTGCTGCATTACTCTGCTAGAACAGCTTTGGAGGGGGTTATTTTTTGACCAGTTCTCTTCTGACAAGTACAGGTTAAAAGTTAACAGCAGCCCACGCTGGCAGGAGCACCTCATGATGTCAAGAACAACTTGCTGTCGATAGCTGGAGGAGTTGTTTGGGCACAGAAAGTATTTTAAGAATTCCCCTCTCTTTGCTTTGGTTCAGCTGTTCCATTTCCCCTTTTCATAGCTATAACAAAACGTGTATGAATATTTCCCTCCACTTTTGCTGCTCTTGTACAAACCCCAGGCTGCTGCACAGCCACTCATGACAAGTCAGAGATCAGAAAAAGCCAGGATCTCCCTGCACACAAAAGAATTGTGTCTGCAGGATTTTTGAGCTGTTTCAGAGAAACTCAAGTGATTTTGGACCACCACTCAATAAAAACCTCACTTCAGCATGAGGAGGCAGCTGAAGGAGGGCAGTGGCTCCTGTGCCCCCAGCTCCTGTGCTGGCTGCACAAACACAGGATCACAGAACCATGCAGGAAAAAATTCCTTTGCTGCTGGCAAAGAAACCCCCAACACCTGCTGGTTATGCCAGGGCTTTGTTTCAGCAACAGTTTTCAAAAGCATTTCTTTGCTAAAAACACAGCAAACAGGAAGCAAAAAACACACAGGAGGTGATGGCTGTGCAACTAAAGAAATAGCAATGTTCTACTTCCCACCAGCTAAACCTGACCTAAAGACACATGGATGTGGCTTTCCATGAGGTTTTAAGAGCTCACAAGAGAAAAGAGGGGTGAAGTTTCTCCATTAGGAGAGGGTCATCCCAGCTTGGAGCTTGCCATGCAGGTTCACACAATCACAGAATCTCAGAGTGGGTTGGGTTGGAAGGAACCTCAAAGATGATGCAGTTCCAAACCCTCCCTCTCCCACAAGCAGGGATACCTGGACCAGGCTGCTCAGGATCCCATCCAGCCTGGCCTTGCACCCTTCCCCTTCCTTGAACAACCCCTGGAGCGAGCTGCTGCCTCCAGGAGTGGGACATTCCCTGCAGGCTGAACGGGAAATGGGATGGGGATGTTCCCATCTCCTTGTCTCTCACCTTTCAGGGGTCAGGTAATCCTCTTCTCCAGCAGCTGCACACAAAGACACACACAGAGGGTTAGTGTTGAAGGCAAGCCCACAGAGACATGGGAGGTGTGACAGGGACAGCCCTTCCTCCCTGCACACAAAGGCAGCAGTGCACAGGACTGCCAGCACAAACAGCCCTGTTAGTCTCATTATTATTTCACATTTCCAGGCACCAACCTCAGGCTTTCTAGAGATAATATTGGGAGAGCGTGGAAATGATGCCAATAAATGTAACTAGCTCCCCCCATCAGATTAATATATTCAGAAAAGGCTAGAAAAGAGTTTGAATGAAAAACTCTCCCTCTCATTCTTATCAAAGCCAGGGCACCCAATGAGCACTGGCACTGTAAAGCCAAAGGGACTTTAGCAGAGCCCTTCTTACAAAAGCAGCTCCCTGTGAATTAATCAAAAGTTGTGCCTAAAGATCTGGCTATAATTAAGGCTGTATCTATAAAGAAACACCACTTAGCAGCTTAATAAGTGGTCCAGAATATTCTATTATACAACATCAATAGGGTTTTATTATGGGAAACTGAACTTTTGCATTTCTTGATGTAGAAACACTTAACGGCATTGCCCTCTGTTGTATTTAAAACAGAAGTGGGGGGGGATTAGCAGACTATTTTCTAACAATTTTATTGTGCCTTCCCACAGTTGTGTGCTCCAGAGTCGAGGCATTTCCCATTGAAGAGGAGTGATAAAGATCAGCCCAGCTCACAGGCAGCTGCTGCTGCTTTACAGCCAGCTGTAAACTGCTCCCAGCACGCTGCGCTTGGGAGGGAGGCAGGGCTCTGAGCATGGGATGGCATCCAGCCTGGAAAACCAGATCCCTTTTCCAGATTAAGAGCAAAAATCGGCCCCACTCAAACTGCTGGGCTCTTATTAATGTTTGAGGAAGAAGTTATAAACAAGTAACAATGTCTGATTTCTGCGCGCTGGAGATCGCGGCCGCACAGATGTCAATAAACCGCGCGTTTGAATTCATTTTCTATAGAGCAGATCCGGGGGGAAAAAAGACTAAATATCTCTTACTTGTTTCATTTCCTCTGTGGACCAAAGGCATGGTGCTGTGGAAAGCACTGAGATCAACCTTTGGGGGTCTTGGAGGCTTCCCAGGGGCTGGACCCAGGGATTCAGCTGAAGGGAGAGGTTTAATCCTCGGCCACTTGCTCCCAGGGCTGTAAGACCATTTTCCTGCTCCAGAGAAGCACAAGGACAGGCAGCAATTAGCCCTGATTTAAGCAAAAATCCACGTAGGATCATTAGTTATACTGACATTTTTAAGTGGCTCTGCCTCCTCCCAGTTTCAGTGTCCCCATCACACAGTGGGGCTCTCAGCAGGCTACCAGAACAGCAGAACAAGTGGAAATGACCATTTTTACAGATTTTTACCATGAGAGCCATGTTGGGGTCTCAGCTCTCGACAGCTCCCTTCCTCTGGATTATAAAATACCAGCCCAATTTTCTGTGCTGGTGACACTTAATCCACCAGGACCTCTGGATTATAAAATACCAGCCCAATTTTCTGTGCTGGTGACATTTAATCCACCAGGATTTGGGGCTGTGGCTGTCTGCAGTGCTCAGCCCAGGTGAGGTGGCTTTCCAGGGTAAACAAAGACTTAAGGTTTTCAGTGCCCCATCACCCAGTCACGTCAGCAAGGGGAACTTCACAGCCTCTGAGTTTCCCAGCACCAGTTTCTCTAAGAAATATCTTCTCAGATCTGAAATATGACCTTTGGGAAAGCTGGGAGGGTGCAGGGAGGGGGATTCAGGTCTAAGCTCTTTTAATTAGAATGAAATTGTCTTTGCAGACCAGCCAAGCCTTTCACATCTGTGTGAAATCACATTTACCTTGGGATTGCAGACAGCCAAAGCACACCAAAACTAAGACAGTCTCCTGTCCTCAGTTTTCATCTTACTCTCAGAGTGGGCAATTTCTTAGAGTTTTTTAAAAAAATTGTTGGATGTGGGGAATCCTCCCCTTCCCCAAGCAGAGCAGCAGTTTGAGACCCATTTCTCATCTCCAGACAAGAACAGAGCAATCCAACGAGCCAGTTTGGCCCCTTGTTTGAGGGTCCCAACCCTGAGGAGCTTTTCTCTCCTGCTCTTCCAGATCACCTGCACACCCCTCTATTTCTATATTCAGTGTTAAGAACACACCTCACCATACCTTTGTGGAGCTCTCTTGGTGCCACCACACCCTCTGCTCCATCAGAGCTCCTGTGTCCTCTGGGAGCCTGAGGAAGAGCAATCCCACTGCCCTGCAGAGCATCCTTCCTCTGGGAGCTTCCAGGGGCTGGGATCCTGTCCCTGCCAGCAGCAGCTGGGTTTGCTGCCCTCTGGGCTGGGATCCTTGGATTTGTTCTCTCCTTGCGGGATAAAGTCTCCTCCCAGATCTGCAGGACGTGCTGGAAAGAATCTGGGAGCTGAGGGTGCTCTGGAGATGTTTGGTTTGATCCTTGCAGGTCAGTGCCACAGGACAGCTTTTCTGAGCTGCTCTTGGGGGCACTCAGCCCTGTGTCCCTGGGGCTGTGCTGGGTGGGATGGGCAGGTTTGGGCGCTTTCACCTCTCTCTTGGCCAGGGGCAGAGGGCTGGACCTGGTGTTCCCTGCAGAGCCAGGCTTGGGGGGGATCTCCATGGCAGGTTTCTGCCCCAGCTTGTTGGCCAAGTCGGGGTCATTCTGAAATTTTGCTCGCAGGGCTTTGAAGTCAGTCCCACCTTCCTGTGTGAGGGGGAGAGGAGAGCACAGAACAGCTGCTTACAGGGGTGGCCACAGGCAGTTCAAACAATCGTGCTGTTTTCAGAGAGAAACAGGCTGCACACTCAACCTTGGTCACCAAGGATAAGCCAGTCCTGGTGAAAATTTAAAAGCAGTGGAGGAGAATTTGCTCTTTCCAAGGATCCTCCAAAGGCTCACAAATCACTTCTGGTGGAGACAAAAGAGCTGAAAACAGGGAGGAAATGCAGGAGCACAGCACAGACACCAAGCAGGAGCAGTGTGGCCAGGGGAAATGCCTCCCAGTGTCACCCAGTGAGGAGATTTCCCAAGGGGGGATCTGGCAAACAATGACTTGAATGTTGGAGCTTTCCTGGCAGAGGAGCTGCAGTGCTGTTTATGCACCTGCTGGGTATGAAAGCTGCACTTTATTTTCAGTAAACAGGGGAGAGGCCAGTCCTGCTCCAGAGATGCCCAGTCCATCCCCATCCTGCTTGAGAAAACTGCACCATGAGCAGGGAAGCACTAAATATCCTCCTTGGTGCTGCACTCCTAATGACCCCTGGGACAAAATGCTCTTCTTCCACCGTGCTGGTTCAGCTCAGGGTCCCCAGGGCTCTTTGGATGCTTCTGCCCTTGCCTTTAATGCCAGATGTGGCACACAGAGACACCAGGAGCACCTCCCAGTGCAGGTGATGGATACTGGCCATGACACTCAATTCCTCTCCCACACACTCACCAGACCCCAGGTTCTTGAACAAAAAGAGCAAAAAGTGACCTTTTAAAACTGCACTTAAAGAACATTTTGTCTCAGTCCCTGACTCCCCTGCATCCCACCATCCCACGCTGGAGAAAAGGGACCACAATCTTTGCCTGCAGTGCTTAAATTCAGCCCTGAACTGAACTAGGGAGAAAATATGAAGAAAAATTTATGAGCTACTTAAGTCCTTGAACTGCTCTATAACTTTTTATATGCCATGATTACATTAGGTGCTCTGCTCTGGCAGCTTAGTTCAGCACAAGGCTTCACGAGAACCTGTCTAATGAGGAAATTGGAAAAAATTATCTAGGACAGAACTTCGTTATTCTGAAAAAAGCCTCAGCCTTAAGTGTTAAGACAGAACAGATGAATAGCATACTGAGGTTTTATTGCATTTAATTGCACAATTTATTAAACACTGACAATTTCTCTTGAATAACCCCTTTCACTGACTTTATTACTTTCACAGGGTAGTACATGATGTAAAGAACCAGCCCTTGGGGGAGAGGTTTGAATTGCTCCAATTATATTTCATATTAGTGGTCAGCAGCCTGATGCTGTGTGAGCTGCCCAAGCTCATCTAGCAGTGAGCCACGGCAATGGGAGCTTCCAGAGGATAAATCAGATTCTGGGGGGAAAAAAAAAACCCCTAAATAAAAATCCCACATGCACCCAGTCCCTGCAGTGATGCCAGACAGGAAATAAAGCAGTGAGGTGCCCCAGTGCAGGGAGATGCTGCAGCAGTGGTTGAAAAGTTCAGCACTGTTTACCTGGCTGATTTTCTTTATTGGAGCAAACAGCTCCTCATCAGCACCCTCAGAGACAAAGAAAAGAGAAAGGAAGAAGTGCCTGCTTGTCTCAGTGTGCCCCAGGCGAGGCAGACACGGGGATTTTGGTCAGGCACTGGCTGTGACAGAAATGGGCTGTGACAGCCACCAGCTTGGCACTGACTTTAATTAAAGTGGGATGGATACGAGCTTTCCTTTCCCCCCCTCAAATTGTTATTCCTCTTGCTTTGAAACGACTGATTTGCCTGATTGAGAGGGAGATTATCTGTGCTCAAGGCACTCTGGGTGCCCCTCACTGGGCTCCCCAGAGTGCAGCCTGGTGGGATGCTCATGGGAAGGAGGGACAAGCACAGCCCCCAGCCAAACACAGAGAACTGCTGGGGTGGATGGGGTTAAATTGCACCCCACAGGCACCTCCTGCACACCCCTACCCAGCTGGGCCATCCCTCCCTCCCCAAAAAGCTCCTGCCAATGCT
This sequence comes from Catharus ustulatus, assembly GCF_009819885.2. NCBI lineage: Eukaryota > Metazoa > Chordata > Aves > Passeriformes > Turdidae > Catharus > Catharus ustulatus. The sequence continues at coordinate 4,893,608 of NC_046229.1, read as the reverse complement.
GTTTCCCTGCACAGGGCTGAGCTTAGCCAGACCCTCCAAGCTGCAGTGAGTTCTCCTGGTCTCTGCACGGATGATTCTCCATCACAGCTGGGGCTGTTTCAATCCACAAACCCATCCAAGCACCTTCAGCTGGCCCAGGGAGGTGCTCAGGCTGAACACAGAGCTGGGCAGGTCACAGGCAGGACACACTGGGGTCCCAGGGAGGGCTCAGGTGCCCTGAAGATCACACCAGCTGACAGGCAGGGAGAGCACACTCATACATTTAAAGGCTGCCAAAAGCTCACAATGTGTATTGCAGCTACATCTGGCCAAATAATTGACTGTGAATAACACTACATTTGGCACAAGCCCTTGCAAGATGAGAGGGGAAGAGAGGAAAAAGGAAGCAAACTTCCACTGGCCGGAAAGCTGTGAGCATTAAGGAGTCAGGGACAGAAGAGTGCAGAGCCAGGGGCAGCAAAACTTTCCATATTTTCTTCCTATAAATAAAATGTTCTTCTAACATCAAGATCAGCCTAGGAAGCAGAATGAAGCTCAGCTTAAGCCCATGATAAGGGAGCCTTTTAGAAGGAGCAGCAGCAGGAGGTTTGTGCTGATACCTCGGACTAACCAAAAGGAATCTGAATTACTGAATCCCAGAATGGTTTGGATTGCAACACTCTTTAGAGATCAGCTTGTTCCAACCCCTGCCACGAGCAGGGACACTGACCAGGAGCTCATAGCCCCATTTAACCTGGCTTTGGACACTTCCAGGGATGGGGAAGCCACAGCTTCTCTGGGGAACCTGTGCCACCCTCTAAATGAAGAAGTTCTTCCTAATACCTGATCTAACCCTGCCCTCTTTCAGTTTGAAGCCATTCCCCCTTGTCCTGTCATTCCAGGGCTCTCTTTCCAGCCCCTTCAGGTACTGAAATGCTGCAATAAGATCACCCCAAAGCCTTCTCTTCTCAATTAATTAACTACATCAACCTAATTCTCATTAGTTTCCTGAAGTTGCTTTTTTAAAATGAATCAACACAAGAAGATAAACCCCACTCAGGATATGGCACACCGGACAGCTGAGAGAAAGCACTGCCTGTTCCCCTCCTGGAATTCTTCTGCCTTACTCCATTCTTTATCTTGGTTCCCAAGGGAGCTGTGGTGGGTAAATGTTTAATCTGTGCTGCCCTCTGCCCTGGCGTGGGATGCTGGAGCCAAGCCCAGGCTGAGCAGAGCTGCAGATATCATCAACTCATTAACCCCCAGCTTCTCCCCAGAGAAAGGAAGAAAGAAAACAAATAAATAAACCCCAACTCCGCTTTTTGTTACATTTAGAGGCACAACAGCAGCTCGTGTCAGAGTGAGAGGGGAAGAAATCAGGTGCTGGGAGCCCCAGTTTGGGGCAGCAAAGAGAATCTGTGCACACAGAGCAGGAGTGAGAGCAGGACACAGGACAAACTGCTCCTGTTCCGTGGAGAGAACAGCCCCCAGCTCAGAAACCCGAGCAGAAATGCTTCCCCCAGGTGCAGAAGAGGCAGAGCCCCAGCAGTTACCAGCTCCATCCCTGGCTGCTCCATCCCTGGGGCTCCAGCGGCTCAGCCCAGCATGGTCCGGTGTTCCCTGCCCTGTGCTGCAGCCAGGTGAGGCGGGGCCAGCCCTGAACACACCTGGGCTGGGGCGGGGACAGCTCACCTGGGCAGGGCTCAGCCTGAGCCGGGCTCCCTGAGCCACCAGTGTCACCGGAACTGTGGCACCGGCCATGGGACAGGGGTGGCAGAGATCAGCAGTTTGATTTTTGAGGGATATGATGTCCGTGGAAGTTTATAGAATCCTGGAGTGGTTTGGGTAAGAAGGGGCTGTAAGGATCATCCACTTCCAACCCCCCCAGTGTGTTCTCAGGTTCCTTCTCACTCCTGGGGCAAGCAGAACCGAGGAGAGATGAGCCCCACAATGTCCAGCAGTAATTCTCACCCCAAATTTTGGGTCTCCCCGTAGCTGACACCCACCCTTCTGCACCATGCTGTTCCCCACAGCGATGCCAGCATCTCAGGGTGATTAAACCAGGCATTTTCCCAGAGGAACCAAGGGTTTCCTTGCTCTCAGTCATCCTTGCTGCAGCTCACACACACTCCCTACAGCTCCTCTCCATGGAGAGCTGCTCCTCAGGCCACTTAAATTAGGACAGACAAAACTTCTGTCACTGGGTATTTCTGCCCTGGAGAACAGACTGGAAGTGTCTGTCCAAACACTGAGCCCATGTTTTATACAAACATTTCTCCCAGGAAAAGCAAGGCTGGTTAGCTTGGCTAGAAGGGAGCTGGGAGCCCCAGGACTTCCTTCTTCCCTCTGTAAGTGGACAAATATTACCTCATGTCTCTCTTCAGGAGGGCTTGGTGTTTTCCTTGGAGCAGGGACAGCTGCTGCTGGGTGCTGGTGGTGTTCAGAGGTGGCTGCTGATGGGGTTTGGGAGCAACACTCATGAGCTGACCCCAATTACACACCAAGACTCAGCCCTTCTCCTATAGATCATTCCCAGTAAGATGCCTGGAAAAGAAATGAAGAGAGCTTAAAAATCATCCAATTCCACCCTCCTGCCATGGACAGGGATGTTTTACACCAGCCCAGGCTGCTCCAAGCCCTGTCCAACCTGGCCTGGAACACTTCCAGGGATGGGGCAAGCACAGCTTTCCTGGGCATCCTGTGCCAGGACCTCTCCACCCTCACAGGGAATTTTTTTCTCCCCCTAATATCTGCCCTAATAAACCTTCCCTCTTTCAGTTTGAAGCCATTCCCCTCTGTCCCAGCCCCCTCTGCACACTGGCATTGAGCAAATCCCTGCCCTGAGCATCCCCAATGCCTTCAGGAACTGACCCTGCTTCCCAGAGCAGTGAGGGGAGCTGAAAAATAACAGGAAGAGAAACTGAGGAAAAGAAAAAAAGGCTTTTTTGTCAGAGACATGACTGGAAGCGTGAGTCTGGTTCCTCACCACATGAAAAGCCCTGCTGCTGCGTGGAGGTCCTGGAGAAGAAAGGGGGATCCTGCTGAGCTGGAAGCTGGCAGGGAAGTCTCCCAAGGCAGTGCTGGAGTCTCAGTGTGATGGGAATCAATGCCAGCTTTGTCTACAGGTAGCTGGGGAGGATTTATGACCCGCCCAGTGGCGTGAACACAGACCGTGAATTAGAGCACTGTTGGAGAATCAGGAGGTTCTGACTTCAGAGCTGCAGTCCTGGGGAAAGGGACAGAGTACATTCCTCTACATGCACTCTAAAATGAAAGTCAAATGCCAGAAGTTTCTTTAAAACCTGCATTTTGTGAGTGCTAGCCCCGTGGGACCCCACCAGGGCTGCACAGGGAGCAGGGACAGGGATCATCACACACTGCTCAGGTGAAGCCAAATCTCTTTTTGATATCCCAGACAGTGCCCCCCTCCTTGGGCAGCAGCTTGGGGTTTGCTCTGGGGTTGCATCTCAAAGGCACCAACCCAGGATGGCAATTCCCAGTGGGAATAAACCCAAACTCCACTGCTGAGAGCAGCAGCCCCAAACTCCCTGCTCAGCCTCCCCAGAACCATTTCAGCCTGCTTAAAAGTTTTGTATTTCATTTCTTGGTTGTTTATTTTTTTTTCCCTGCAGTGAGGCACACAGTACATTATGTATTTGCATCAGTCTGAGGGCTGCAAGCACAGCATCCAGCTGACTTATTTTCCCTGAATTATTCTTTTCAGCTACTTAGTGGACTGCTGGAGTTTGTCTATAAGTCTGTTACAGAGATTTGGGATTTTTTTTTCCCAACTTTTTTTATCCTTTTTGAACTTTACAGAGGTGCTACTAGAAGCAAAGAACAACAGCAGATATTGGGAATATCCTTTATCCTTAATATTTCAGCTTTTTAGAAATGTAGGGCAGTGTGATTGGTGAAGATGAGACAAATTTTGTGGCAATCCAGTCTTTTTTGGAAGATAACAAGATTTAGGTGTTGCCCAGGACATAACTGGTGATAACATTAGCCCAGTGTCAAGATATTTTGGATAGGGGGTGGTCTGACAAGTTGTTTTCCTTTGTCACAGCTACAAAGGACAACACTGGAAAAAGGCAGTAGGATCCATATCTCTGAAAAAAACCCACCTCAAAACCCCCCAAAGTGGGGAAAAATGGAAAGCAGGGCCCAGCTTTGTGCTGGGGGAGGATTTATCTCAATTTTAATGTTTTATTCTGTTCCCAGGAGGGCCAGGACACTCCCCCAGCCTGGCTCCCTGCACATCTCATGGATGTTTTGGGTTGGAAGGGATGCTAAAGATCATCTAATTCCCACACCCCACCATGGACAGGGATGAGGATGGCTGGAATCTCATCCTTTTCCTGCCACAGGTCATTTCATGGTTTTCCAGCAGAGGGGGAAATAGGATCACTTGTTTCACTGCCTGCTCTGTCTCTCATCACCAGCAGAACGAGGGGTTTAGGAAAATGCAGCATTATTGATCCTTGCATTCCAAAAGCCAGCACTTGCTGTGGCTGGACAGGACAAGCATTGTTCAGGGCACAGCTCCATCAGAAGTTCTAAGATCAGCCCCATCAAAGCACTGTAGGACTCGAGAAAATGAATTTAAAAGCCTTGCAGGTGTCAGGTATTTTATCAGCCCAAGCCCCACGGTTGTCTCTGCAGTGTGGTCCTCATCCTACACTGAATGCACACCTTTTTTAGCAATAATCCCTTGTGTACAAAGCTGGGTGTTGTTCAGGTGGAAGGGACCTTATCAGAGCAGTTCTGGGCTCAGTGGCACCGAATGAGGACAGGCAGGTCCAGCACTGGGGCTGGGCAGCACAGTTTGCTGTCCCCTCTGACACTGGTGATGAGCAGGGTTGGGAACAGCCTTTTCCTGCTGGAATGAAACCTTCCAAGCTGCAGGAACATCCCCACAGCCTCTGCTCTGCTATGCCAAACATCCTGCCCATCCTCATCCTTCCACTCAGGTCTCTTCCTTGCTCTACAATAAAAAGTCATCTCTCAATCTAAATCCTTCTCTTGATGACATCTGCGCTGCCATTCTGATTTTTGAAGTTCAGAGATGAAGACCTCAGCAGCCAGCTCGGCTTCCTTGGCAAAACAGAACTTCTTTTACCAGGCTGCTGTGCAGGGAAAGAGGGTGAGCTGAGAAAAGCCCATGTGTGCTGCAAAAGCTCGTGTGAAACAGCAAACTTCCCCAGGGCAGAGCTCCAACTGCCAGGCTCAGCTTCTCATTTGTGCCACAGCTCTGCATAACCTCTGCACATGGCAATCATCTCTGTACTGTTAAAAAACCCCACCACCCCTGAATAAAAGGCTGTCTGCTCTGCCCTTCTCCCTGGTGAGCCACGAGGGAGCAAACAGCACGTGGCAGGTGTCAGTCACATCAAACCCTGTGCTCAGGATGGCTTGAATGGAATGAAAAAGGACAGGCCTCTCTGCCTTGGGATGTTCATGGGCTTCCAATAGAAACAAAATTTAAATTTAAAGTATTGCCTGAATAATATAAATAGAATATTGGCATAAAAAAAAGGATTAATTTTTTAACATAACTGTATCCCCTGCAGCAAAAGCCGTATGAATATACCAAAAATAAAAATCCAGATATGAAGAAGGAACAAATGCAAATTGCTGAATGACAATAACATTCTGTTATATCCATTATAACTTCACCCTGGGGCTAGGCTTGTGCAGCCAGCCACGTTGCCCACGGGCTGCTCAGGTGATACCTAAAAGATCAATGCACTCTTCAGGCAAAAATTAATTCCCTTTGTTGGGCCAAACACATTTGAAGTGGAGGCTTTTTAAAAGTGGAATAAAATCCTGTGTTGCTACCACGGAGTTTGTTTACACTGAGTTAATCTGCCCTGGTTTTAGATAAGTAAGAGTTGTGAGTGAGGAACTGTGTGTCTTGTAATTAAAGGGTTCTTCAGTGTCAGGGAAGAGCCCAGTGGTGGGAATAGCCACAAAGTGATGATGTGAGCTCACTGCCCACCCAGCCTGCTCACAGCCCCTTTCCATGCTCCTGGAGACTGCATGGCTCATCCTCCTGAAGGTGACTGCACCACCACGGCCAGCACAGCCAGCACTGCAAGTCAGAGGTGCTGAGCCTTCAGTCAGGTTTGGAGTGAAGGATCCAACACAAACATTATAGACACATTCAATCCAAAACATTCTAAATGGGACCACAGCTCTACATTTATATATCTATCTAAATCTAATCTATATCTATCTATACCTATATAATCTATATATATATCTATATCAATATCTATCTATATCTATATCTATATCTATATCTATATCTATATGTAGATCATATATATCATCTATCTATATCTATATCAATGTCAATATCAATATCAATATCTATATCTATATCTATATCATCTATTTCTATTTCTATTTCTATATCTATCTATACCTATATAATCTATATCTCTATATCTATATCTATATGTAGATCATCTATATCATCTATCTATCTATCTATATCTATATCTATATATCAATTTCTGTTTCTATATCTATATCTATCTATACCTATATAATCTATATATCTATATCTATCTATATCTATATCATCTATATCTATATCTAATCTGTATCTGTATCTATATCTATATCTATCTATATCATCTATATCTATATCATCTGTATCTTTCTATATCATCTATATTTATCTATATCTCACTTTTGGAACCTAACAGCTCTGAGGAAGGTTCTTTAATTTCACCTCTAAGGTGGAGTGCCTTGCTGGCTGCTTAAATCTCTCCTTCATGCCTGTCCCCCAGACAGCCTCACCCATCAGGGAGAAATTGGTGTTGTGCCTGATTGCACAAACCAGCCCAGCCTTTTACCTGGGAGATGTGCCACAAATAACTTCCATTATATATAGGGAGTGTTTCTGATGCTGCTATCAGGAAAAAAAGAAGAAGATATAATGCTTTGACAGCCTTGCTGAGATGCTGAGGAGGCACTTGGCTGTGCAAAACAGCCACTAGTATCACAGGACAGCCCAGGTTTGGATGGAAAGCAGTGGGGTGCATCCCCACCTGACCTCTGTAAGCATGGCCAGACCCTTTTAATGCCCTTCTGCCTCTGCAGCCACCTGCAGGGAGGATGTGATGTGTGACAGGGAGGATGTGATGTGTGACAGGGAGGTGATGTGGGGATCGCCTCGGGCCGGTTACATTCCCCTACTTTTTCTCCCAGGCGAAAGCAATTTAGGTTTAATAGTATATTAAAAAAGTATTAAAGCCCTTATTGGAGTTCTTGTTGCACAGGTGAAGAGGAGAAGGCCTTTCTGAGCCCATCTGCAGTGCATTAGCAGGTAAAGGATTGCATTAAGGTACTCCTGAAGGTCACAGAAGGGCACTGCTCATTTCATTCCAGTTCAGAGTTTACCCCTGTGCTGCACTTCTTAGTGTTTAGCAAAGACAAGCCCAGGGTCACTCTGAGCTTCAATTACATGAAAATAACTTGCTAAGGGGTCCTTTCATTTTGATAATTTACAATAGCAGCTATTGAAATGAGCTTTGCAATTGATTTGGGGAATACACAAAGTGACACTTCCAGCCCTGCCTTTTGTGGACACAGGACAGCTCACTGTCTGTTTAACAGCTGTAACAGCCCAAGACCAGACCTTCCTACAAAAATTACACTTTCTCTTGAATTTATTGAGGTTCAAATTTCCAGTTGTCTGCTGGGAACACTTCATTTATGCAGAAGAGGAAGCAGGGAGAAGCAGGCGCTTGTTTGAACACACAGGTCTCCATAGATCTCTTTTTTAACTGATACCTAATGAAGATACAGATTCCTTGTGCCTTTCTGTGCCTGCCCAGGGCCCTTAGGGGCATTTTGGAGGCTGTGGAAGTTTGAAGAAACAGCTATGAGGCAACGTGGGCTGTGACCAAATGCCTTTCCCATGGCCATTTTTATTTTCTTCTAACACAACAGAACTAAATATTGTCATCTTGTGACTATTCTCTTAAAAATAAATAACCTGTGGTGTTCTTGCTTTCTGTGCATTGCTTTCCTACACTTCTGCACATCCACTGAGATGCCACCCAGCTAAAAGCATTAGAGCCACCACGAGCACAAGGTTTGCACAAGGTATGGCCACTACAATTTCAGATGTAGGGACATCTTCCTCCCCCCAAATCACTTTAGAAAAGAAGGAATTAAATTTTCACGTTGTAGTGGCTGTGTAGGGGCATCCCAAAGCCAAGTGATAACTCACATCAGCTTCAGAGGTGGGAAACTGCCTCGTGGGGCTGGCAAGGGGAGGAAGCTGAGCTGACATTCCCTTCATGTACACAATCCTCATAACACAATTCTGTGCTAATCTTCAATTTGCTGTACTGGGAAGCTTTTCCCTGGTCAGCAACCAGGCACATCAAAATTACAGTGGAGTCACTGTAGGAAATAACTCGAGTTTCCTCCTCTTCAATTAAAAGGAGGGTGCAGGCTGGATAAGAAACACCCTGCTGCAACAGGACTTGATTGACTTTAATGTGGAAACAGTTGCACAGTTTAATATATTTCCTTGCCAGAAAACCAGGAATTTGTTTCCAAAAGGGCAAAGGCCCCTGGGATGTGTCCTGATTCTTTGTGATTCGATCTGTGCTGCTGTCAATGATTTACTGCAGCATTTCGGAGCCTGGTGGGCTCCGTGCTCCTTCCAGCAGTGCTGAAAACTCGAAAGCTTTGGTTTGCAGCTGATGTAGAGCAAACATCTACACGTGGCAGAGGGATGTGGAGGAGCCTGGCTCAGCTCTGTGCCTTGATGCTGTTTTCAGTGGCTCCAGCACCAGCCCAGCTCACGGCGTGCGGGGAGCTCCAGGCATTGCCTTCCCACAGGTAAGTCTGTTCCCTTCCAGATTTCCATAAGCACATCAATCAGCCCATCAAGTTTTGTCCTGACTCGAGGCATGTGCACAAAGCTACCAGGAAAAAAATAAAAAAAATTAAAATTGGCAGCTGTCCAAAGCCCAAGCCAGGCATGGTAATTCCTGCTTAGAGGAACTGTTTGCACAATGGTTTTCCTTTCACAGATGACAATTAAGCCTTCTTAAACTTCCTTACCAAAATTACCAGGCTGGGTTTGGGCTCTTGAAATGAATTCTCTATATGGATGATTTATGAGTTAATATTTTTCATATTCTTTTGCGTTATAATTATTTTACACTCGACAACACGAAGCTAACAAGTGCATGTGAATAACCCAGATTTCAGTCCAAGCCACATCCTCATACCTCAGGTTTTTTTCCCCCAAGAACAATTAACTTATATGAGTGTCACTTGGGCTTTGAAGGAAAGGAATAAACAAGTTACATTTTTTCTAAAGCTATAGTGTCATGATAGGGAAATGGGTGGATTTTTTTTTTTTCTACAGCTATTAATTTCAAGCTTGTTGTAAAGGCAAATATGATTTAGGAGGATCAAAAAAAGGTATCAGTGGTAATTGGAACATGGAGACAAGGAGAAGATGGGAAGGAAAAAAAAATCTGTGTAGTGATACACTTAATTATGAAGGCTTATTCCGATAATCCCTTTTGAAAATGAACAAAGACGAGATTTTTGATGTTTGATGAACTTATCAAACAAGGCAGAATAATGAAGAGGTAAATGTAAAATCCAATCGAAGGTGAGCCAATTAAGCACTTTGTGCAGAGCTGAAGGATGCAGCCCACAAATCCTCCTGTCAGAGCAAAAAGGCATCGATACCTGCCTGTCCTCCAGCTCTGGGCTCACCTGCAGGCTCCTGGGTCTTCATCTCACAGAGATCTGCACCCACAGGCTCCCTTCCTGAGCTGCTGTGCCTTTCATTTAGCAAATCTCTCCTCCCCAGCCTCTGATGAATCCCCCATGAGCTGCCCACCTCTGCTAATTATCAATATTTGTCTCTGGACTGCAGTCTTGTAAGTAAAAACAGACTGCTCATTAGTTAATCACCAAAATAATAATAAAAATAATGTTCTGACTCAGAATAAAATCTCAAAATGCTTGGAAGACTGTGGCAAATGCAGGGTTGTACTTGCATGCCACAGATTGCTCCTCAAGACAAAGACATGGCTCAAACAAATGAAGGTTTTAGGAGTAGAGACAGAACTAGAGATTGTAATGACTGGGCTTGGAGGCAGGAGAAATATTTTCTGTCTGTGTAGTGATACTCAGGGTATGTCAGAGTCTGATCCCAGAGCCACTACAACACCAAACCTTTGCCCTTTTCTCCTTTCATAATATTCCTTATTTTCTTCTTCTCGGAATTTGTGCATTTTGCTTTAGAAATACTCAACCAACAAATTCTTAGTCAAGGTCCTGTGTACCTTCTTCTCTCAGCACTGTTGGTGCAGCCATTCCCATCCTTCCACAAAGCCCAGGAAACCAGGATCTGATTTCACACTTGCTGGGAAAACTCCTGACCGTGAGTTCACACTGGTGTAAAGAAAGTGACATCAAAACAGGCTCAGTAGTGATAAACATGCTCCTGGAGATAGTCATGTGCTTCTGGAAAGAAAGGCAAAAAATTAGCTTTTCTTTAAAACCTGTCCCTTCACAGCATTCCTTCTGTTTACTCAGGATGGTTTAGTCATATATATATAAATATATGTATATTTAATTGCAATCTACCTATTGGAACGGGCAAAGTTGTCTTGGGAGAGCAGGAATCCTGAGACAAAATCCCCAGGTACTGCACCTGCAGGCCCTGCTCAATTCTGATGGTGAATACTTGGATGGGACATCTTGGGATGCTTCCCATTTCCTACAAACCAGCTTTCTGGTGGAAAAACACACACATAATTTTCCCCCTTCCAGCCTTCCTTTCAAAACACAGCTTCAAAGAGCTCAGACCACTCTTTCTTCCCCTCCCTAGAAGAAGCAGCAGAGATGTTAATTCTCCAGCTCCTGTTGACTGTCAGCTGAGCCAGTGGTCAGGATGGACTGATTGCTTCCCTTGCCAAGAGAAAAAAGTAAGGATCCACTGTAATGTATTCATTTATCTTCAGATGTGTCTGTGATGAGGATGTACACACATTAATTATATATATTATACATATTCATCATTCTGAAGCATCCAGTAAACTCATCCAAATATGATGGAAATGCTCCTCTGCTAGAGAGGCTCTTATTTACCCTGGTGTAAAGTGGGGAATAAATTCATGTGAGGCAGCACAACAGGAAAAGCAAAATCAAGGCAAATGGTGGAAGAATCAGGCCAGAATACTTTTCCAAGACTTTCTTCCTTTTCTGTCTCAGTTAATTAAGTATCCCCTGATTCTTAAGGCAAGTGAAATTAGAAGCAGCCTTCATGCATCAGCTCCTGTTCTCATATTTTTATATCATTTCACATATGTCTTCATAGTTTGAGAATTTATTTTCAAATACCTGACATAATTCTGCTTTCTACTGAGTTTATCTTATCCGTGCCTTTTTTGTTCCTGTGCTTATAGACAGTATATTATCAGTAGATAATATGGCTGTCTTTCCTTCTTTTTTTCCCCCCCTTTGTAGCTTAAAGAGCAGCAATTCTCATTAATAATCCATCAGAAATGTTGCAGGATCTATGTTGTAATTAGTGTCTGTGTCCATCTGAGCCTGCTGCATTGCAGGACACAGCATATGCAGCTGGAAAAATGCCATATTTTTCCAAGGTATAAAATAGAGATATTTTTAAAACAGCCATTCCAGCCCCCTCTAAGTTGACATAAAATGAACTCCAGGTAAGTCTGAGCTCCCAACTCTCTGCTCACTTCCCTGCATTAACATGTATGAAGTCTTCAAGCCACACACACACACATAAAAATAGGAATACACATTGAAATGGTAGTTTTGATGGCTGTATGGCCTGTGGAGGGGATGTCTGTGAGTGTCCTGGTTTTGGAGGACAGGTCTGCTAAGAATGGCAGGAACCTCTCTTTGAAATGGAGAATGTAAACCCTTTCCCTCCAAATTATTATCATTTTGAAATTAAGGGGCTTTCAGGCAAAGATATGGGAATAGGAATAACAGGTTTTTACAAAAATATGAAAATTTACTAAAAATTACTAAATTTCATTTATTAAAATTAACATAGAAATACAGCACTACAAAGAACAAATCCCAAACCCTGACAAAGTCAGAGTACAACCTGACACCCGTCAGGCAGGGTGTTGGCAGCAGTCCCATCCCATGGTGGCTGCATCCTCCTGCAGTGACAGATGTGGCTCAGTTGGAGCAGTGCTCCTGTACAAGGTGCAGTTTCCCAGTGATGATGTGGAAAGGTCCAGTTTTCCTCTGGGATCCAGTGGAAAAAAGGCTGCTCTGATGTTCCAAATCTCAGATTTTATCTTGGTAGGAAAGGCTTGGCTCCTCCCTCTGGCTGGAGCATCTCCCAATGGGATGAGGTAATTTTATCAGTCATGCAGTGGGACTCCATGGCCCATTAACAGGAGATATCCCCTGGAGGAAGGATGGGCTGTGAAAAGATAAAGAACAATGCTCTGCCTGGTTTCAATGGATGGCCCATTAGCAGAATATCTCCCACAGAGATAAGGATCACTGCCCACCTGGTCTCAACAGATGGTGACAGAATAGATACCTTTGGTCACATCCTGTGTTGCAATCCAAGACAGTTGGGACACAGGTGTTTGTGTCTCTGGCAGCACCGGTACCGGCGGCTGCTGCAGCCAGCAGAGTTCGGAGGGCATCGCTGCGCCGGGCACCTCTGGGATGAGCAAGCCTGTCAAGCTGGGACAACGTGCACAAGGCCACCAGGGTGTGGGCAGGACTTCCAGTGTGAGGAAACAGGTGAGTGAGCCAGGTACAAAGCCCTGCCAGAGAGGTTTTGGTCCTGGGGGTATCAATCCCCTGCCCCAGGCAGCAGGGGGGTGAACAAGTACAAGAGAAAGCAGAAATTTCCCCTCTTCAGCATTTCCCTCCCTACTTTTAGAGAAATTAATCCATGTTACACTTGGATTTGGGTAGAAAAGAAGGCTGTGTGACATGGAGAATGTGAATTTTTCAGTGGAACAAAGAGAGTGGGAATATTCTGCTCCAACTGCTGTGCTGTGCACTCACACAACGCTCCCACAACACGCTGCTTTCTCCCCTGCTAGAGACAGAGTTCAATCATCAATCCAACCAGCAATCTGTTGGGGTGATTTAGTTATTTTTAGCCACCTCCAGCTCTGAGGATTAGGATATAAAATGGCTGTTCTCTGAAACTTTGGCTAGCCTTGAACAGATTTTTTGTTTCTACACAAATGGCTCAAACTTCCTTCCTGAACATTTAATGAAAATTCTGTTGAAATTTGGAGCCACAGGTCAGCTCTGTGACCAGCTCATCAGCTGGAGCAGGTTATCATCACTCCACTGGGGAAAATTAAGTAGTGCCAGTTCCCTCCTCAAGGCTTTCTCCATGCTCCTTCCACTTCACCTTCCCTGCAAATATCCATTCTTACACTTAATTATTGCAGTATACTCCCCAAATGCCTCCTGCAATGGGAAGAGGAAAACTTGCATTTTAATAAGATTGAGTTGACTTTCTTAAGCCAAGGGGTGAAGCTATTCCTATAGCAACTTTCCAAGAGTGTGATTTTAGAAAATAAAGTCAGGACAGCGAGGTGACCTCTCCTTGATCCCCACCTGCTAGAAGCCCATGGGAGTGGCCAGCTTGGACTCTGTGCTGTGTTTAGGTCCCAGAAGCTTGGAAAAGCAAACTCCCCATGGAATAACGCCGTGTTTAACACCCAGCATGACTTCTTGTGGCCCTGAGATGTGGGTGAAAAACAGCACAATGAGTGCAAGCTGCCAGCCAGGATTTCTGGATAAGCCACCGCCTGCATCTGTGCACTTTAGGGCGCTGCATTAAACGGCATCTTGTGTGCAACGGAGACAGAGACTGCAGAGATGGGTCTGATGAGGATAACTGTGAGGATGAAGATATTGAAAGCCCTTGTGAACATCTGTTCCCAATCCCAGGGGTGGAAAAAGCAGTCCAAGGGTGAGTAATTAATCAATAGCTGCTCCTCTCGCAATCAAAACAGGATTATGTATCTAATATTGCTCTTCCTTAGTAATAGTGGTGATTCATGAATTGATAGGCGGCTGTACAAAACCCAAGGGAGGTGCTGTCCCATGGGACCATGGGTAGCAATGAGGGTTCTTTCCAGCTTTTATTTCAAGTTCTATCTCTGATCTATTACCTGACCACAGTGCTTGTGATGCCCTTTTTATACTCCTGAAAAAACAGATCCCAGTTATCTCACAGCTTTCTCCAGTTGTTAAAAGTCATAGACTAAAGCAAACAGACTTTGGAGATGCAGCACCGTGCTGGCATTCATCCTTCAGGAGATTTAACTCCAGGATTTAGGCCTTCAGAGCACAGATTCAAGGCAGAGATCCTGAGCTCCACAGGAGTGTAAGTAAATACTCCTATCCACAAAAAGTGTTTCCCTGTTCAGTCTCAAACTTTGATTAGGTAATACAGGCAAAAGAGAAATCCAGAATAAAATGAAAGTGAAAGGGGAATTGTGAGATAGTCTTTAAGGACCCTCCCAGCCTGAACCATTCTAGGATTTTATGAACATGGGCTACAGGATGAGCATGGAGCCAGCCACTGTGTAACTTCCCCATCAGCTCAATCCAACACTCTCCTGGAATCCGTAGACAAAGGTCTCTTTGGCCCAGGGCCAAATTAATTTTCACTGAGAACCCTGTTGAATTCTGCTGTCTGAACACACAAAAGCAATGGCATTTGCTATCTCAGTCCTGAAGATGGTTCCCTCTTGAGAAGAGCAGAGCTGCTGTCTACTTTGAATAACGTTTTCACTTTGGGCCATGGAATTACATGGAATACTAAGTAATAGGAGGGATTTCAGAGGGCAGCAGCTGTGAGGGCTGGGGAGCAGGAAGAAGGAGGAATAAGGAAATAATAAGTGACAGACTTGGCAAAGCACAGGCTTCATGTCTAGGGAGGGTGTTAACTACCCTGAGAAACGAGGCCATTATTAAAAAGAAAGAGATGAAATTAAGATAGAAAATAATTGCAGAGAATGCCAGGAAGCACTTTGTGACAATGAGATGCATTAGGCTCAAGAGGAACCTGGAGGAATTCCAGGACTTTGGGACTTTCAGAGCTGTACTTGCTGGGAGGAGCTGGGAAACTTCACTGATTTCTTCCATTTCTCACATGTCCAAATGAATGCCTTGGAAATAAAATGGCTGTTTGTCTCCTGGTAGCTTTGGGAAGGAGACACCAGTGAGATAAACCCAACCCAGCTTTAAGTTCTACTTCATTTCCTCAGCAGACCTGAGCACAGATAACCTGTCCTGTCAGGAGAGCCTGTGACAGAGAATGAGGAAATAAAACCAGAGCTATGGATATTTTCACTAATTTCCTGGATGCTGCTTCTTTCCAAGATACAACATCCTGACAGAGGAAGGGAGGCAGAACATTTACGACCCTGTGTACTTTGGGGGGCTCTGTGAGTACGTGTACAACGGCGAGTGGAGGGAGCTGCAGTACGACGCCGCCTGCGAGCGCCTGCACTACGGAGACGACCAGAAGTATTTCCGCAAGCCCTACAACTTCCACGTGTACCAGTTCCTGGTGAGTGAGTGCCCCAGGAGGCCACATTCAGCAGCAATTTCCCAGCAAAAAGCACAGTTCTCCCACAGAGGTGTCAGGCATGTTCTGTCTGTAGGTTGTCTTTAGGGAACCTCAACGCACGTTGAGGAACTCGCGTGTTTTATCAGCCAGGCATCCCCACTGCTCCTTCAGTCAGAGCCAACAAAAGGTGTTTTCTCTAAATTCTGCTATTAATGAGCTGTAGAGCTTGCACAAGCCTTCTGCCTCTCTAGGGATGGAGCTGGCCCTGTGTAAAATGGTAATAATGCTGCTGGTTCAGTCTTTGGAAGCATTGTAAGTCTATGGCGTTGGCTGCTAGGGGCATAAAGCTGAACTCTGAGTGAGACAGGGATCCTGAAACCCATCACTGTGGATCACAACACCTACAGAGGTCACATCTGATGCTGGACACTGATCCAAGCAGAGCAAGGATTCAGTTTGGGTTTCCCTCATAATAAGTAGATGCCTTGGCCCTACTGTTCAACATTCATCATGGTTTTTTTGACATAAATGAATGAAAACATGTTATTCCTGAAAAATATTACTCAATGCAAGTAGCTTTCTCCCAGCAGGAAGAGTCCCTGAGTTCCCAGTTTGAATGCTGAGGCTGGCTTTTTACAGAGCTGGAAAATGGCACAGCCCCAGCTCAGCAGAGCTGCTCGATTCCACGTGCCAGCAAAGTAGAGCTGTCAAGGAAAAGGTCACTTCTCTAAAACACAGGCAAAACAATGTTTGTTTTCCAGCCTTGCCATTGTAAATAGATGTTGAATTTTTCTTTTCCTAAATAAATTCATCCAGAAGCAGGTTGGAGAGAAAAAACCCAGTCCAAATAGTTAGGATTTGGCAGAGCTGTAAAGAACTGGAAGGAGGGTTTTATAATGGGAAGTGTCAGGGCTGTCTTAATAGGTACCATTACCAGCTCTGGCTTTGAGTGACTAAACACAAACCTCTCCCCTGCTTGGAGATGGATGAAGCAAAATGCTGGGCTTTATCCACATTTCTCACATATTTCCAAATGAAATGGCACGGGATTTAATTCCTTATTCCACATTCACTGAAGTCAGTGCTGGTGCTGTTAGGAGCATCATGGGCTTTAACAGAGGTATTCCTTCAAGAAATAGAGATTAAAAAGGAAGGGAAGCACCTGAAAAATTAATGTCTGCTCCTTTCATTTTAGGCTCATGCTGATTCTGGATTTGCTTTTGAGTTTTACGATGATTCAAAGGACCTGCTTGATGCCCTTAAAAGTGAAAAATCCAAAACAACAGGCTTCACCGTTGGAATTGGGCCTGGAGGTGGAGAGGTCATGTTAAACCTGGGCCTCACTTTATCAGGTGGCAAAGGATCCCTGAAGAATTTCACACAATATGATGGAAAGGTAAAAAAAAACCAAAACAAACAAGCAAATCAGTGATGCATCTGCTCCAGTCGCATCATCTGTGCATCGCGTGGTCTGGCTGTAACTTATGTCAGTTTATTCTCTCAATTGCATTTTTTAACACAGGGTAATTGTACCTTAATTTGTTCATGTAATTGCAAGTGTATGATCGTTAGTAATCCTGTTTGCTGTTCTTGGTGTGTTTCAGCAAACAGGGAGTGGGAATAAAATTGAATTACGGAGTGCCACGGCACATGTCATCTCACCCCATCCTGTTTCATGGCTACATTAAGCACATAAATAAAAAAATGCTTAAAAGTGACGATGAGAGAGGAGGGAATACCAAGATGCTGATCAAAACAATTATCCTCAAGGAATGATCTCTGCTAGCAAATATATCTTGCTCAAATTAATACAAGCTGCCTGGTGACGGGGAAATAGGCTCCTCTTTACAGGAGGCTAAAATACCAGACTGAAAAAACAGTACCTGATAATAGGGTGCACTTCTCACAGAGGGTTTACATCATGGACTGGCTGTGATGACCTCTTTCCAATCTAATAACATGAGTGCTGGTATTTCCCACATTTACTGTGCCTCATCTCCACTTCTCTCTGGGCTGCTGACAGAAAACAATAAAGAAGAATTACTTTGATGGTGTTTCGAGTTAAAATGCCCTTAAAAGCTGTTTGAAATGAGCACCATTATAGTATTTACTGTGCCCTTGTCCAGACTCACATGATGTTTGCAGCTAAATGATGATCAGTTATTGGAGGAATCATTTAAAGGGCTGCTCACGTTGCAGTGGAGACTTGTCCAAAGCAATGGCAAATCCAGAGGTGGAGCCTTGGAGCTGGTGGCATATTCAGGAAATTCTCCCTCATCAGCATCTTCCTGGCCAGGGAATGTCCCCTCTGCTGGGCTGGGCTTGACCCTTGTGCTTTATGACTCACTGAGGTTGTGAAAAAAGCAAAAGGGGAATAAACAGTAAAGGAAACCAGAAAAAGAAATTGCAGAAATGGAGAATGGAGTGGAATCATGTGGAGCCCAGCTCTGATCATACTCACACATCAATAAAACCCTGTAGTATCCAACCCCTCAAGGCTCTCCACCTCTACAGCACATCAGAAAGGGAATTAAAAAAACCCAAATAACATTATTTCATTTAAAATCAAGCTTGTTCTCATACATACACTGGCAGCCAGAAACTCAAGCTTTCCCTGCAAGCCTAAAGACTAGAAATTCATTTGTTTAAATTAATGTTGACTGCAGCTCCTCTTTTGTTTACCTGCAGGATGTTGGGTTCATTAGGGCTGTGACCAAGGTGCAGACAGCCCGCTTCAAGATGAGGAGGGACAACATTGTTTTGGATGAAGATGTGCTGCTGTCCCTGCAGGACCTCCCAGACACCTACAACTATGGCATGTATGCCAAATTCATCAACGACTATGGCACCCACTTCATGACATCTGGCACCATGGGGGGGGTCTTTGAGTACATCCTCGTCATCAATAAGGAGGAAATGCGAAGAAAAGGTCAGAAAAATCAAATTATGTCCTCTGTTCTCTGCTTTAAACCTGCCATTTCCAACCTGTTGGCCACATGGCTTGGGGTTAGCTTGAGTGTCACCAAATGTGCTCCCTGCTCTGATTTCAGAAGTGCCTGGGTGAGGGTTTGGTCGCTAAGGAAGGAACCTGAGCATTATTTTCTCCATGTTTTTTCAGTGTCACTTGTTAATCTTGTCCTATTTCTTGTCATCCTTGCTCACCATGAATGCTTGAAGGCTGCAAATCCACCCAGAGCTCAGCAAATCAGCCCTCTCACATTTCAGCCTGTTCAGAGCAAGGGCTGCAATTTTCTGTAAATAGAAATATCAACCTGCACTTGGCAATACCTCTGCCACTTTACTCTGCTTAGTGTCACATCTGGAGACTAACAGACCCCTGTTAGCTCCAGTCCCCAACAAATTGGAGTGTATGAGGCTGGAGAGCCCAACCTCTACATCCCAGTTAGATGAAACACCCACTGCAGACCTGAGAGCGTGAGAATTGCTACTGCCAGCAAGTCAAAAAGGAAACATTTTTCCTAATCAGAAACATGGGATGCAGAACAATAATGTGGGATTTTAGCTCAATAACCAGGTTGTCAGCTTTAGTAGAGGTGTCAACAATGCAATAAATCCCATTTCTTCCATCACTGTGCTGTGCTGAGGGTACCACTGCCTTGGTACTCCAGGTCAGACACTGATGCAGAAGGAAATTGTGATCTTGGACAACAGGTGCAAATTGCTGTAATCGCAGTAATTTCAATAATTTTCATGGTTCTGCCTCTGGTCTGAAATGGTTTGGTCCCATCAGCATTAGGATAACTATGCACTCCATATTGCACATTAACCATGCCAATTTTTCCACAACAAATTACTGATTGAGAGAATTTTCATCAAGTTCCTGAACCTCTAATGTTTGGAAACATGATGCCTCTTCAAATTACTTCTTCACTTTGAAGGGTGAGTGATATAGAAGTGAACAAGGTCTTGGCAAGCAAGTTTTCAGGAAGCAGACTGCCAATTTCAGAGGAAGAATTAATCAAGAGCATGTGGAGGGAGGCTATTATTTTGCTTTATCTTGTGCTTGCTGTGTATGTAAGGAGATTTACTGCTACGAGATGCTTATCTCAGGAAAGAAGGATGCTGAAGTCCAGCAAAAGACAAAAAATGTGCCACAGTAGAGATGTAATTTTCATACTAATGCAGCACCATTCTGTAATTTTAATCTAATCCAGAAAGTCCACCCTTACCAAGCCAGCAGTGCTCTGTGTCACACAGTGCTGACCCTGAAGGACCCACCTGCAGTGTCTGATATGCCACTGTCTGGAAGCATTTACCAAAAAAAACCCTGATTTCTCTAATGTTGATCACAGCCATGCTTGGAGGCTGTGTTTGCAAGAGGATTATCCTCCTTCCCTGAGGAATGGTTAGGATCAGGATATAAGTGCTCAAG